>NC_136411.1:49805000-50140000 GCF_051521515.1 Lactuca serriola | reverse complement strand
ATAATCAAAACGAGTTATTGATTATATATTCATTTTGATATATCACACGTCCAAAACGGATTAAAAATGAATGATAAATTAATTTTCAAAGTAGGGCAATTAGAAGAGAAAGTAAAGGAGTTAAGTGGGTTTAAAACTCATCCCACATTGGTGGGAGAATGAAAAGGAAATTGGTTTATAACTACAAAGACTAACTACCTTTGTAAGGCTTATTAGAACCAAGGCTCTCTCTTGTGTGCGCACACAGGGGGGTGCAAATGCGAGCCAAATTGGCTTCGGGCCACTAAACTTGTGTGCGAGCGCGTGTCCTGCGGGCACGAATGCACCACCGGTCAACCAGAAAAGTTCAAGGACCTTTTTTACATTTTTTCCTTTTGGTTAACAGTTAGAAAAACGAATTAAGAGTAATTAATCATAGATTTCAGTTTTGATTTCTTGATTAATTTTCTTATTTAATTATGACAGTTACAATTTCGTTTTAATTACATCAGTTACAATGGATAGTATATATACAACGCCTATGTGACTAATTCAAAACACCAGATGAAACGAAATCACTCTCTTCCTCTCTTATGCTTTTGTTTCATATTTTCTCTCTTGCTGCAACCAAGGTATAATCCAGTCCAAGTGAGGGTTCGAGCAATCTAGAAGAATTGCTTTCTACTGTTGTATCCTGGGAAACAAACACCCATATAGGACAAATTTGTTTTAAGGAAACTGTGTTAAACACAGGCCTCAGTCAAGAATTTTATGCATTTGTTCTTTCGTACAATTTTGGGTTATATTTGCCTAACAAATACTTGTTCGGCGTGTTATCCGTCAGTTGGATCATCAATAGAATCACTCATATAGCGGTCAATCTTCTGAGTCATTGTCAAGGTGAGTTTTCTCACTATATTATGTGCTCTAGTATATATATATATATATATATATATATATATATATATATATATATCCTTTGTATGTTAGGATATAGTTACCCTATAGTCTGCCATTAGGCTAATTTTGTTAATTGCATGTAGTATTAGATTATTGCCTGTTGCAATAAATATATACATCGATATAATTATGTAGGGAGTTCAGGGTAGTCCAACCTCGAGCTAAAGGCTAATAGACTCGAGCAGACTAACATTATGCTAAAGGATAAAAGTATAGACCATCTATATGTTGTACGCAAAAAGTGTGGACCAGCTTCATCCTGAAGGCCAAAGGCGGACTGTGACATCCCCAAATTCACGGTCATTTTAAAATTTTTATTATGCTTATTTGAAAATCAGAGTATTCATTTTAAAGAATAATATTGAAGAATTTGCTCCCAGAAAACATGATAAATATTCTATCAAAGCATTTCTGAAGAAATATATTTTGTTTATATTAAAACTTTGGGATGTCATCGTCAATACTCAAACAAACCTTACATTCATTTACATTAGTGATTTACATCTCCTTTAATCTCTCAGTACAATGTAGCTTCGTATCAACATATGTGATACAAATAAACTAAGTGGGTCAGGTTGGGAACCGTGGTGAGTACATAGGGTTTTCAACCCACAATAATAAAGTTATTAGGTTTCATCATCAAACAATTAACCCAATTACCCATACCCATTATCTTCTTTATTTCTTAAGGGTCTACCCTAAGAATCATATATCACTCACTCACTCATTCATTCCTAAGGATTGTTCTAAGGAATAGGCACGAAGTCTATCATTGCCAGGATTTATTTAACAGGCACTAAGTCTATAGTTGTCGATGTCCATCTGTAGGGCACTAAATCCATGGCTGACAGGGTTTATCTCTTTTATTGACAGTATTTTTAGGGAGTCCACCCACAATACATGTCAATGGGTTTTAGAGTACATTTGGTGAACACATCATTCACAACACCTATAGGTTGTGAGTCTGATAATGTTCCACTGGACAGTCGGTGGTTGTCATCTATACTCTGCTAGATGATAGGGCCATCGCTTGGGTCATCTTTTTTCATCATCTTTCACCTATCATCATCTATATCATTTTTTCATCTCTCATCATTCATCTCATCTTTCATCTCTCATCTTATCTCATCTTTCATCTACCCATCTTTACCTATCATAATTATAGGTATAAAATATGTCTACAATTTAAATCAAATAAAACATGTATAATTTGTTCATCCAACATAGATATCAAGAACACAAATAATATGCACACATAGCATGTAATTTATATTAAATACTTCATATCTATGTGTAATATGAAAGTAACTATGCACTCACTTGTTAAGTGATGATTCCAAAATCGGGCAGCGCTTCGCTTCTAACAATTCTATTTTTCTTCGCGAAACCTAGTATCACTACCGCTAGATTTTAGTCTAATATTTATAGCGACTATTTACGAGCGATATTGTTTTATAAGTGTTAAACAATACTTTTCAACCACTATGTATGGACAGGGGCCAAACATGAAACACCGGAGGACATGACTATTTTGGCATTATAACACTTCTGAAATCCAACAACCCTATGCGGCCCTTCAAACCAGATTTCTCGTACCGCGAGTAGTTAAAAGATATTATAATAAAACATTCTATATTTTATTTTATAATACATACATATATATACACACACACACACACATATATATATATATATATATATTGTTTATAAGTTCATAATAACAATATTAAACTTAAACATAAACTATACTTAAAACTAGGGTAAGCATAACTCACTTACTAAGAGGTTTGGCTAGGAACCGGGCTCTGAGGGGGCAGAATATCCGAGCCAAAAGTTTTTCTTCTCGGAGCCTTCTGGCGCTCTGGGACTCACCTATAGCACACAAGAAGTGCTAGGGAATGGGAGGGGCTAAGAGGGGTGTTTAAGAGAGAAAGAATAGGAAAGGTGTGAGTTTTTGGGGGTGATTTGCGCCTCTATTTATAGGCTGAGTCTAGTTTGAATGTGGGGCGTTTCCTTGCTAAACGCTAGGCGTTCGTGGCCAGGTGTCATCATCTAGTGCCAAGCCGTGGTGAGGAAGTAGTGGCTCAGATCGCGCCACGTGTCTCTCTCTAGTTAGTCAAAAAACTAATTATCTTCTTAAATTCGTAACTTTTGTATACGAGCTCCGTTTTTTACGTTCTTTATATCAACGTGTAGGTATCGACAGGATATACAACTCTCGTTTAGACTTCATCGGCTAATTTTGATTTATTTTTAAATTTATATTTTAATAGACTTAGATAGTTAAAATCCGTTAAAAATTTATAATTTTTTTATCCGACGTCCGTTTTTTACTGTCTCTATATTTTTGAGCTCCTATTAATCAGATCTTTAATTCTCATTTAGGCTATGTCAGCTAAAAATCGATCGATATAAAATTCGATTTCCAGGATGTGCACTGTTATATTAAATCTTAAAAAAATATAACTTCCTCAAACGAAGTCAGATTTGGACATTCTTTTTTGTACACTCTCATTTTAACATATAATATGAATTTCATTTAGATCGCTAAGGCTAAAAAGTAATTTATCAAAAATTCACTTTTTACGTTACGCGGTGTCGTGCCGGTTTAGCCGTAAAACTTCGACGGGTCATAACTTTTTCGTTATAATTCGGAGTTCAACATTCTTTATATGTACGGAACCCTTATGACATATACTAAAATTATTTAAGATTATTTATTCTAAATAATCTTCTATCAAAAAGTCATTTTTGATGTTTATTGTCTCTAAATTGACTAGCTCGAATATGTGAGCGTTACACGAACCAACTTTTTGATGAAGGTCATTATGTGTACGCATTGTATATGTATTGTGGGATATGATATTTTGGGAACTCACTAAGCCTAACGCTTAACCTGTTGTTACAAATGTTTTTTTTAGGTACTTCGTGAGAAAGATAGGGTTCGACTGTACACACACATTTGCAACATGTTCGGCATAATGTAACTATAACTCTGATATATTTTAATGTATAAATTGAAAATTTTGGATTGAAAATTGGAACGTTAAAAAAATGTATACAAATTCATATTATTATGAAAATGTAGACAAACACATATTTCATAGTAAACGTATATGTATATGTTTATATATTTATATGCACACAAATAAGTGTTTTATACATTTTTTATAAAAATGTGTTTCAATACATTTTTCTTATAAGCACCTATTTCATAATAAATACATTTGTATACAATCATAATTTTTATATAAAAATGTATATAAACATGTATTTTTATAAAAATAAATACAACCATGCTTTTATATATATATATATATATATATATATATATATATATATATATATATATACACACACACAAACACATATTTCATAGTATATATTTATGTATTTTATATACATAAATAGGTATTTTATACATTTTTTTTTATAAAAACGTGTTTGTATATAAATGTATTTATTATAAAATAGGTGTTTAAAAAAAATTAGACAAATATATATATATATATATATATATATATATATATATATATATATATATATATATATAGACACACACACACATACACACACACAAACACACAAAAACCTATTTTTATGCATATAAAACATAAATATATACAAATACATTCACTCTGAAAAAAGGTGTTTGTATAAATTAATTTATAAAAACGTGTTTATATATATATATATATATATATATATATATCTTTTATATATATATATATATATATATATATATATATATATATATATATGAGTGTGTGTGTGTGTGTATACAAATGCGTTTATTATAAAATAGGCGTTTGCATATTTCTTCTTTATAAAATATGTGTTTAAAAGAAACGGAATTATAAAAGTTTTTATATAGAAAAAAGAATGTTTTTATGTTAAAACATGTTTTTATTGTATAAATATGATTTTATAAAGCAAAAAAAAAATAGTATTCGAAACAAAATTTTGAAAAAAAAAAAGATGTAAAAAAACTAAATTTGGATGAATTTGTAATAAAATTTTGAAATGTTGGCTAAAAGTGTAAAATTTAGACTATATTTGTAATAAAATTTGAAATTTTGGCCAAACGAGTAAATATTGGACAAAATTTGTAAAAAAATTAAAATATTGGCAAAAAGTGTAATTTTTGAAAGTTGGATGACTTGTTGACCGGGTAAATTGGTCAAAATGAATAAATTTTTTTGTTTTTGGGACTTAATTGACGAAAAAAATATAAAGACTAAATCAATTATGAGGCCTAAACATTAAGATTTATCAGTAGATTTCCCTTAATTAAATTACTAATAGATCCACTTACGAGAGCAGTGCGTACGATAGACACATTGGCGAGGTTGTTGGATTTCAGAAAAGTTATATGCCGAAATGATCTTACCTACCCGACTGTCATCACGAGCTAATCCTTACTTGATAGTCATGAAGTATTAAATTAAAATTAATAATAAATTGAAATTGTATATAAATATATAATTCATCATACCTAGAACTCAAATCTTCCTCGAAATTTAAAAAATAACTATAAATTCAAAAATTCAAGAATTTAGGTGAAATACATTAAATAAAGTTAGTAAAGTACATATGTAAAACCACAACTAAACGTAGATTGTACGTCTAGGTTTAATTATGGTAGGACCAATGCATAACTAAATTGGTATACCGTAGTTGATAAACAAAACTTTTGATTATTTAGGAAATTCAAAGAATAATTGTGTACTTCAGGACATTAGTTACTTAAAATAAAATACACTGCTTTAAAACTCGTTATGATACTTATAAAACACTTATACTTGAACAACATATGCATTATAGATCATAATAAATTACTAACATGTAACACTCATAAAATTCATGACCAAAAACTTCATTTTTAATTATTAAATAAAACCATAGTTAACAAAATTTTTTGTCAAAACATAAGTCAAAGTATCCAAAGACATCATATCAAAACATCAGAGTAAACATCTCAGGCTAAAACGTCATGGTTTGTGCAATGCAGTCATCCCGAGTTCTTCCCTTTGCTACCAGAAGTACCTGAAACCAAAACTGAAAACTGTAAGCACTAAGCTTAGTGAGTTTCCTCAAACTACCACATATCATACATATAATCGCATAATCATATATAAACATATCGTGGGCCCCGCCCCTTCATCGAGCCCCGCCCAGCATCAGACTATGCCCGGCATTGGGCAAAGCTCGGTATACATATAAACATATCAAAAAATACACATAGAATAATCACATAACATAAGCATATAAACATTCCTCGGGCCCCGCCCAGCATCGTACCATAATCCGAAAAGCATACAAACAATCCTCGGGCATTAACCGGCATCGGACCGTAATCTGGAAACATACAAATACAGACACATGCAAGAATCATGAAGACATTAAGCATACAAACATTCCTCATGCATCGCCTGACATTGGACCGTAATCTGGAAGCATACAAACATTCCTCGGGCACCGCCCAACATCGAACTGTAGTCCGGAAAACATATAAACATTCATCGGGCACCGCCCGACATCAAATCTTAGTCCGGAACATACAAATATATATATATGGGCCGGTATTGGTGCCTTCGACCCGTTCATACAGGAGGAAACTCACCTCACACTGTTGAAGTCCCGCGAATAAATCTCTGGCTGCTGGCTGACAGATCCCCGAATTGTCAATCATCAAAACATAACCCAATTAACCATTTGGGTTTCAATGCATAACCATAAATCCATACTTAGGGTAAAAGGACCATTTTACCCCTAACCTAGCTTGGTCCAAGACCAAGGCCCAAATTCACATTATGAAGGCCTAAAAGCCAAATAATCAACCAAGGCCCAACTATGTCCCAATTTTCCAAATTAGGCCCAAAACCCTCACATGGGCCTTACCCTAAAGCCTATCCAAAAACCCTAGTCCATGTACTTGTTCTTAGATGGCCCATCAAGAATCCAAGCATCTAGGCCTAACAGAAAAGTCCAACTCAAAACCCAACACAATTAGGGTTTTCACATAAAATGATGATCAGGGTTAAGTGTTCTTACTTAACCCATTAAGTACTTAATCCATTAAGTCCATCACTCCACTAGGCCAAACATACAACGTAATTGGGCATAAGTCATGACTTCAATCCACTGGTGCAAACGCGGGTCCCAACAATCCAAAACTAACATCTCCTAAAATTAGGGTTTTCTAAACCCTAATTAGGGTTTCCAACCCAAACACAAGTCAATTAGTCTAATGGTTACGTTTTTGGCTGATTAAAGTTTCACCAAGCTGAGCACCACCCACTGCCACCTCGGGCAGTGGTGGTCGACAACGGCTCACAGCAGCAACCACCACCCCACGGTGGTGGTGGGGGTTTTCCTTCAATTCTTCCGCCAAGAGTGCTTAAACAATCCCATTCTATTAAACACACTTACAACACCATAACATATACACACCCACCCCCTCATGGTGGCTGGTGGCGGCAGAAGTAGACAATCATGGTAGCAGCCACCATGGTTGGCTGCGATGGTGGTTGTTTGTGATTTTCAGCCATCTACACACACATACGACTGAACACATTACAACAACACACCTACTCGCGAGCACACACAAACATGAACACAACTGGTCCGTCTTAAGGTGGTGAACCTCGACCGGAGCAACTGAAAAGGAAGGTGGTATGGGCGGCGGCTAACTACTGTGGAACAAGGTTAGAGGCAAAAGGGGTAGTAGAAATGGCACCAGCAACAGCCGAGTGCGGCTGTTAACGGCGACAAAAAAGAAGAAGAAAAAGGAGGAGGAGGATGGCGGAATGGTGGCAGCGGACACACCCGACAGTCACACCGTCAACTTGCTCTCACCGGAAGATAGAAGCTGCGACGCTCAGCGGGTCGACTAATTGGAAAACAAGCAAAGCGGGTGGTGGCGGCTGAAGGATCTCATATGACGGCTGAGGAAACATGTGCTAGGGTTAGGGTTCGCTGATGCATCTTCACACGGTAGGGAAAAGACCACCGGGTTCAAGTCCCATGTTATTTCCAAAATTAAGCTCATTTTTCCAAGTTCAGTCCCTCCTCCACAAAACCTTGTCAACTTTAATCCAATATTTACCAAACATAACCTAACTTCTGAAATTATTTTCAAATTAAATCCATAATTTACCAAACAGCCCTCCAGCTTCAAAATTCTTTACAAACTAATCTGAAAATTACACTCTTAACCCCCAAAGTCCAAATTATATCATTTAACCCCCAAAACCAACGCCTTGCTAAATTATACCAAATTTAGGACTACTATTCATTTATTAATTTTATCTATCTATTTATTTAATAAACTAAATGTTACAATTCTCCTACACTTAATTTAGATTTCTTCCTCGAAATCATTCCTTACCAACCCCAACAAACTAGCAACCTGAGAAACAAGGCTATAACCTCGAGCATACTACAGCCTTCCCAAAGCAACCGAAACCAACCCTCGCATGGCTCTCTAACTTGCAGATGAATGAATTCCTTGCAACATGATCACATTTACTCAATCTAAAATCTAAAGTCTCGAGATGGTTTGACTCCCTGACAAACGCCCATACCGATCCAAAGCTGAATCCATCCCATAAATTTCCCAACTGACCACTCAGCTTCTGATATTAGGGATTTCCATTAGAAGCAGAATCACTGACCAACTATCCCCTGCAGATCACTTACGTTTGACGGTAGGCTCATATAATCCTTCGAGTGGGGGATCCATCCCTGCAACGGTTAGACTCACATGAGAGTTGCGTAACAGGGTCGAATCAATTACTCTGAAATTATTTAATCCTGCTGCAAGTGACTTAGCACTTTCCATCATCAAGCTACTCCACACACATGAATCCCTAAATCACTACTACTGTCCAAAGCATCACACTGCCTCTTATCTGCTTTCCAAAGGCAACCGAGACCTCCCTGGTCCCCAACTTTTCTGTAATACTAAATTCTTTTCTGGTTGTTGAGCCAAGAGTAACTTCACAGTCTCCCCACACGACTTCCGAAGAGGACTTCAGCTATCAGAATCTGCCTACCATATCGCCACTCATGGCTCCATTATTCCTTCTGACCTTCCCGATCATGACAGTCCGACTACCTGTCACCATCGAATCGAATATGAAAAGTGAATGCTACGAGAACCACTATAGTCCTACATCACGCCTAGTCTCCAACGACCCACCGTTTCCCGAATCCGATCATACTGTGGCCTACTCACATTCGTGCGACTGACCCTCCCTGACCTAAATCATCTGAAGGAATCCGTGGGTGAATCACAAATCTGTCACATTCTCACTATCGAATAGGGACCAGTGAATGATACCGGCCACCCCACAATGTTACAACACTCCCATACTAACTGGCCACTAGAGAATGCTACTGTCCACCCCCACAGTCTTATTATACCACTATACCAACGACTAACTAACGAATGCTACGAGCCGCCCCCGCAGTCTTACAATGTTTTTACTCTATCTGCCAGCTAGTGAATGCTACGGGCCACACCGCAGTCTTACAACACTTCTACACTACCTGCTAACTAGTGAATGCTACGGGCCACACCGTAGTCTTACAACACTTCTACACTACCTGCTAACTAGTGAATGCTATGGGCCACACCCCAATCTTACAACACTTCTACACTACCTGCTAAATAGCGCTACGGGACGCCCCATAGTCTTACCATATTCCCCACGCTATCTGGCCGTTGGTGAATGCTACGGCTATCCCGCATTCTTACAACACCTTTCATGCTATCTGGCTGCTAGTGAATGCTACGACTATCCCACAGTCTTACAACACCTCCCATGCTATCTGGCTGCTGGTGAATGCTACAGCTATCCTGTAGTCTTACATCACTTCCCACGCTAATTGAACTGCTGACCATGGTCTTACCGCTGATTACCAATTCGGACACACCCAAAGTCGAGCACACACACGGTCTAACATCCCATATTGAACTCATGTCCTGACTGGGATCCTCAACCTGGTTCCCCATAGTCTACCACACATCAATCAGATGTGGTCCCAAAGTCAGGAAGTTTCCCGAACTTCCAATTCACATTATCCTCCATACAGGCAGCCACTCGGGCCACTTTTTCCTTTCCTGATGGGGATACGAGCTCATCCCAATTTCACACTTGCTTCTGTCCTGGGTACCTAAATGGTTCTCCCCCACTTCGATCCAACTAAGTCTCCACAACATACAAGAAATGGAAGGATTTATGATCCTTCCTACCTTCCAATGACCAATATGCTGACAACCGGCGCTTACTAATGCTAGCGATCCATTACTAGCTGAACATAAAATACCATACAACCTCTGAAGACTAGATGAACACTTTTTGATTCCCAACAATACTGATAACTCCAGATGCTTGAAATGATACCACACTCGAATCTTGATGACCAATACACAGATGCTCCCACCAATACCTCAGCAACGAGCCACTTCCCTTGGTGCTTCCATCAGCCAATCAATAACAATTACTAAAACCACTGAATCATGACGATGCTGAATAACCATCCTGCGGAACCTTGGCCGCATACCTTCCACATAATACTCATGAACCGATCTCAACCATACACCAAGATAATACTGAACACTCCCAATCCACAAATAGGGAAATAAACTTTCGCTAATAATTCACGACATGCGAATGGCATATGACATCACTTGAAGATATAACTCAAACACAAACAGGGTCTCTTACCCAAACCCTTGGAACGAAAAAAACTTCGTCGTGCGGTTTCCTCAAGTGCTGCACTGAATCCGGCCCTGGTAGCCTCTCAAAAGTTGATCTGAAATCTTGGGTCTCTTCCCGGGACCCCCAAATATATGCACTTGATCTGGTCCCCTCTTCCCAATGTGCTCCAAGTCAATCTCCCGCTTTCGGGCACTAGAAATCATATCATCCAGTGTCTCGCACCCCGAGATACTCACGAACTCCCTGATATCATTTTGTGGTATATTATGATACATCACCTTCTTCATTTCCTCATCTGCTACATACTGCGGTACCAAATAAGCTCTCTCCTGAAATTTGGAAGTGATCTCTGCCACAGTCTCAGTAGTCTGGCGGAGATCCAGAAACTCTTGTGCCAACTGTTGTGCCTCAATCGTCGGGGAAAAATCTGCCCGAAATCTGGTCAAAAATTCATCCCATGACATAACATAGACCGCATCATCACCAACCTCAATACCAATATCTTCCCACCAATCATGTGCCCTGTCCTTTAGGAGGCAGGAAGCAAGTCAGACCTTGTCCCCTTCGGGACAACAACTGGTACGCAAATCGTTGGCGACATCTGCCAACCACCTGATGCTAGCAATGGGGTCCCTAGCCCCATGATAATCTTGAGCTCCACAAGCTCTGAACTCCAAAAACGTCAACATATGTGTCCCCATCATGGCCTCCATCTCAGTGCAAAATGCGCTCAGTCTCTCATCAAGAATCTCCAAAATGCCCTCCTTGACCGCACTGAAGATCACAAGAGTCTGGTAATGATATTGCACGTAATCTTAGGTGAAATTAACGCCCTCATCTGATCATCGAGCTACCCGCCTCCAGAGTCCGATCCTGATCCCTTTCCGGCACCAGAACTGCCATCTGGTCTACCACGTAGTGTCATCATACTCGAAAGTATACCATAACAATCATCTGAATACTCATCATAAATCGAGGGATCACACACACTACAAGTTCCCTAGTTTTATCTCAACCCTCCTTGACTCGAGTATGGATCCTCTGCTTTTAGTAGTACGAGCCCATACTTCCTTCCACATATATCCGTACTTTCCTCAAGAATTGCCTTGACTCCACCAAGTCCCTTTCACTACTATGACTTTCCGTGCTAATCTCATCCTAGGCTTACCCTAGGGTAATCTCCGACCCACTCTCCGTCATCAGCTACATAAGAAGTCCCTGCTACATTTCCCTAACTAGCTTGCGAATACCATTACATATTAGTAAGACCAGATAATTCTTCGAATGGGAGGTCTCTCCTACAACGGTTGGACTCAAACAAGAGCTACGCAATAGGGCTAAACCTAACCTTCTGAAATTATTTAGTCCTCATATATGTAACTTAGCGTATTCGTTTACTAGTTAGTTAAAGGTAACTAGGACTCCTAAATGCATAAAGCAAGCAACATTCGAGCATTAAGTAACCAAAACCAAGCATACCCTAATCAGGCTATCATATCACTAACTAATCAGTACTAGCCAAGGGCGTATCCACCAAGGGCTTAGGTAGGTCCTAAGACCTACCTAAGTTCTCAATTCCATTTACAATGCATATAATAGAAAAAATAGGAACTACTTTAGAAAAAACAGAGGACCTACCTTGAGTTTGTTTTTTTAAAAAAAAAAATCTTAAAAACCCATTTTAAAAAGAGAAAAATACAAGTTATTAAGGGCAATTTGTTATTTTAAATTATGGGATTAATAACAAAAAGTTAACCACTCTTAATCAGCACTCTCAAAATATTAATAAATAAATAAGTTGCTCTAGTAAAAAGAAGTCCACATGCCAAAGACTCTCACTCTCCGTTCGCCGCTTTATCAATGGACTAATAATAAACTAGTTTTTCGTTAAACTGTACGCGTTTTTCAGTTATATTTCAATCGGTTTTTAAAATTTTTAATCGGTGGCACTTGATCGTTTTTAACCGATTGAACCGGTTCAATTATTTTAAGGTACATGACCCGACCCGATCCGACCTCCAAAAGTTTAGTTGATTTTTTATTGGTTTCACTTAATTAAGGAACCACATGATTTTTTGTTCTAGATTCACCACTGGTACTAGCATGCAGTTCAATAAGCTCATACAGTAGGCATACAAGGCATCCTTCGTAGATCCTTAGCCCTAATCTAGCATGCACTTCACATATTCACAATTTATAGCATATCATAAACGTGTATGGGTAATTTGGGAGAACTTACTTAAGCTCGGCTGATTGCATGCACCACATCCTTTTATCTTTTAAAAATCCTTTTTATAGAAATGATTTTCTTTTTGAAAACTTTCATACCATGTCCTCAGTTTGATTTCAGACACACCCGAAAGTGTGCCCGAATCCCTCAAACCAAGGCTCTGATACCAACTTGTAACACTCATAAATTTCATGACCAAAAATTGCAATTTTCAATTATGAAATAAAACCATAGTTATCAAAACCTCTCACCAAAACATAAGTCAAAGTATAGAAAAGCATAACAATCATGTTTATAAAACAGAACATCATATCAAAACATTAGAGTAAACATCCCAGGCTAAAAACATCATGGTCTGTGCAATGCAGTCATCCCGAGCTCTTCCCTTTGCTACTAGAAGTACCTGAAACCAAAACTGAAAACCGTAAGCACGAAGCTTAGTGAGTTTCACCAAACTACCACATACCATACACATAATCACATAATCTCATATAAACATATCGTGGGCCCCGCCCCTGCATCGGGTCCCGCCCGGCATCGAGCAAAACTCGATATACATATAAACATATCAACAAATACACATAGAATAATCGCATAACATAAGCATATAAACATTCCTCGTGCCCCGCGCGATATCAGACCGTAATCCGGAAAGCATACAAACATTCCTCGGTCATTGCCCGACATCGGACCGTAATCTAGAGACATATAAATACAGACACATGCAAGAATCACGAAGACATCAATATTAGATGCGTTCATCCTAAAGGGTGAAGACATCTTATAAGGCTAATTGATGAAACATATATGGGGAAAGTAGCAGTGGGGGTGGAAGCGACATCCATAGTGATAATAGAGGCGGTCCAAGAGTGTGCACCTACAAAGACTTCATGAACTACAAACCAAGATCCTTTTATGGCAACGGGGAGTAGTCGGTCTGATCCGCAAGATTGAAAAGACTGAATCGGTTTTTATGTATTTCTATTGGTTTTAAATATTTTCTAATGTTTATATATTGTTTTATGAACCCTCCTATATATATATATATATATATATATATATATATATATATATATATATAGAGAGAGAGAGAGAGAGAGAGAGTTAAACTAATGTTTTTACTATCTATTGTGTACATGTAGAATTGATTCTGAACCAATCAGTTTAGTTATTTTAATAAAGTAATTAATGCATATTAAATGCTGAAGATTTAATTATTATTCATTATATCTTCAACATAAAATATACATTAATTACTTTCTTAAAATAACTAAAATTATTGGTCAAGAATCACTCATAAATGCATACAATAGATAGTTAAAACATAATAACCTAACTATATATATATATATATATATATATATATATATATATATATATATATATATATATATATATATATATATATATATATATATATTGTATATTTTATGTTTGGTGTTTAAGATTTTAAGAGTTTTGATACATTTATTGTATTAGTAAACTTTAAAGTTTAAGCTTATTTTGAATCGTCATATTTTCATCCACTTTTCATCCAATGTTTTCACTTTTAAACTAATTATAGAAAGTAATCAAACGTGGTTAGATTCCGTTCATTACAAAACTTTTATTCATAAAACCTTTATTCACGTTTAACAATGTTGAACAACATGAAAATCATCATTCACAAAGCTTAAATATATGTTGGTATATATCATTACCAACATTACTATATGAAATTATTAGTATCCAAACAAGTTGATACAAACTATATTTGGTACGATAATGATAACAAAATTTTAATACCAACTATAATTGGTACGGTACACGATTTAAGAAAAAATTATCAGTATCATATCAATTCAACCGCTAATATTTCCAGTCTCAAAATTTATTTTTTATGTCATTATAAATTAAAATTTTTATATAGTTGTAAACTAAGGTTTTATATTATGTAATCCTCGATATAAATCAAAATATATGATTGCGACAAACTTATTTTACTATTTTTATTAATTTTTATCTTTACAATAAGTTTAAGCTGTTTAGCCTAAAGTTTTTATCATAATTTTTATTGTGTAGTACTTACTACAAATCCAAATATATCATTAAAATTATTTTAATTATATCTATATTATAATATAGTTCTTTTTTTCAAATATATATTAATCTATTAGACATGACATATTCTATTTCAAAATTCATTTTTCTTTATATCACTAAAAATACATTAACACTTTTTTGTATATATAAAATTAAACATTTATATCCATATAAAATTAATAAATTGCTCATAATTTTCTATTGTATATAATATCTTAAATAAACTAAGATATCAAAAAATTAATTACCACGTTATAACTTAAAATCATCCCTATCCCTATCCCTAATAAAACACTCTCTAAACTGACACATGGCACATTTTCTAAACTATGTTTTTACGACATGGCATTCTTATACTCACCGTTCTTTTTTTTTCCCCGCCTATTCCTGCTCTTCAATATTCAATTTCATTCCTAAAAATAAGGAAACACAAATATGTCGGGGTCATTTTTTAAATCAGCAATGGCCAATGGAGCATTAATGGTAATCCTATTAAATCCCAAATAATCAGGGAGACAGTTATTTTAAATCCCACAAAATAGCAACGTCGCAGTTTGATTGCCTCCATAGCCACCATCACTCTTTTTTAGGGTTCGCTACCCCTCTATTTCTATAAGGAAAGAGTTTATTCCAATCATCGCTCAATCACTTCCGTCATACAACCTTCACCACCACAATCCACCCACCAGCCCCTTTTTTCTCAAAACCTAGCACCGCTAACCATTATTTGCCGCCTTCACCACCATATGCAGTCGTCAACATGACCGCCATGGACAATAGTTTTCTCTAAAAACCATATACCACTACCGCTCACTGATTTCGTCGTTACCATTTGGTCTTCCATCTCCATATCTTCCAAATCAGGAGCAGGGGCATAAACAATCGAGATGAAACATGGAATTGGCCTCAAGTCTATCCTTCAAAAACCTACAGGGTAACAAGAGGTTCTCTTAAATCTTTTTTTTTAAACCCTTGAATATTTTTATTTTGGGTTCTTTGGATTATTTTTTGTTCTGCCTTTCGTTTACCATTGATTTGTCCTGTTTTTAGTTCCAATCAATACTTTCTATATGGAACGTTGTTGTTGAATCTTTATTCTTATATTGGACGAAACAATAAAAATCATTCACCCTTTAAGCCAAATGTATTGCAATCTGTTTTACAAATTGTTGGATTTTCTGTAATTAATGAGATGTTATTTACCCTTTGTTTCAGATGTTGTTATACACATTGATTATCGTCATCTGCTCTTTTCTTAGTTCATACCTACTACTCTATAATGGAAGCAACTGGAAGGAAGAATGATTTGCTTTTTTTGCATCTTACAAACGAATCTCTTAAGACCCTAATTTGAAATCTTGATCTCCCATAAAAAAGACAAATAAATATTGATTTCCCTTTGGCAATATCCTCTAGATTATCGACCCATGTTCTACTTCCACAAATCCACTTATTTTCAAGCTTTAATAGTAGTTACTTCAAATTTTATCCATCCACTTAAACCAGTTTTGTATTCTTCTATGGATGCTCTTTTAATATCTACAATTTTCGTAATCATCCAGTCAGTTCACTTCTGATGTATATTACTCTTTTGAGTTTTATTTTGGATTATTTTTATAATATTATTGCATTCTTGACTTTTTTTTTGCTTTATTGTTGAACATATGTTTGCAAGTTCTACTTTACAAGACTCATGGTGATGCAAGAACCAGTGATCAGGGCATCCAAAAGGTAATCTATTGCTTTTGACCTTTTTTCATGCTACTTGTATTACCATATATGTTCTCTATGTAACTATGTGTGATGTTGCTAACTAAATCTTCTTCTTCTTTGTCATCTTGCTTGATGTTATTTTAATACAATTAGCTACATTGGACTTATCTAATGAGAACTGTAATGTTTTTTTTTTTCAAGTTGTAACTTACAAACCTGACAATTAATTAAATTGAAATCAAAGAAGAAACTATGTATATTTACAAAAAAGCCCTTGTGGTATCACCTAAATACTAAAGAATCATTTTGGCAAGGTCAAGCATATGTTGTTTCCATGTAATTCTTAGTAGATCTAAAATCCTATATAAAATTTTGGCTAAAACTTCCACTTTATAGGTGTTACGAATGGCTCTAGAAGCTATAATTTATTATTAAACATGATGAATATTCTAAAATAGAGTATGTCATTGCTTTAAAAAAATGATGCGGTTGTTGTTGACTTATCATCATCACCTTTAAAGGCTAAGAACACTCAACTTGAAAGCAAGGTTTGTTGCCTTTTTTTAGTTTTAACAGCTTCACATATAAAAGATAGATTAGAAGTTGGTATGTTTGAAAGGATCTAAAATGGTGAAATTTAATATATTTATAAAGCAAAATGTAACCCCATTTTAATTTTGGTTATATTGCTGTTTTGATGTGCAGATTTATAGAGTTTGGAGTGGCCATAGATAACATACTTTGAGCTCATGTTCTTTTGTTTACGTTGCTGTTTTATAAAATGTAGAAAGTACAAATCTTATTTCTTGTACCTATCAACGATACTACCTAATGAGCATCTTGTATAATTGTTATTCTTATATTCAATGTATCAAATTAAAAAATTTCATAGTAAACTATTATGTTTTTCTTATTAATCACGATTTAAATAAAACTATTTATTTTTTATAACCATTTCAGATATTATTTATAAACAACAATGATAGACTTACCAACATGCATCAAATCATTATATATAAATTTTATGGTCAGTTATATTATTAAATAATTTTCTTTTCTTATCGTATAATTTTTTTATATCATCAACCGTAACCGTGTAACACAACGGGAACCTAGTTAGCCAAATGAAATAGTTACCCAAATGAAAGTAAAAGCTTCGAAAAATGTACGTAATACGTTTGCTCAATAAAAGAAATAAATAAAAAAAAAAAAAAAGCGTTTCCATCCCTTCCACCTGTTATATATGCCTTTTTCAATTTTTACCAATTAATTCTATGTCGGTGTATATTGTCGATAATGTTATTTATTTTTTGAGTAAGTTATAAAAATACTCCCTCTAACTATTGTAATATGCAATTTCAGTCTACTGATGATTGGTCATCTGGTTTAACTCCGTTAGAAACGTTAAAGCATTGTAAAACAAAAATCCTTATATTAATAAAAGAATAATTTTAATATTCTTTTGACATTAGTCATTTTAATACAACTATTCATCAATATTATGTCACGTATCACAAAGATACATTAAACAAATCATTATCACAATTAATGACGATAAAGTTTTAAATAATAGAATTTAATCTTTTTATAGAAACATTTACTTTTTTTAATTATATATTAAATTTGAAGTTATAAATAATTTTAAAATTTTGGTATATCTCTTAATTAATATTTTATTTAAACAAATTGATTAATAAGTATAAATTTATACTATTAAAAATTTAATTAATTTAGTAACCGTGATTTTCATGGGATATAAACTAGTATTAGATATATAGAAGACCATAATGTATATAAGAAAAAGAAAAGCGTAACCCTTCTCCTCCTTTTATCAATTTTTATCCAATCATCTCCCCTTGCTCTTTTCTTGACCTTGTTGGAACCCAAATACATGAACTTAGGAGCCTTCCAAACCAAAATCAAAAGGCATGGTCTTCCGACATTCGAGATATGACACATGGTGACATCGAGACTAGTGATATTATCATCAACACCGATCATCCGGACTTAAGTTATTGATGTATTTCCAATCAGGCAATAGTTATGTTGAAATATGTTACACTCTCTTATGGTCAAACTTAATATAAAATCATTTTGGGGTAAGTTTTGTATGTTTCTATTTCTTGTTGGGTATATTATGTAACTTATGCAGGTTATCGGGTTTTAGCGTGAGTCGTGGGTTGCTCCATGGAGCTTCTACTGATTTCTTTACCCGGTAGTATTTATTGTGTATTTTGGAGATCATTTGTAACACACTCGTTTCATTTCTCTAATAGAACTCTCTCATTTTTCATATTAGGGGTTGTTCCTATTAGGGTTTGTTCTTCTGTGAAGTTCGTTCTTCTGTTTCTTGTATTCATATGAGTGTGAGTGTGAATGTAGTGAGGTTTTCCTTTGTATGTTGATGTATAATCAAATTGGTTTGTAGTGAATAAATTGTTCAAGTTGAGAATCTCTTGAATTTTTACTTTCTTCACATGGTATCAGAGCTTTTAGGCTCCGATTCCTCTTCTCCGACGCTCATTGGTGGTTTTTCTCTTCGATCATCGATATAAAAAGTTTTTTTTTTCTAATCATTTGCTTGTTTTATGTTATTTTGTCATGGTTTACTTTCGATCTAGGGTTTCTCTTTGAAATCTCTAGGGTAGCTACATAAACTGTAATTTTTTCAGCTATTCGTTTCAATCTAGGGTTTACGCCTCTTTCTTCCCAATCGAAACAGATAATTGAGTTTTTTACTTAAGATCCTGGTACTACGAGTTCTTTTGTGTTCTTGCAGTGCAATTGCTTGCTGTTTGTGGTGTATATTTCATTTGTTGGAGTTTCGTCGACTGGATTTCAGTCGATTAATCGCCTTGTCTGAAATAACTCTCTAGGGTTGGATTTTATCAATGATAAAACCCTAGTAGGGAACGAACAAAGAGAGTCGACTCTTCCTCGTGTCTGCTCGTCGGCTCTATAAGGATTTTCTTGTTCTTTTTTCATATCTTTCTAATATTGCATTGGGAGATCCTAGTTGTCTTGTGTACACTAATTATTTTTTGCTTTTCTCTATATCTGATTGTTGATTGGTTTTCTTTGACTCTATGTTGGTTGTCCTAGGCCCCACGAAACATGGTGACCATCTGGACTTAAGATTAATACAAGTGTATGTTTTGTTTTTTTGTGTTTTTCTTGCCCGTTCTCATGGATCGTCCTGATAAAACTCCTGGAGGAAGCGGAAAGGATGATCAAAATAACTTTGATGATCCTCTCTATGTTCATCCGCTTGATAATGTTGTTACAACTATTGTTACAATGAAATTAGCTGGTAATGAAAACTTTAGGCCGTGGAGAAGTTCTATGTCTAGAGCTCTTAGGGACATAAATAAATTTGGATTGTTTTTATCAAACTTTAAAAAAGAATGATGTTGATGAAGCTAAAAAGTCTAAATATGATAGGGCTAATGTTGTTGTCTGTTCTTGGCTTCTGTCTTCTATTTCCGATTCCATCTATTAGAATCAAGCTTATTCTGATGTTGCTAGGGACATTTGGAAAAATCTTTTTGAAACTTATAATAATTCTGATGGATATGTTGTTTTCAATATTCACCAATAGATTAATTCTCTTAAACAAAATGGAATTTCGTAGTCTGATTACTTCAATAAGCTTGATTCATTATGGAAGGATTTTGATGGTCTTACTAGTTTAACTGAGTGTACCTATGAGGCTTGAATTAAAATTAAAGATCATTCTAATCTCATGAAACTTATGCAGTTTCTTAGTGGACTAGTGGTCTTGATGACTCTTATAATCAAGACAAGAGCCATATTTTACTCATGGAATCGTTACCTAATGTCAAAACTGATTTTTCGATATTGTCTAAGGAAGAGTCTCTTCAAAGAAATGGTTATTTGTCTTCTCTTTAGTCTTCTCAGTCTTCATCTAAATCTCATTCTACTGCCTTCAATAGTAGGTTCAATAATAGATTTAACTAAAATAATTCTAATAAAAATAAGAATCAAGTTGTTCAGTCCAAGAATTGTGGTATTAAAGGTTATTCCATAGAAAAATGTTACAAGTTAATAGGCTATACTAAGGACTTCAAACCACAGAGTGAATCTAACAATCAAAATAACTTTAACAAAAAAATTTATGTTAATTCTGCTACCACTTCTTCTAGGAGTTCTAATACGTCTAATCTATCTGAGTCTATTAGAGATTTTGAGTTCACCAACTTACTAAGGATCAGTACATCAAGTTTTTACAACTTATCAATGATAAGAAAACAAATGAGGAAGCAACTACTAGTGCTAATATGGCAGGTACTTGCTTGTTTCAAGCTTTTAGTTCTTCTGTTAACTGCTAAAAATGGATTATTGATTCAAGAGTCAATCAAAATATGATTGCTTCTAAATCCCTTCTTCATGACACTGTGGATGTGCCTAAATTGGATCTTCTTGTAGTTATCCTAATGGTACTTCTGTTAAAATTGAAAATTTTGGTAATATGAACTTGTATGATTCCTTAACATTATTTGATATCTTTGTTGTTCCGGATTTTAATGTAAATCTGTTATCTGTTCATAAAGTCTACATAGATAGTAATTGTGAGGTCATTTTTAATGAGCATAGCTGTAAAATTCAGGGTTTAAAGTCAAAGGAGATGGTGGGGGAATGATGGAGAATCTGGAGATCTCTATTACATAAATAGTTTTCCTTCAAGTAGTTTTTCTTGGATTAATAGTTCTTGGTCACCCCTCTAATCAATAGACTTGGTCACCCCTCTAATCAAACTATAGTTTCTTTAAAACACAAACTTAAATTTGGAAATGAAGTCCTTCCTCCTTGTGATATATGCCATAAAGCTAAGCAAACTAGAGAGTCCTTTCCTATTACTCAACATGTCACATCTAAACTTGGTGAGTTAATTCATCTAGATGTACGAGGACCTTATAGAGTGACCACCATAGAAAGATTTAGATATTTCTTGACTACCGTGGATGATTTCACTAAAGTTACTTGGGTCTACTTGTTGAAGTCATAGGATGAAGTTTATGATAATGTTCTTTTTTTAACATTCTTTTTAATCGGTTTAAAGTTAAAATTAAAGCTATTAGGTCAGATAATGGAACTGAAATTTTAAATCATAAATGAGACAACTATTTGAGTCAAAAGGAATTTTACATCAAACTTCATGTGTTCATAATCCACAATAAAATGGAGTTGTGAAGAGAAAACACAATAATATTTTAAATGTTGCTATGTCTTTGATGTTTCAGTCTGGTTTCCCTCTTAAATACTGGGGATAAGCTATTTTAACTTCTGTTTTTTTAATTAATAGAACGCCTACATCTGTTTTAAAGGGTGCTTCTCCTTATGAGCTTGTTTATAAACCTTCTCCTACTTTTGATAAACTTAAGAGTATTTAGTTGTTTATGTTTTACAACCAAATTGAATAATTTTGATAAATGTAATGCCTCATATTTTAGACCAAAATTTTCCTTATAAATTTACCCAAAAATTAAGGTTTCACGAGCCAAGTTATCAAATACATGATTATCCAACACAACCATTATCACAAAATATTAGAGTTCATAAACTGTCCCAGTAGTAAATCTCCCAGTGAGTATGTACAATCAGACATTCGCCTTCGCACGGTCCTCAGAAGTACCTGCCACATATAAATCAACAACTGTAAGCACAAAACTTAGTGAGTTCCCCAAGATACCACATATAGCACAACATAAATAAACAACTATGGGTTATCAGCAACCCTGGGGACTACCAGCAATCCCAGTGGGCTAACAGCACGTCCTGTGGGTTATCAGTAACCTTGGAGACTATTAGCAGCCTCAGTCACATATAAACAACATAACATAATAATAACAGCTAGACCCCGTTGGTCATCACATATAGATGTATTCTACCACACATGTGAGAATAAGTGAGGAGACTCACCTGATACTGATGACAAGTAAATCTCACACCCAAACTTTCGGAACTAGACTTCGCCTAATCAACAAAATAATTAACCCTAATTAATAATTAAGGTTTAAAACTCAACCCGCGAGTCCAAATCCCACAACTAAATCCTCTAAGGGCAAAAAGACTATTTTACCCTTCCCATGGTCCAAAACCCTAAATTTTGACCAAAAGTCAAAAGTCAACGAAAGTCAACTACCCATCACATACGATGGGCATACACTTCCTTAAGCGGGGCATACAACGTAATCAGAACCCATCGGGGGGGGGGGGGGACCGACTACGTGGGGCGTAGCCAGGAGTATACCCGATGAACTCCGTCTGCTTCTACTTTCACCAACTTTGTGCCTTAATCCCTTAAGACAACTAACCCAACCTCAGATCTGACTATTCTAAGATATCTTAACCCATAAAGTCGTTGGCTTTAAGCATTTGCATGGCTAGGAAGGACACAATGCAACAATCTTTAACTTCTAACACACTCTAAGATGCTTTACTCATGCATGAGTTAAAGGGAATGAGCAAGCAACCATTTTTATGAATAAACGGGTCCTAAAATGCATAAAAGGACAACTACAATTCCCTGGAGTTCTCCAAACTTATAAAGGTCCAATCTTGGGGACAAAAGTTCATAAAATTTAACCATGTAGATCTAATGGAAAACTTACCAAGGTATAAACTTTATACCTAAAAATGATGCACCAAGAGGAAAGGTTCCTGGATCTACAAGCTTACAAGCACTCACTCCTTCTTCTCTTAACTCCTTCTTCAACAAAATGCACCAACAACACTCAATAAGCTCACAAAACTCATACAAGCAACTCAAACTCGAAATTAGGGCTTGGGGAGGGAAGGATGACTGATAAGGATGATCAAATGAGATATAATGTTGTTTATATAGGGGACAACCCTTAAGATTAGGGTTTGGAGTCTGGGCTAGTACGTACGACGTACCACACGTACTCCCAACGTACTAGCAGATCATCTGCGTTCCAAAATGCACGAGTACGCTGCGCATACCCACGAGTACACCCAACGTACGACCTAAAGTGTAAGCTTTTCTTCTCAAAGGACCAATTGAGCACTTTCTCATAAAATAAAGAGTAATAATAATAATAATACCTGATATTGGAATGTTACAATTAATTTTCTGAAAGAGCTGATAAATGTATATTTCTTGGTTATTCTTCTGATAAAAATGGCTATAAAGTTCTTAGTCTTTATTCAAATCTTATTTTTGTTTCCAGGGATGTGAAATTTTATGAATTTGTGTTTCCTTTCAAGTTAAAGTCTTCATATTTGACTAGTAAATCCATGTCCCTTTGTGTTCTAGTGATCCTTTTTCCAATGACGAGTCATTGTATTCTAGTTCTCTTCTTGATAACACTAGTTTAGATGACTTGAGAAGTGTCCATCAGTTGGATGGTGCTAGTGCAGGTCACAACCTGGATGAGACTAGTCCCTTTGATGCCAACAACCAGACTGGCGAGGCACATGTGCCTCATTCTGGTGGGACATTTCCAAGTTCTTCTACTTGGACTGATGAAAATGGTTAAGTTAATATTATTCCTTTTAAGGGTTGGTTTACTAGGATCAATAGGTTAGGTCGTGATATACACTTGCCAATTAGATTTAGTTACTATGTTGTGGAGGGAAGGCACAATATAGAATTGAACGTTTTGTTAACTATTCTGCTCTTAATAATGAAAATCTATGTTTTTTTTTCTAATCTTACTAAGACCACTAAACCCAAAACTTATAGTGAGGCTACTTTAGATCTAAATTGGATAAAATCAATTAATGAGGAAATGGAGGCCCTTTATAGGAATAATACTTAGGAAGTCACTGATCTTCCTAAAGGAAGAAAGGCTATAGGATGTTGTTGGATTTCTAAAATCAAATATATGTCTAATGGTGGAACATAAAGGTATAAAGCTAGGCTAGTAGAAAAAAGATACAGTTAAAGGGAAGGAATAGATTATGAGGAGACGTTTTCTCCTATGGCTAAGATTGTTACTGTTAGAATTGTTTTTTTTTCCTTAGCTATTCATCATTTTTGGCCTTTTGTATCAACTTGACATAAATAATGCTTTTTATATGGTGATTTGTCTGAAAGTGTTTATATGCAACTTCTTGAAGGATATCATTCTAAGGGTAATATCAGAGTTTGTAAGATAATAAAATCTCTTTATGGGCTTAAACAAGCTCTTAGCAAGTGGAATGGAAAGTTGTGTTATTCTCTTTCAACTTTTGGGTTACGCAAAGTATTAATGATTATTCATTGTTTGTCAAAAATTATGAAAGTACTGTTTTCATTTTGTTAGTTTATGTTAATGACATCCTTATCACTGAAAATTGTAATGTGGAATTTTTTGAAATCACTATTTTTTATTAAGGATTTAGGAGAACTAAAATATTTTTTGGGAATTGAAGTTATTAAAACCGATAAAGGAATTTTTCTTAATCAAAGGAAGTATTGTTTGGAGTGGTTGCATGAATTTGGAATGCTTGCTTGTAAACCTGTTAAAACTCCTCTTGAAGCAAATTTGGTTATTAAGAGAGAATGCGATTTAGATAGTTCTGATTATGTGCTGAATACAACTGAGTTCCAGAACTTAATAGGAAAATTGATTTATTTGACTATGACTCGTCCATACATTTCATATGTTGTTTAAATTTTAAGTCGATATATGCATAAACCATACAAGTCACATTTGAAACTTGCATTTAGACTTTTGAGATATCTAAAAGATAGTCCAGGTAAGGGTGTTCATATATCAAAGAATATTTCTCTTGATCTTATTGGCTTTGTGGATGCTGATTGGGCTAAATTCCTTTTCATTCGAAGATCTGTAAATGGATATCTTGTTTATTTTGGTGGTTCTCTTATGTCTTGGAAAAGCAAGAACCAAAGTATTGTTTCTTGTTCTTCGATTGAATCAGAGTATATAACTTTAGGATCCGTGACTTGTGAAGTGATCTAGATTCTGAAGTTGTTATTTGATTTGGGCATAAAAAATTTAACTCATGTGAATATTTCCTGTGATAATGAGTCAGCCATTAAGTTGACCTTAAATCTTGTGTTTCACGAAAAAACCAAACATTTTGAAGTTGACCTTCATTTTGTTCGGGAAAAAAAAATTGAAAATAGTGTTTTAAAAGTAAATAAAATTGAATCCTTAAATCAAAATGCTGACATTCTGACCAAAGTGCTTAGAAATGCTCAACATGAGTATATTTCTAATCGACTTGGTTTAGTTGATTCATTAATTCATTTTAGGGTAAATTTTGTATGTTTCTATTTCTTGCTAGGTATATTGTGTAACTTATGCAGGTTGTCGGGTTTTAGCGTGGGTCCTGGGTTGCTCCATGGAGCTTCTACTGATTCCTTTACCTGATTCCTTTACTGATTCCTTTACCTGGGTTTTAGCGTGGGTCCTGGGTTGCTCCATGGAGCTTCTACTAATTCCTTTACCTGGTAGTATTTATTGTGTATTTTGGAGCTCATTTGTAACTTACTCGTTTCATTTCTCTGATAGAACTCTCTTATTTTCATATTAGGGTTTGTTCATATTAGGATTTGTACAAATTTAGGGTTTGTTCTTCTGTGAAGTCCATTTTTCTGTTTCTTATATTCATACGAGTGTGAGTGTGAATGTAGTGAGGTTTTCCTTTGTATGTTGATGTATAATCGAACTGAATAAATTGTTCAAGTTGGGAATCTCTTGCGTTTTTTTTACTTTCTTCACAAGTTATAAGTTTGTCCTATTTCTATTATTTTTCTAGGTTTCTAGTCTTTAGCTTTAGGGTCTGTCTCATTGCTATGGTCTATGTTTTCTCAAGTGTGTTCCTTTGCACTCGTTGGTTGTACTATTTTTTATACTTTTATAATAATTTGCCTCGAGCTCTACCTCTTTCCAAAAAAAAACTTGGCCTCACTGACAACCCACTGGTACTCCCTCTCTGTATCTAGAGTCACCACCTCCACCACCACCCCTCCGTCTCCACCCACCACCACTAATCGTGCATTATGTCTATACAACCCTTTCACCCTATAAGAAAATATTGGATTGTCGCCGAAATAATCGTTTTGATTGTAATTGTGAGATGGATTCAATTTTTTTTTGTCTTATATGATGTTTTTAAAAATCTAGATGATGAGTTTATATTTCATGTTTTATTTCCTTTTTGATGTTATCATATATCTAATCGATTTTGTATTTGTTGCTTTGATGTTTCTGGGTTTGCTTCAAAATCCCTTTGTTCTTCATTTAGATGAGTTTGATCCATTTGGGGCATCAATTCGGTTATATAGGTATGGATTACATCAATTTGATACTTTAATTTGGGATTTGAGTGTGATTTGTGTTTGGATGGATAAAAAACGTTTAGGTTATGTAGATGTTTCTATGTTCGCTTTCCACATACATTTGTTCCTCATTTAGATGGGTTTGATAGATTTAGATGACATGCGTAATGTGTTGAAGATGGTGGTTGGAAAGTAGCCACAAAGACAACTTGGGAAGGAAGTTGGGGGGATGGGGGGTGGGGGGGGGGGCGAAGGAAGGAGGCGTTGGCAAGAGATGGTTGTAGGGGTGGACTCCTAAAACGTATTAATAAAATTAAGGAAATTATAAGACAAAATTGCAAAAATGGTCCCTGTGGTTGGCAAAATTATGTGCTTTTGGTCCAAAATGAAACGTTGGTGCACCACTGGTCCAAAATTGGATATTTTTATTGGTTTTGGTCCCTATAAAAATGAAAAGACTATAATACCCCTTATATTTGTTTTTGTAATTATTCTATATTTATTTAACTGTTTTTAATTAAACAAAAATAAAAAAGGGGCCACCTCTACTTCTTTCTTCGCCTTCTTCGGAAACCCCTATCCGCTTCTACAACCTTTTCCCCCTCCTTAGTTCAACTCCACTACCACCTCCCTGTTGTCTATCATTACTAATTCAAGAAACCAAATTTTGAAAAAAAAGTAGGATTGTTTTTCTGGTGGTTTATTTTTCTAAGAAATGGGTCCTGATTTTGGTTAAGATTTGAAGAATATTTATGGATTTAAAGTTTATTTTTTTTATTCTGTTCACTGTTGTTCCTTCATATATGTTCATCTTGTTCCTTTTCCAGATCACAAGAAATTTGTGTTAAATACATCATCATTATATACCTCTCTATAATTTTTGTTCGAGATGAAGATATGAAAAGAACACCATCCTGATGTTTTTCAGTTTCTGTAACCTCAAGAGAAGAAGGAAGTCGGCGACGACCACAATTGGCGGTGGGAGGTGGGGCTTCTATCGTCGTCGGAGGCAAGGTTGGCGCCTTGGCTTCATCTCGTCCAAATTATTCCACATTTGCTTCTTTCTTAGCCTTCTTCGGAAAGCATTGGACTTGCACTTTATCAAAACGCAGCTCACCCCTTCCAATTGAAGCCATCGTCGGAGCTAGGACCTTCACTTTATGTGTACAGTCTGCTATATCCGACCACCAAATTGTTGTTATCTGATTTCCTCCGCTACTAGCATTAAATTAAAGACCATCACAGCTTCCTTAGCTCCTTAATTTATCTATCAGGCATGCCACAAGAATCCATATCCCTTTCCCTTCCCATATCTCTCCTTTTCTACTCTATTACCGACTTTTGATTTTGGTTTCTGAAAAAAATATTAGAAACAATTTTTGGATTTGATTTTTGTGGAGAATTCGATATGGGGACTTTAGTTTTTGAATTTGATATGGGGATTTAAGTTTATCTGGGGTGGCTAGTGTCTTCAAGTAGGGGTGATAATTGATGACACGACACGACAAAAATACACGACACGAAACGAAATTGAGACGAAATTGAAATTTGAATTCGTGTTCGTGTCGTGTCAGGTGTAAAAAACACGACGTCGTGTTTGTGTTCAAAATTTGACACGAAATTGACACGATTTAACATTTTTTGTCGTGTTTTTCGTGTTATATATGAACAAATATTAATTAAATACATTAATTGTTATTTCATGTTATCTTTGTATTGTCGTGTCGTGTTTGTCGTTTTTTAATCGGTTCGTTTTCGTGTTAGTTCAAAAAAACCCGAGATCGTGTTGTGTCGTGTTCGTGTTACATAAAACATTGTCGTGTCGTGTCGTGTTAGACAAAAACACGACACGATGACCCGATTTTTCACCCCTATCTTCAAGGTTAGACAATGGGAGGTAGGGTGAGAAATTGGCATTTTTGGCTGTAGGAGTCGTCGCCGGAGTAAAGGCTGTAGGTGGAGGACAAAATTGCAAAAGGGGCAGATCCGACGGTGGTGGTGGTCCGGTGACATGTAGAAGGTGGTGGTCTGGAGGCGGTGGTGGTCCGGCGATAGTAGTAGTGTCAAGAAATGAAGTGTGAGAGGGAAGTGGAGTCGATGTAAGGAGTGAGAGATGTTGGGGGTGGGGTGGGTTGGATTTTTTTTGTATTTATTTTTAATTAAAATAATAAGAAAACAATTAAAAAAATTTTAAAAAGTCATATAAGGGTATATTCGTCATTTCAGATGGGATATGGACCAAAACCACATTAAAATGTGAAACATGAGGACCAAAACCGCACAAAGAATTCAAAATTGGACCAGTGGTGCATCAACGTTTCGTTTTGGACCAAAAACACATAATTTTGCCTACCATAGGTACCATTTTTGTAATTTTGTCAAATTATAAAATAAAATAAAAAAGACAAAAGAAAAGTATATTGATCTTTTTCTGTATCTTTAACGTTGATTTTCTAAGAAAGTTATACGAAAATACTAACCATGAAAAATGAAACCACAAGGAGTGCCGGTGTTAAATTTCCGAAACTTGGAATGAAAATGCAAATTTTAGTATACCATGATTTCTATGACATGCTCTTATTATCTTTAATATGAATTGGATTGACCTTTCACCATCAAAAATTAAAAATGGAAAAGCCACCATGACAGTGATCTTCATGAACGACGTCGACTATAATTAATCTTCACGAACGAAGTCGACTATAATTGTTCTGTCATCCTTTTGAATTATCTGATATACATGATTATTAATGACATCGATTTTGGTTTCTATGCTTTTATATTCGTTCATTAATAATGGTTTAAGTATATAATTAATACCAAATAAAACATAACTAATTAAAAGAGACATTCGAAGTTGGTTAGGACAAATGGAATGTGATCACATCTTATCGTTTCATATCAATGTTAAGTATATTATTTTTCCATCACATTATTTTCACTCTTCCTCATTTTATAAGGGTTTGGTCATACTCTCTATCACTCAAAAATTATTATTTTGAATACAAATATTATTTATTAATTAAATGTAAATATGAATACAAGAATAATTAAAATCAAATATATTTCATTAATTAAGAAAAATTAAAACTACATAATAAAGAAATAAAATTAAATATTATATCTACTTGTAATTGTTTTGGTTGGATTCATGCTTGTTGTATATATATTCCATCTAAAACTCTCGATAAATATAGTTGGGAATCATGTGGTTGTATATATCACCCCCTACTTGCCTCTAACATGACATATTAATTGAAATAATTATCATCCAAATCGCTAACTATTTATAGGAATATTTATATACTCGTTTGAAACCGATGTTTAGATGATTTAGTGTCATATATGCAACTCTCGTCCAAGTAATGGTACACCAAACTTTCATGTGCAACTTCTCGATCTTTGTTTAAAGGGGATGCCATTTTTCTTGGAAACAAACTTTTTTCTCCGTCTTCCAAAGGCATTGTTGCTGCGGGAACGATTGTTGTGAAAAAACATTGTCGTATTAGGACAATAAGGATAAAGATGAATATGAAAATAAATCCATCTTTTAATGGTTGTGTAATTTTTTGTGAAATTTGAGAGTGAAATGATTGTATAAAATGGTTGTTTGAAATGAATAAGCTTTTATAGGAGCATAATTGAAAAAACAAATACTAATATCCAAGCGTAGAAGAGCGTAAGTGGGTTCACAGGACACCACAACACATGGGTATCACACATATGGGGGTGGTGTTCACGTTTGTGAAGGGCTTCGACATCAGATGTATTCCCGAGACGTTAAAAAGTCTATTTAGCTTACTATACAAAGAATCCAAAATAATCTAAACTAAATTAAACTAGTATTTAAGTCACCTCATGCATTGCGGTTAAGAACTCACTTGCAATTAATAAAAACGAAAACTATAAAAAAAAATTATGTAAGGTACGAAAATGTAACTTTAATGTGCGTGATATCTCCTTTTTAATTCGTATATAGAATGTGATTTACAAATATCAACAGTCTACATATAGCATGATAACGATTATATCATATAAAGTGGATCACAAAAGTACCAAAATAAAGTTTTGATCCAAAAAAAATATGTATGAAAGAGATGGACGAAAATAAACAAAAAAGTGTATCTTAAAAAAATTAAGAAAAAACGAAAACTATAAAATGAAATTATGTAAAAGACCGAAAACAAGTTTTGGAATATAGTAAGAGACATAAATTGTAGTTATAAAAAACTAACAATTTTACTTTAAAATTATAAATGATGAAAACCGTTAGATCAAAATTTATATAGGAGAAAAATGTAAATATAAAATCTATTATAGTGAAATACAAAATCATTATTTCCATAGAGATGCTTATTTTACATTTTGTATCTTGTTGTATTATATGATCTACAAGTTAGTAATTAGACCCGATTCAGTTATTTTGTATCTTGTATTATATGATGTACAAGTTCTATTGATTCATTTTGTTGGTTTTACTATATATATATATATATATATATATATATATATATATATATATATATATATATATATATATATATATATATATATCCTTATACTAATATACTAATAAAAGAGTAGTCTTTTTGTCATGTGTCACTATATTAGACATCTTAATTAATAAGATGCCACTTGTCAATCTATTAGTTCTCCCTTTTAAATTTATTAGACCTCCTAATTAATATGATGTTATTTATCAATGTATTTATTCTTCATTTTCAATTTTAAATTTTATATTATTGTTTTCATTAATTCACAAATAAAAAATGTCTAATATATATTAAAAATTAATTTTATATATTAATTGAATCAATGATTATAATTTCACATAACTAATAAAAATATCTCGTAATTAATAATTCATTTAAAATAATTAATTAATAATTTTGAAGTTTTATTATAAAAAATTAATTAATTTTATACCCGTGGTTTCCACGGGTTATAAACTAGTATATATATATATATATATATATATATATATATATATATATATATATATATATATATATATATATATACTATCTTATAAAAGAAATCTAACTATTTCTATAAATAGATTGAATATAATCATAATATTTTTTTAAGACTATCAAATCATTAATCTAATAGTACAAATAATCATCAATAAAATATTATTATATTTAAAATAGTCCAAACTTTATAACTCAAGGTACAACTATTTGATGCATAGAAGAATTGATTTGTCCTCTTAATTTGATTGAGTCTATGTTGAATACCAGATTTCTGCTAATATGGGTGCTTCCGAATCCTTCTTTCGAACTTCTCCATCGTATCTCTTTCTCTCTCTCTCTCTCACACACACACACACACACAACCTTCCTCCATCTCTCTGTGCTCCCTCTAATTCCCTCTAATGAAAAACCTAAACGCGACCATTTACCTCTATTTACCATCATCACATGAATTTCACCATCACCATCAAATGTAGTTACACGTCGTGACTACTGAGATGGTAACCACCGTTCCTTAAAATGGTCAACGCTCCTAATTTTGTAGTATTTTCCAACACAAACCCTAATCCATTTTTCTCTCGCACACAAAGACGGTGAGTGTTTTTATGTATATAGTTTCGATTTTAGTTTATTTTAATCATTTCATTTACTGTTTCGATTGGTTGCAGGTTAAATCCATGGTGGGTTGAAGACGAAAAGTTGAATCCAACATATATACATCCTTTGCTTCTCCGCAATCAAATCCAACGATTCACTTTCTCTCTATCTCTCGATTAAAACCCTCACTACAGATGAATATCTCTCCCTCCCTCATTTGAAATCATCAATTTTTCTATGTAAACACACACTCTCTTTACCATGTCTAAAAACTCAAAACCCTAAACGCAATTCTCACCCGATAATCCTCATAATCGAAGCTTCTTTCTCCTCCTGTGTTTTGGGGGTATTAGATTTAGGGGGAAATCCGCCGAGGTTTGTTTATATATTTGATGATTATCTCAATCTCAAGGTATTCATCCATAATCTTTCATTTTTCTTTTTGGTTATGGAGATCGACTATCGCCTCTTTCTCCCCCATTGCAGTGTTTGTCACCCAAAAATTCAAAGCGATAAATACATGTGCAAATTGAATCCATTATTTTTTTCATGAAGGAAATAAGAATTCATTTCTACTAAAATAACCTAATTTTGTTATGTAATCTAAGACAATTTGTTCTAAAAGAAGCGAAGGAGAAACAAGCCAGATGATCATCTTGATCCATGTACCTTTCTCTGTTTCTGAAAGGTACTGCACTAGAATTTTTTAATTTTAATGATGGAATGATGAATTTTCAGGCGTTTATAGATCTATGGAGTACTGGAAAATAATAATGATGTTGTTTCTTTGGTGTTTTTTCTCGTAATTAGAGGTTATGGTTTACAACTTATTGTACTTTTGATAATCCGGTGGCTATTTGGTATCTGATCTTTTAGAAATTTATTCATCTTAGTCGGTATTTTGATCAATTTTAGGTTGTGTGTTTTTTAGGGGTAGAGTTGAGAAATTGAATGGGGAAGTGAAACTAGTAGAAATAGGTGTTGATGACAGAAAGTCGCCTCCATTCATTTAACAAAGTCACTAATAATATATTCTTCGGATACAACATAGGCATTGTTAAATTAGTATTTTTTTAATTCCAATGACAATCAAGATGCGAGCTTACCTCTAACCGGGGCATGAGTGGTAGTCAAAAGCTTTGGTATGGAATTAGGGTTGTAGCAACTTTATCTTACAAGGCTTGGTTTAATGACAACCATTGTAGTTTAATTCTATTTTTTTTACGTTTATTTTCATTTCCTTAGTATTTTGAAAGTTGGTGGATAGACACATATATGTTGATTCTTTATCTAATGTTATGATTTAAAAGTGCTAAATGGTTCCATGAAATTTAAATAGTAAAAAATAGCATATTTTGACGCCATTCTTTTGTCCAAAATCTCCAAACCTTATATTTTTATATCTTTCTGTCTACTCTGTTTCTTGGTGAAAAGGTATTTAAAAGAAGGTTTTTTTTCTCCAAATCTAAAAATTGGCTACATATATAATCCTCTCTCATAAAAGAATCCTATCATTATCTTAAATGAAAACACAAACATCAAAATACATAAAAGTGGAACTAAAACGAAAAAACTTGAATTCGAACCGAAAATGATAACGTCAAAGGCCGTTGGACCAAGCTGCACTAGAATGAAACCGAAAAAATATGCAACAAAATAAAGACCCGCCCCAAAAAAAGTGTACGAAAAAGCTGCCGAAATTATATAAATGGTCCATGTGGTTTTCCATATATTTTGTTTTCGTCCTGACCTTTTTTTTGTTATATATATGGCCAGATGGTTTTCATTCCAAAAAGAAACTAATTGCCGAAACATTGTATTCGTCGCCCTTCGCATTGCACGGGTATACTTTTCCAGACTTTCTTCACAAATATTAACTAAAAGGAGACAATGTGATATTTTTTCTCAAAACACTTTTAGTTAATGTCAAGTTCATACTATTTTTTTTATCAAAGTTTTATTTTTTTATCGATGTACTTTTGGTTATTAGCATTTAGTCCTTTCAAATGTGAAATCACAAGAAACTAAACATTGTCTGCCGAAAGGAAATAATTGCCAAAAAAAGCTATTCGTCGCTCTCCGCTTTGCGCGGATAACGACTAGTATATATATATATATATATATATATATATATATATATATATATATAGTTTCTTACGTTCCTAAAAAAATTTCTTATTTGATCTTTGTTATATATATATATATATATATATATATATATATATACACACACACACATACACACTAGGTGTACATCCGCGCAAAGCAGCAGCGATAATTATTAATGTTTCGCTAAATGGTTTTTTTTTATTCAGAAAATGTTATTTGACTATTTCAATGATTATAAATTTTCTAGTTGATATGTTAGAAAATTTTCATTACTAACCTTTAGGCAAACATCATGTCCACGTTAAAAAAGAAATCTACTCTAATAAATGAAGATTTTTTTTGCCACTTGTCACACTCTTATTCAATTTGTCAAATGTTATTTTTTGGTTATTTTGAATTAATTTTTATTCCACATGTCATTTTATGGTTTTTCTATTTTATTAATTTTTATTCCACTTGTCACACTCTTATTCAATTTGTCCATATCTTTTTCTAAATGCAGTCTTCTCAATATCCTGCTCTCTTACCTTTAGCTGATGATATCCTGACCTAAGATCAATCTTTGATAAATAGCTCGAACCTTGCAACTGATCGAACAGGTCATCAATCCCTCGCATCAGGTACTTGTTCTTTATTGTTGCCTTGTTTAGCTCTCTATAATCTATGTACATCTCATGCTCCCATCTTTCTTCTTCACGAATAACACCGGAGCTCCCCAAGGTGATGAACTAGGTCTAATAAAACTATTGCCCAACAATTCTTGAAGTTGCATCATAAGATCCTTCATCTCTGTCGGTGCTAATCGATATGAGGCTTTTGCTATTGGTGTTGTTCCTGGTAACAAGTCTATTCTAAACTCCACTTGTCTATCAGGGGGCAATCCAGGAAAATTTTTGGGAAAAACTTCCGGATAGTCATAGACCAATGGTATACTTTGCATATCCTTTTTCTCCATCTTAGCATCGATCACGAATGCCAAATATGAGGTATATCCTTTAGATAAACATTTTATGGATTTCATTAGGGAAATGATTCCAGAATTTACTCTGTGCTTATCTTCATACACCATAAATGATTCCTTTCCAGGCGGGTTTACCCTTACTATCTTTTTCTTGCACAATATTTCGACATCATTGGCACTAAGTCAATCTATCCCCAGAACAATGTCGAAACCATTTAACTCGATGGGTAACAACATTTCTTGGAATTCATTTCCATTCAGGTCGATGAGAATGTTCTTAATCGCTAACAGGTATGGATTTGCCACTAACAACTTCTACAATGAGTGCATCATCTAGATTTTCTATAGCCAATGCTAGTCTTTCACCAAATTTATGTCATATAAGGGATTAATTCGCTCTGGAATCAAACAATAATTGGCAGAAAATCCATTCACAAGAAAGGTACCTAAAGCGACATTCGTTGCATCCTTTTCAGCTTCCAATGTCATTTGGAAAGCTATGGCTTTTGGCTTTTGTGGGAGATTGGGCTTCGTTGCCTCTTTCTTCTTCGGGTAGTCCTTCAAAATGTGCCCTTATTCGTTGAACCCATAACAAACTTTCTTAACAAAGGTACATTCATTGGCATAATGCCGAGGATTTTCACATTTGTAACAAGTGACTTCCTCGCTACAGTTCCCAACATGTTTCTTCTTACACTTGTCACACCATTTTGGTTCGGCTACTCCTCTGAATTTTCTCAAACCAGACTTCGAGAACTTATTCTTCTTGTTGGAACCTGAAGTTCCTTCAAACTTTCTCTTCTCGCTAACTTCGACCTTGTTGGTGGCACTTCCCTTGATCATATCTTCAACAGAATTGGCAACCTAGATAGCTGCCTCCAAAGTAAGTGTCTGACGCATTGGCACCGCATACTCCCATGGAAGTCCCTTTGCATACCTGTCGATTTTCTTCAGCTCATCTGGGATAATACGCAAAGCAAACTCCATTTTGTCTTGTGAAGTTATTGGTGTATTCATCAATGGTCATACTTCCCTTCTTTAATGTTAGAAATTGGTTTTCTAACTCAAGCAGATTTTGGGCCGAGCAGTACTTACACTTGAATTGCACCAAGAACTCTGCCCAAGTCAGTTGCAGTGGCTCATTAGGGCTTAGAGTCTTCTCCAAAGTGTTCCACCAACGAACAACGCCACCTCAGAACTGACGCACTGTAAATATGGTTTGTAACTTTCCTTTGCAATCACATGTCATAAAGGCTAATTCCATTTCCGAGATCCAATCCATTACTCCGATGTGATCTTCTTTTCCAGTGAAATTTGATGGCTTGCAAGTCATAAAATCTTTGTACTTGCATCCATTTTTCTCAACTCCTTCCCCTTGATTATTCCTTCTATCCACAAGTGGTTCAGTTTGACCAATAGATCTACTATAATTTCCCTCCTCTGACCGATCGTCATTTAATTCAGGTTGTTCAACATGCATTGAAGATTTATTCCTGTTGTTCAACAATAGTTGTGTCATTTCCTCCCTTTGTTCAGCCATCATTTCCTGAATCATGGCTTGTACTCCAGCCATTGTGATGGGTTCTGGTGCAACTTCTACTATCGACACCAATTCCACCACTCGGGGTTGAGGTTGCTGGTTTCTATTTGCATTTCCAGCTCCACTTTGAGTTCTTGCCATTATAATCTATACACCAAATAAGGCGAATTTAGATCTTTATTCACGATAGATTTTTAAATTCTCCTTATCACTCCGAAACGTTTACATGCTAGTTCTAATATCGTAATTATACGCTTAGAATCCTAAACACATAAGGTTTCCAGATTTGGTCGGCAACAGAGCATAGATCCGAACAAATAATGGCATATAGGGCAAACATATAGCATTTAGCACATAAAAGTATTTTAGGCATCTTTCCTAAAATATACTAGTGCTCGTGTCTAAAATATGGTAGACACTCATCTCACGATCATCACTTGGCATTCTAAGTTTAAGTCTAGAAATCCTACAAATTCCTAGTTCGCTTAAACTAATGCTCTGATACCAACTCTGACATCTACATTTCTCTCGGCCAGAAAAGACCGATTTAGTTTAGGCTTTTAAAATAAAATCAGAGTAATCTTCCAAAAGATGTTGCGGAATTTGTTCCCAAAACAAAATATAATAAAAATTTATCAAAACATTTCTTAAAGAAATATATTTTCATTATATAACAAAACCTCGGGATGTCATGTTCTGATACAGACCAAAAGCATAAACAGTAAATTATAAGCCTTACAACAGTTATTTACAACTACTGGCTTATAATCCAAAAATCTCTCGTCATCATCCAATTATGCTCGGGGTCCAGTACCTGTAATATAGAAAGCTAAGTGGGTCAGGCTTGGGAGTCTGGTGAGCATATAGGTTTTTCAACCCACAAATAATAAATTTATTAATTTTCAACAACCAACAATAAATTTATTAATTTCATCAACCAACAATAACCTTGATTACCCGTTCCCGTTATCCTCACTTTACGTCCCTAAACACCTATCACAAGAGACCTAGTCTAAGGATTTTCATCGGGGTGACAACACTGCTTTAGGGATTCCTCATAAATTTATGTCAAAGAAGGCAACCATGGGAGGGATGGAGTACACCAGCAAACATTTAGTTCACCAACACCTACATGTTGCGAACCTGCTAGTGTTCCACTTGACTGTCTAGAAAGGTTTGTGGTCGTCATCTATACTCCGCTAGATGACTACAACAACAACACCATCGAGGCCTCTCATCGTTTTATCACACAATCAACTATTTCATCTACCCATGTTTTACCCAACATATTTGTAGATAAAAATACATATACAGTTTAAAACTTGTATAAAACATCTATTCAACACCCATCTCAAATAAACAAACAATATAATTACACATAACACGTATTTTATAGAAAATACTTCATATCTATGTGTTAGAAGAATGTGACTATACACTCACATGATTTAACGATAATCAGGCACACTTTGTTTCTTAAAACGATCGTTTCTGAAAAAATCGGGATATTTTCTCAAAAAACATGCTTCACGCAGGCAGAGTTTCGGCTCGAAAACTCTTTTTCTCGGGATCTTCGGGCTCTCTAGGACTTGCTTATGATGCTAGGATGATATAATAGGCTTGGGGGTATTTAGTGTAGCAAAAAGGAAAGTAGAGGGTGAGAGGAGTGAGTTTTGTAAACAAAAATACGGCTGGCTTTATTCACTATTTGTAGGGGTTGAATACTCGAGTTACGCTGGGCGTACTCCTTCTTCAGCCAGTACGTTGTGCGTACATCGAGTACGTTGGGCGTACGGAAGGATGATATCAGACGCGCCAAGGCTATGACACGTGTCTTTCATGCGAAATAGTAGAACTACGTAGCCAATCTCGGACCGTGAACATGAGTATGCTGGGCGTACTCCGAATTTTCAAACTTCAAAAATTCGTAACTTTCGCATACGATCTCCGTTTTTGACGTTCTTTATATCCACGCGTAGGTGAGACTATGCTCTACAACTTTTGTTTAGATTCTGTCGGCTAATTTTTATTCTATTTTTAAATTTATATTTTTAACAGGCCGGGACATGAAAAGTTCGTTAAAAATTCATAACTTCTTCATCTGACGTCCGTTTTCGTCTGTCTTTTTACCGTTGAACTACTATCAACAAGATCTTCGATTATCGTTTATGTTGTTTACGCTAAAAATCACTCGATCTAAAATTTGCATTTCTGGCTGCTTACTACTAAGCTGAAACTTAGAAAAATAATAACTTCATCATACAAAGTTAGATTTGGGCGTTCTTTTTATGCACGCTCTCGGTTTAATTAACACTACGACTTTCATTTAGATTGCTAAGGCTAAAAAGAACTTTATCGTAAATTCACTTTTTTTTACGTCATATAGCGTCTTGTCGGTTCTGTCATGAAACTTCGACAGGTCATAACTTCTTCGTTATAACTCGGATTTCGGTATTCTTTATATCTCCGGAATCCTTGTTTTAACCACTACAACTTTCTACATAGATATTGGGTTTATCTAATATTTATTTTCGACGCTTATTTTTATCCTTAATTCATTAAATTATAATAATTAAGTATAAAACACATAATACTCAAATAATACATCTTATTATTTCAAAACAAGTTACAAAGGTTGACCTAGACTATTACATCATCATTAATGCCTAGCCTAGAAACACGGGCGTTACACCTTAGGTCGAGAAAGAGAAATTAATCGGAAATGTTAAAGCAATGAGGATCATTTGATTCGCTTTGCAGGCTAATACTTTTCGTCTAGTTAGTTCATGTGATACTGCTAAGGCCATCTGGGATCGACTTAAGGAACTCTACTTAGCAGATGCAGATCTTGAGCACTCAACACAAACGCTCTTGCTTTCAGAGTTTGGGGCCTTTTCACAGAAGGCTAAAGAAAGTTTAAGTCAAACCTTTAATCGATATAATCATATTTTGAGCAGAATGACGAAACACGACATTGGACGAGAGTTAATAGAACAAAATGTCACGTTTATGAACGAACTTCGATCAGAGTGGAAGGCAGTGGTGTCTACAGTGAAGGCACATGAGCAGTTCAAGAACTATACACTTGCCAAGCTTGTTGGTATCCTAAGGTCACACGAAGATAAAGTGACTAAAGTGTTGGATTAGTGTCTAAGTCCATAACTATTTTGGTATGTACTTGACCCGATGGTGCATGGTCCTTTTGGGTTGCCTTCACCAAAGCAACTTGATAGGATGAATTATGGAGAGAAAGGATTAAATATGATTTATTAATATATTATGAGAATAATATATTAAAGGAGAAATCATATTGTTTAATTAATATTAGTCAATAATTAATTGGTAATTAGTTTTGTGACTAAAAGAGATTAATTAAACTTAAGGGACTGAAATTGTAATTATAAGATAATTGCAATTTGGGTCATGGATTGCCTTTTATTATAAGGTGGACGAATTCTATGGGGGAAGCCCATATGAAATCGTCCAAGGCCTTAAGGAAAGGGCTCCATGGGTTGCTTAGGGCTTAAGCAACCAAATTAGGGTTTCCTTGTTAGATAACCCTAATTGCCTCACTATATATAGACCCCTTAAGGACCAAAAACGTGGACAAGACTCCTCTAGGGTTTGTAGACGTTTTTGGGCAGCCTCCATCCTCTCTCCTCTTCATCCTCTTGCTTATGGTGTTTGTGAACCATTAGAGGAGTGACATTTGTGACTCTAAGCTTTCTAAAGTCAATACAAGGAGATTTGGGATTGTTATTGCTACATAACAATCAAGGTAATATTATAAACCTATTCTCATGATCAATATGATTACTTGAATGATAGAATTAGGGTTTATAGTCTTGGATAACTTGCATGTACAATAGAGAAACTTAGATCCAAGCATTAGGGTTTGTATGAGCACATAGGATGTTCTTAGGACCAAAACCCATCAGTGGTATCAGAGCCTTGATTGGTTTCTATTGTATTGATGCATTATGTGTTTATTCAAGTTGCAAAATCGATTTTTGGGCTCCCTGGCTGATGAAATCGGCGAGTAGGCCTCAACTCGGCGAGTATAGTGTGGTACTCGGCGAGTTCGAGCGTCAGATGGAGCTATTTTCGGGATTTCTTGCTGTTTATCTTTGAAATACTTGCCTTTATCATATTAGATCAATATAAATCCGATTTTATGATATATATATGACTATATTCTTGATCTAATTGAAGATATTTATCAATTAATAAAATATTTGTTTCCTTATGTGATAATTGATTGATTATTTTGATTAAATTGGTAAATTGTTTTGCAAGAAATCATTAAATAAATCAAATATGGATAATTATGTGATTAAATGTTAATTTAGATTATTTGTTATTTGATCCTTGTGTTATGAAATGTTTCATATTTTCCCCTTTAGGTTTTATAGTTTAAATTTGAACCCAAAAGTTTTGTTGTTTTGAAATTTAAATAGTTGAAACCCTAATGTTTTGAAAAGGTTTCAAAACTTGCCCTCAAGTTTTGGAATTTAATTTTTGATTAATAGTTTAATTTTGAGGTATATTTAAATTCTAAACCCTAATGTTTTGAAATGTTTCAAAACTTTCCCTCAAGTTTTGGAATTTAAAAGTTGATTAAAAGTTTAATTAGGCATGTTAAATTCTAAAACTATAGTATTGTTTTGAAAAAGTTCAAATCACACCCTTATGGTTTTATTAATTAATTAAGGTGTATAATTAAAGGAGGTTTAATAAATCCATAAAAGTTTTGGTTTAAAATTTAATTGAATTAAAGGTATAATTATTAAATTTGACCACCTAATATTTTAAAAGTGTAAAAACACCCTATAGTATATATAACATTAAAAGTCTAACATTATATATATATGTATGAGTAAAAGTCAGTTTTACCGTTAGTAGGCCTCATTCACGAAGCTGGTCTATAAGGGGTGTTTAAGGAAATTGCCTATAAAATGGTGATTGAATGGGTATCCACTCTTACCCACCGCACTCTTGACTAGTGGAGGGTTGTTAGCCGAATGGGTAGGATAGGACAAAACCTTCCATTATAAGTATAATGAATTACTAAAGTAACTAAATGTTTTTCAAATTCCTAATATTAGTTACTTAGGCAAAAGTGAATTGATGCAATTCCATGAAATTACACTTTGTGCCCTTGCGAAGACGTTAGTGGAGCGTGTGTGGTTTACCGACACACTAAATGGTTCTAAGCAAAGGTAACAAAGGGTGACTCAATGTTTGTCATAGTTCGGTGGAGCGTGTGTGGTTTACCGGCACATCGAATAGGTGACTGTAACATGTGGGGGCACCATGTAGTTTGCATGGTTATTCACACCCGCTTTGTGATCCTCGGCATCCCAGTCACAAACAAGAGGGGCATATCGAGATTTAAACATGCCATTGAAAGTTCAATGAATCTCAAAGGATCTAGGAGTTTTCATAAATTTAAAAATTAAATTTCTTTTTCGTTTTTCATGGTGGAAATTAGTGAATCGTCATTCACTTACCTTCAAATGTTCTGCAATTTGGGTTACGACATCCATCTCCCGAGTTGTAGAATATTGTGTGGGTCCTAGCCTTAGTATCTCATTTGGGTGATTTACTAAGGACTCAATCAATCAACTAACTTGAATTCGTTTTCTCTCGTTTTGTAGATGTCAAAGTTTGACAACTATGGTCTTCTCAAATCCCGTGGAACAAGCATTCCACATGAAGATGATATTCCATGATTCGATCGAGGAACAAGAGATCATACTTCACTTCCTCCTCCTCCTCCAATTATTCTTCCTAACCCACAAGTTCGAAGGCTTGAAAAGTTCAAGATCACTCAAGCCCTTTTGGCAAGTAAACATAAAGAAGGAAAGTCAGTGTGTGCACACATCCTAGGGATGAAGTCACACATTGATAGGTTAAGAATAATGGGATCCATTGTCTATGAGGAGAGGGCTGTTGATTGGGTTCTTCAGTCACTTCCTAACTTATATAGTTAGTTCGTAAGAGAGTACTATATGATGAACCGCGACGTGACCCTTATAGATCTCACCTATATGCTTATTGCTGCTGAATCAGCAATGGTTTGGCGCAATAGAAAAGCAAAGTTGATTGGTGAATCTGTCTTCAAGACCTCTATGGATATAGACAATGGCAACGAAAGACATGCTATGATCGAAAAGTTTGATCATAAGAGAAAGGCAATGTCTGAAGTAGTTCCATGTCCTGTTCCAAGAGAGTCAATCTGCTTTTATTGTCAAGAGAAAGCGCATTGGAGATGAAGCTGCCCCATTTACCTATGAGATCTAAGAAATGGGAGAGTCAAAACGTATGGCTCTAATATAGGTAAAATCCATTAACTAACTCTTTTAAGCTTCTATTCTAGATTCTTAATACATAATGTGATAAGATTGCAATTGATGTTTTGTAGGATCGAAGAAAAGAAAGGAAGCTTAAGGGAAGAAGTGAGCAGAATCTAACCGTGAAGGAATGGATTTTGATCGCATTTCTCGAAGATTAGATTCTTGAGCTACTACTTAGAGTTAGAATTAGATTGCTAAGAAAGATGTATTAGCATAGATTTTCAATGAATTGCATTGTAAGGACAATTTTTTTCCGCAATAAATAAATTTTGATTTTATATTATCCTTACAATGGCGTGTATGAAAAATTGATGTTAAAATGTTTCTATTAGCAATAATGGATTTGGTTCTTATTATGTTATTTATGGAAAGTCGAGAATTTACCAAATAGGGAGAGTTTCTCATCGCCCAAGTTACAATTGGACAGAAACTTGGAATCATGCAACTTGGTTGCACGATGAATGAGAAATTTCATATTTTGGAAATTAGACTAGTTCATTGACAAAGTGTCAAGTGAAGGACTAGGAGATCGAGCACACAAAGTTGCGTGTTGGTCAAAGTCCACCATAAGAGTAGCAAAGATATTCGTCATGATTTACTAAAGGTTTAGTAAATGTGATTATACTTACAAGATTAAGTGTAATTCGGAATTGATTAAAAAGGTTTAAATCAATAGCAAAACGAATAAGAAGAATCAAGTAGGCAGAAAGATAAAAGTTTCTCCATTCTAAGAAGAAGGGAGAGTAGCTTTTATGCTTTATGATAGGTCTTAATGATTAAGAACCATATCTCAATTGATCCTCTAAGTAAGTCTTAGTACAATTGTATGTTTAAGAAGAGGAATCAGGAATTGAAGAAATGGTTAAATCAAGAAGTCAATCATACTTCGTTCCAATAACAAGTCTTAAAGCTAAGATTGTGACATTGAGTGAAAAGTATTAAGAAGGTTTGTAACATTCATCAAATGTGGAAAGTTGTGATGTCTTGAATAAGACAAAGACCAACTAGGACCAATTTATGAAGTGTTTTGATAAAAAACTACACTAACTCTTGAATATTTGTTTGTCAAGAAATATTCATTGACAAGAGAATCTTATATGTCAAGGAATCAGTGGGAGTCTTAATGGTCTTGAAAAGTTTCAAGAACAAATCAAATAAACCTTATCGATCATCGCTAGCACACGAGTTGAGGTTTACAACCTATCGTGTTGACATTATTTTGTTTCTGTGCCAATCCAATCGAGTTGATTGTGCATGTGAGTCCTATGAGTTCTCATTTGAATGCATAAAAGGCAAGGAACTTGATCAATGGAAAGTACATTGATATGAAAAGGTGAGCTGCTTAACTACTTGGAAGACATGGTGGGCAGCTGTGCTACCATAAAGGCAAGAAATCGAGATCAAGAAAGTTCGATCCATATGAGTTTGAATTTGTCGTAAAATTTGGTTTTGACAAATTCACATGGATAGGAACAAATACACCATTTAAATCTAAGTGTCATAAGATTTCCTCCTTCATGAAAACGATTGTGAGGAAATGCTTTCACTAAGAAAGATTTTAAGAAGATAGTGATTGTAAAATTGCATTCTCGAATTCAATTATGGTTACGGTATCCCTTTCCATGATTTGAATTGTGAGGTTTGGCAATTGTTTACACACACATATGAACTATCTAAGGAAAAGGTGTATAAGTTCAAGAAACCTTGATAAAATATTATCAAAGAACTAAGTATTAGAAACATGAACTTAAGAAATTCAATAAGCATTGTTTTTCTGAAAGTTAAGCTGTTTCTGAATACATGTCAAAACTAGTGGGAGCATAAGTGTTATGTTTTATAGTAATCATCATGATAGTGGGAGCATAAAAGTTATGATTGTATGATTATTATGGAAAGTATTGCAAGTTGGCAATATTAATTATAGAAAACAAGAGTTATACCTTGCAAAGTCGTAAGGTTTGTAAAGTTGTTTTGCTATAATTAAAGGAGAGAATATTATGCTTCATTTCAAATCTAAAGGATTAGGTTGATAAATGTTAATAAATTTAGCCAAAGGTACATAGTGTGTTCTTAAAATTTCGATTATGATTATGGCATTCCTCTTCACAATTCGAATTTTGAGAACATAGCAAATAAAACATTGTGCGTCGTATCCCATACGCTTCGGGTATAGGATCGATTACAAATGCTTTAATGTTTGACCATTCTAAAATTTTCCAAATGTCGAGCGCATTTAGAGGGAAAAGGGACTAGAATTGGTTATGACTAAAATAATTAAACAACTATCAAAGGACAATCCAAAGTTTGATGAGGATTGGTCGGTTGTGAGTAGTTGGAAGCATGGTATTGGATGGACCATATCGACATTATTATGAATAGAAAAGATTCTATTAAGAATGAGTTGTCATATGGAAAATATGGAAATGTGTCCATATTGGGAATTGAATATTGAAAAATCTATGTCTAGATTAGAAACTTTTATGCAAAAGGATGTTCAAAGGAATGTACTTTGAGTGAGAGACATCATATCTAAGGAATTGTCTTGTAACAATCTCCGATAGAGGACTTTGTAATATCATTGGCAATAGTCTTTGTGACTTTGGTGCAATGACATTACGAAAGGATCGTTGCATAGAATGTTAGAATCTAGCATATTGTACAAGTGGCAAGAATTTGATATTCTTACACTTATTAAAAAGGATTTGGAGTTGTGAAATGAGAATGATTGGAAATGTGCTCAATATGATCTATTTCACAAAGTAAGAACTATAGGTAAACATTGTGTGCATGCTAGGAGCATGGGACAAGTGTAATAATTCAAGTAAGAAGTTGATTACCCGAAACGACAAATAATGAGTAATCGATATGGTGATAAATAAAAGGAGTTTTATTTATACTCAAAGGTTTGAGGCCATATGGGATTAGTATTATTCTTGTGTTTCACATTTGCATGTTTTGACTTCCAGAATAATTGAATTTATTAAGAATAATCGAATTGTTCGAACGGGCCACAGTCGTTCATATGTTGGAAGTAGATATGAATAAAGACTGTCGTGAATTGGTGTGTGGAATGTCTAAAAGAGTATTAGACATAAGCAAGTGTTTTCTGCAACGTTCATGAGTGCTTATGAACATGATTTGAGCTTTGGATTAAACCCACGCTCACTTGGATCACTCCATGAATTGCATCACGAGTGATTGGTGAGACGATAACATCTTATATTCTTGAAACCGAGATGTGTGAGTTGTATCTTTCGAATCGGTTGCACATTGATAATATGTAAACGCACTAGTAACTTGGTGTTATAAAACATATTGTTGTGTGTGATTCGGTGAGTAAGTGAAAGCAAGCATTGTATCAAAGTTTATCCATTCCTTTTATCCAAGGTAGGATAAAAGCGATATCTTTGGGCCCCTCGATGATTTAGTGATGACAAACGTAAATGCTAGGCCGGGCTAGGGCTAATTTGATTTGTTCAATTAGTCAGTCGTCATAAATCGGAAATCGAGATATAGTACAAAGAGAATGATTAGAAATCATGTCTCATGATATCTAGAATGGAGGAATATATGATCCCTTATCTAAGGACACGCGTATCTAATAAGATCAGAGTTGACAGCGGCTTTGGAAAGCTACGATTGCAGATCAGGATCTGAAGTTATACGCATAATAGTTATTAGACTTATCCAAGTGGGAGACTGTTGGATTAGTGTCTAAGTCCATAACTATTTTGGTATGTACTTGACCCGATGGTGCATGGTCCTTTTGGGTTGCCTTCACCAAAACAACTTGATAGGATGAATTATGGAGAGAAAGGATTAAATATGATTTATTAATATATTATGAGAATAATATATTAAAGGAGAAATCATATTGTTTAATTAATATTAGTCAATAATTAGTTTTGTGACTAAAAGAGATTAATTAAACTTAAGGGACTGAAATTGTAATTATAAGATAATTGCAATTTGGGTCATGGATTGCCTTTTATTATAAGGTGGACGAATTCTATGGGGGAAGCCCATATGAAATCGTCCAAGGCCTTAAGGAAAGGGCTCCATGGGTTGCTTAGGGCTTAAGCAACCAAATTAGGGTTTCCTTGTTATATAACCCTAATTGCCTCACTATATATAGACCCCTTAAGGACCAAAAACGTGGACAAGACTCCTCTAGGGTTTGTAGACGTTTTTGGGCAGCCTCCATCCTCTCTCCTCTTCATCCTCTTGCTTATGGTGTTTGTGAACCATTAGAGGAGTGACATTTGTGACTCTAAGCTTTCTAAAGTCAATACAAGGAGATTTGGGATTGTTATTGCTACATAACAATCAAGGTAATATTATAAACCTATTCTCATGATCAATATGATTACTTGAATGATAGAATTAGGGTTTATAGTCTTGGATAACTTGCATGTACAATAGAGAAACTTAGATCCAAGCATTAGGGTTTGTATGAGCACATAGGATGTTCTTAGGACCAAAACCCATCATAAAGAAGCGAAAGTTGTCCCAGGAATGGGTTCATTGGCCCTTGTTGCTAAGGGTAAGAAGATAGCTGAAGAGGATGATTCAGATTTTGAGCTCTCTGAATGCGAACTCTCTAAAGAAGAGTTTGCTATGATGGTTTCGCAACCCAAGAGATTTGCAAAGAAAAAATTCAACCGGAACAAGAACTGAAATTGGTAGGGCAGTTATAGCTCTGAAAAGGTGAAAGAAGAAAATGCGATCGGTTCGCAGAAGGATGAAGACAAGAAGGAGAAAAAGCTCATGGGTGACTCCAGATATGATTGCAACTATTGCCACGACAAAAACCACTTGGCAAAGGAGTGTATGTTGCGAAGGTTAAACGAGAAAAATGAAGGAGAAGATGATGAGGCTTACCACATACGAAAGTTTGAGGAGTTGAGATCTGGTCAACTGACTCTGAAGATGACGAGGTTCGCAGGCCCACACATGGCAAGGCGTTCGTTGCGAAAGAAGAAAGGTCGCAGTTTGGAGGAAGATGCTTTATGGTAATAGACGAAAGGTCACATATGTAGGGGAGTACTACTAAGGGTGAAAGAGGAGATGATAGCTGCTTCACAACGAAACCAGTCGGTGAACAAATTCATGAGTGCGAACAGATGATCAACAAGTTAAAACTAATTCTTGAATCTCTCAATATACATGTGTCTAGATACGAGACTAAATTAAATGACCTAAAATTTACTTTTTCAAACATTAGTGATAGTTTAAAAAGAACCCGTTTAACAAACTCTAACCTAACTAATCAAATTAGCAGGGTTTTGTGGATAAGCGGTGAGAGGCGGATGTGGATTGAGAAGATCGAGTCGGATTTGTCTAAGTCTATGGATCAATTAATTTACTTGCAACGAGACAATTTGATGCTTTTAAAACAACATAACATTTTTTTGTTTGATTGCTAAAAGGCTTTACTTTAACGTTACTCAGTTGCACCTTGATTGTGAGATTGGTGAGAAAATTCACAAGATGATTTTACCATTTCTCGAATTAAAGGAAGACGAAATTGATGCCGATTGTTATAAGTGTGAATCCATCGTCTCATCTGACGAGACTTCTGATGCTTACAGGGTAGGACTGGAACGAATTGAATCATACATTAAGTCCAAAGACCACAAAAATATGTTAAAACAGCTTTTGGATGAAAATGATAAGAAACAAATAAAATCTGATACTATGCAGAAATTCGATTCAGTGAGTACCAAATTAAGTTCAGAAAACAAAATTAATGTTGAAAGTACATCTAAATTTGATGAAGACAGTGATATAAGTGAAATATCTATAGAGGATGAGATTGACTGCTCAAAGTTTGTTAAAAATGAAACTGAACCTGCAAAAGCGTTGATTTCTGAAAATTCGGTTGAATTTGCACGTATTTCTCAAAATAAACCTAAAATTTTAAAAGCAAAAGTAACGGTCTTTCCCAAAGTACAAACTGTCCCTAATCAAGTGTTTGCTACTAAAGGACTGGATACAAATCAAACTGGTGAATTAACGTCCATTGTCAACTATGACAACAAAGATGGTTCCGATGAGTACTTTTGGTCCGCTCCTATAGACAATGCAGACAAAACAAAGGGTTTGTCAGAAAAGACTTCTTGGAGAGTCAAAGGACGATATGTGTCAGAACCACTAAACAATCGCTCAAGCTTTAAAAAAGGAAGCTCAAGTGGAACCAAGGATATTCAAAGCGAACATAAGTCAGTGGTGAACGAATCTCATGCAAGAAAAGCGAAATCCACGGCGAGCATTCACAAATCCTCAGAGCAACTTGCAAATCAAAAACGGAAAAGGAATTTGAGATATCAAAGAAATCTCAATGAAAGGAACAAATTTTGGCAGTCCCAAAATCTCAACTACGTTAGCAATAAAAAATCTTCAAATCAAAATGTGAGAGCTCATTCTCATGCGAACCCCAGTTAATGTTCGCAATGTTACTCTTGCAATCCACAGAAACCCAAAAGGAACTTTGTTCAAAAACCTTCTCTTTCAAAGAAACCTATGGAAAAACCAAAACCTCATCATTCTCTACCCACGAAAGTCCCATCCAAGGATGATAAAGGAAAAGGAAAGTTAGTTTCGGATTCTAAAGTTCCAATCAAGAAAACAACCACTAACTCAAAGAAAGCTTTAAAACGGTTCATCAAGAGTCAAATCCAAAATAAACAAAAACAATCCTTTCCAAAAGAAACGAACATAAAAGATAAAATAAAAGTTTTTACCATATCAAAGAAAGTTAAAACCACATTAGTTAAACGTACTTATATGGTTAATCCTACAATTACTTTTCCCCATTCTGTAAAAGGCTGACAAGGACCCAAGAAACTTTGGGTTCCTAAGTCTGGTTCAATCTTGGAGGTTATACATGACGAACAGTTTGACGTTGAATGGTACATCGACAGTGGCTGCTCACGTTACATGACTGGGCGGAAGGAGGAGTTGCGACTTCGAGCTCTCAAAGATGGTTGAAATGTGAAATATGGAACAAAAACTAATTATGGTAAAAAAATAATCAGGAAACAACACGTGAACAAAGAGTATGATTAAAATCCATGTCTGTGACATCCCCAAAATCTCAGCCAGAAAAGACCGATTTTCATTTATGCTTTTAAATATTTTCAGAGTAAATCCTTTTGATTTGAAAGAGTTGCGGAATTTGTTCCCAAAAACAAAACATGATAAAACATTGTTTACCGAAGCATTTCATAAAAGAAATGTATTTTCATTATAATCAAAACTCGGGGTGTCATGTTCCGATACAGACCAATAAGCATAAACGAATACATTACAAGTCATATAACAAATATAAACATATGCAGACTTGTAAACAAAACAACTTGATGGTTCCTCCATCTCATGCCCTTCCGCCACTACCTGTAATACAATTTAAAACTGAGTGGGTCAGGCTTGGGAGCCTGGTGAGCATATAGGGTTTTCAACCCACAATAAATATCATATTTAATTTTCACCAACCAACAATAACCCAATTACCCATTCCCGTTATTCTCACTTTAATGTCCCTAAAACAACTAACATAAGGGACCTAGTCTAAGAATATTTCATCGGGGCGACAACACATGCTTCGGGGGTACCTCAGCAATATAAGTCAAATAAGGCAACCATGAGGGGGATGGAGTACAGCGAATGAACACCCAAGTTCATTAACACCTACAGGTGGCGAACCTGCTAATGTTTCCACAAGACTGTCTAGAATAGCCAGTGGTCGTCATCTAAACTCCGCTAGATGACTCAATCAAACAACAACGAGGCCTCTCATCTGTTTATTACACACCAACTATCTACCCATGTTCTACCCAACATATTAGTAGATAAAAATATACATTTGTATACATAGTTTAAAAACCTGTATAGCATGCTTTAATCAACACAGAAATCACATAACAGATGAGGCACACACACACATAACACATATCTCATAGAGAAATGATCAGATCTATAAGATAGAAGAGGGTGAATACACATTCACACGTAACACAACCAAATATATACACATAGCACGTATTTTATATAAAATACTTCGTATTATTGTATTAGAAAGAAAATAACTACACACTCACTTGATCAGAAGATGATCCGACAGCACTACGGCTTATAGAAATAGTATTCCTCAGCAGATCTGGAAGATCTCCTCGAAAATCGAACTTCTCGCGGGCAGAGCTTCGACTCGGGAACCGCACTTCTCGGGATCTTCGGGATCTCGGGACTTGCCTCGGGGTTAGAGTATGATACCGGGGCTTCGGGGTATTTCTGGCACGCAAATCGATGCAAAACGGGAGAGAGAAGAGAAGAAATTGGCAATTGGGTCGGCTGCCTTCGGTTCCTATTTATAGGAGGCTGGAGCCTCGGAGTACGCGGGGCGTACTGCCCAAAACGTCATTGCTTACGTATCCGAAGTGCTCGAGTGCGAGTGTCGACATCCCTCGGAGTACGCGGGGCGTACTCGAGTATGCGGGGCGTACCTCCGATCAGATCGGTGACTCCTTCGGATAATGCTTCCGAATTTTGATTTAAATTTAAATACAAAATGATTAATAAACTTCGGAAATTCATAACTTCTTCATACGAACTCCGTTCTCGACGTTCTTTATATCCACGCGAAGGTGAGACTACGCTCTACAACTTTCGTTTAGACTCCGTCGGCTAATTTCGACTTTATTTTTATTATTTATTTTTAATAGGCCGCGACAGAAAAACTTTGTTATAAATTCATAACTTCTTCGTTTGACGTCCGTTCTCGCCTAACTTTTTATCGCTTCGATACCAACAACGATACCTTTGATCCTCGTTTAGATTTCTTCGGCTAACAACCGCTCGATCTCAAATCGAGTAAAACAGGCTGTATACTGCTAAGCCGGAACTTCGATAAATCATAACTTCCTCATACGAAGTCAGATTTGGGCGTTCTATATATATTCAGAAACCTCGTTTCAACTACTACAACATTATTCAAAGATATTAAGTTTATTTTACACTTAAATTTTGACGCTTATTTTTATTCTTAATTATTCAAACCACATAATTAAGCAATTAAGCACAAAACACACAATACTCAAATAATACAATCTTATTATTTCAAAACGGGTTATAAAGGTTAACCTAGACTATTACATTGCTAAAAGTGGCAAGCCCGGAAACACAGGCGTTACAATTCTCTCCACCTTAGAATGATTCCGTCCCTGGAATCACACATCAACAAACAAATGCGGATAGCGACTCAACATGTCACTCTCCGTCTCCCAGCTGAGATTCGGCCCATTCGTGTGTTTCCATCGGACAAGCACTAACCCAACCATTTTGCGTCGCAACTTCTTAGTCTTTCGGTGAACAATTGCCTCTGGTTCTTCAATCAACCTTTTGTTCTCATCAATTCTCAATTCAGAAATTGGAATTATATCGGGAACTTCTCCCGTGAACTTCCTCAAATAACACACATGAAAAGTGTTGTGAATTCCATTCAGCTCTTCGGGTAATTCGAGCTTGTAAGCTTGGTTCCCAACCCTCTGAAGAACTTTAAATGGTCCAATAAACCTTGGACTCAACTTTCCCCTTTTTCCAAATCTTATAAGTCCCTTCCACGGCGAGACTTTAAGCAAAACCGAATCTCCAACCTCAAAAGTCATCGGTCTTCGCTTCTTGGCAGCATAGCTCTTTTGACGATCTTGAGCTGCTAACATTCTTTCCCTAATTATTTTCAACTTTTCAGCAGTTTGATGAACCATCTCCGGTCCCATAAACTGCTTTTCCCCAGCCTCAAGCCAACAAGACGGCGTACGACACTTCTGTCCATACAAAGCTTGAAAAGGTGCCATCTTAATGCTCGAGTGAAAACTATTATTATAGGAAAATTCTACCAACGGTAAATGTTCATCCCAATTACCTAGGAATTCCAAGGTACATGCTCTCAGCATATCTTCAAGTGTTTGTATTGTTCTTTCACTCTTACCATCAGTCTGCGGATGGTAAGCTGTGCTTAAACATAACTTGGTACCCATTTCGTCTTGTAGACTTTTCCAAAACCTTGAGGTGAAACGGCTATCACGATCCGATACAATCGTTAACGGAACACCGTGAAGCCTCACAATTTCCTTCACGTAAGAATTCGCAAGCTTTTCCATAGACCATTTCTCCCTGGCCGCTATGAAATGCGCACTCTTAGTGAATCGATCAACGACCACCCAAATCATGTCGTGACCATTCTTTGTTCTGGGCAGTTTAGTGACAAAATCCATAGCAATGTCTTCCCACTTACCCATAGGCACAGGCAATGGTTCTAAACTCCCGTAAGGTTTCTGATGTTGTGTCTTGACTCTCGCACAAGTCACACACTCGGCCACATACTTTGCAACATCAAGCTTCATCGTCGGCCACCAGTAGTAGGGTTTCAGGTCCCTATACATTTTAGTGCTACCTGGATGAATTGAGTACATGGTTTTGTGAGCTTCTTCCATCAGAAGGTCCCTAATTCCTCCTGACTTAGGTACCCAAATACGATCTTGGAATACCTTCAGTCCATGACCATTAGTACCAAACACCAACGTTTTACCCAAACGTTCCTCCTTTCGGTCATTTTTCTCAGAAGCTTCCTCTTGAGCTTTCTTTATACTTTCCACAATAGTCGAGAAAACTTCAATTCTCAACGCTCTTGGCCTCTTCCTTTCAAGATTGACTTTCCGACTGAGAGCATCAGCAACAACATTAGCTTTACCGGGGTGGTAAAGTATCTCACAGTCGTAGTCTTTAAGTAATTCCAGCCAGCGTCGTTGCCTCATATTCAATTCCTTCTGATTAAAGAGATATTGGAGACTCTTATGATCAGTAAAAAGTTTTCACTTCGTGCCATAGAGGTAATGCCTCCATATTTTCAGAGCGAAAACTACCGCTGCCAACTCCAAATCATGAGTCGGTAATTCCTTTTCATGCTCTTTCAGCTGTCGAGACGCATATGCTATCACCTTTTCTCTTTGGGTCAAAACACAACCCAATCCAACACCAGACGCATCGCTATAAACAGCAAAGTCTTCAACTCCATCGGGTAGAGAAAGTATCGGTGCCTCGCATAGCTTCTTCTTTAGCTTCTCGAATGCTTCTTTATGCTTCTCACTCCAAGCATAAGTAGCTCCTTTGTGGGTCAAAGCTGTCAATGGAGTAGCAATCGAAGAAAAGCCTTGGATAAACCTGCGGTAATATCCGGCTAATCCCCAAAAGCTTCGAATCTCTGTGGGAATTTTCGGTTGTTCCCACTTCGTCACAGCTTTGATCTTCGCTGGATCAACCATTATCCCTTCTTGGTTGACCACGTGACCCAAGAATTGGACCTCGCGAATCCAAAAATCACATTTGGAGAACTTCGCATAAAGCTTCTCCTTCTTCAAAACTTCTAACACTTCTCGCAAGTGTCTGCCATGCTCCTCCTGGCTTTTCGAGTAAATCAGAATGTCGTCTATGAACACTATCACAGATTTATCAAGGAACGGGTTACAAACCCTATTCATCAAATCCATGAACGCTGCTGGAGCATTGGTTAGTCCAAACGACATAACCAAGAACTCTAGTGTCCATATCTAGTTCTGAATGCAGTCTTCTCGATATCTTGCTCTCTTACTTTCAGTTGATGATATCCTGACCTAAGATCGATCTTCGAGAAATAGCTCGAACCTTGCAATTGATCAAACAGGTCATCAATCCTCGGCAACGGATATCTATTCTTTATTGTTGCCTTGTTCATCTCTCTGTAATCGATGCACATTCTCATACTTCCATCTTTCTTCTTCACAAATAACACCGGAGCTCCCCAGGGCGATGAACTAGGTCTAATGAAACCTTTGTCCAATAACTCCTGAAGTTGCATCATCAGCTCCTTCATCTCCGTCGGTGCTAATCGATATGGTGCTTTTGCTATTGGCGTGGTTCCTGGTAACAAGTCTATTCTGAACTCCACTTGTCTATCAGGTGGTAATCCAGGAAGATCCTCGGGGAACACTTCCGGAAAATCACACACCACTGGAATGCTCTGCATCACCTTCTTTTCCTTCTTAGCATCAATCACAAATGCTAAATATGATGTACATCCCTTGGTCAAACACTTTCTGGCTTTCATTAGAGAAATGATCCCAGAATTCACTCTGCGTTTGTCCCCATACACCATAAATGACTCTTTCCCAAGCGGGTTTACTTTAACTATCTTCTTCTTGCACAAAATTTCGGCATCATTGGCGCTAAGCCAATCCATTCCCAACACGATGTCGAAACCATTAGGATCGATGGGCAATAATTCCTCGTGAAACTTATTCCCATTAAGGTCGATTAAGATGTCTTTCATACGATGGCTAACAGGTACAAACTTGCCACTAGCTACTTCGACTAATAAAGCATTATCTAGTCTATCAATAGGCAAAGCTAGCTTTCTACCAAACTCATGCGAAATAAAGGAGTAGTTGGCTCCAGAATCAAACAATATATGAGCAGGTAATTCGTTTACGAGAAAGGTACCTGAAGCGACATCAACTTCATCCTTCGCAGCCTCAAGTGTCATCTGGAAGGCTCTCGCCTTCGGCTTTAGTGGAATGTTGGGCCTAGCTGCCTCCTTCTTCTTCGGACAGTCTTTCAAAATATGCCCCTCTTCATTACAACCAAAACACATCCTTTTGTTGTTCGGACATTCATTGGCAAAATGTCCAACCTTCCCACACTTGTAGCAGGTCACATCCTCGCTACATTTCCCAAAGTGCTTTTTCTTACACTTATCACACCACTTCGCTTCGCCTCCTTTTCCTCCAAACTTTTTCGAATCAGATTTCGAAAATTTGCCCTTCTTACTGGAACCAGATGTTCCCTCAAACTTTCTCTTCTCACCAACCTCAACCTTGACGGTGGTTCTTCCCTTAATCATGTTCTCAACAGACTTGGCAGCCCAAATAGCTGCCTCTAGAGTAAGTGCCTGACGTACTGGCACCTCGTACTCCTATGGAAGTCCCTTCGCATACCGGTCCACCTTTGTCAGCTCATCTGGAACGATGCGTAAAGCAAACTCCATCTTATCGGTGAAGCTATTGGTGTATTCATCAACTGACATGCTGCCTTTCGTCAATGTCAAAAACTTATTCTCCAACTCCAACAGATTTTGAGCCAAGCAGAACTTGCGCTTGAACTGCACCAAGAACTCTGCCCATGACAATTGCAGTGGCTCATTAGGGCTTAAAGTCTTCCCTAGAGTGTTCCACCAACGAACGGCTCCACCTCGGAATTGACGCACGACATAGATAGTCTGCAATTTACCTCTGCAGCCACAAGTCATGAAGGCTAGCTCCATTTCGGAGATCCAATCCATAACCCCAATCGGATCCTCCTTTCCATTGAAGGTCGATGGTTTGCAAGTCAAAAAGTCCTTGTACTTGCATCCCATTCCATCATTCCTTCCTTCACGGTTATCTTGCCTAACTATCGGTGGGTTGGCTGGACCAACAGACCCACTGAAGTTTCCACCTTCCGAGTGACCTTCATTTAATTCAGGCTCCTCCACACGAATTGACAGTTCTTCACGATTCTGTTGAAGCAACCGTCTAGTTTCATCCATCTGACGATCCAAAATCGTCTGAATCATCAATTGCACACCAGCCATGGTTATTGGCTCAGGTGCTGCTGCTACGACAGGTATTTGCTCAATCATTGGTGGTTGATTCCTGTTTTCGTCAGCATTTCCTACTCCACTTCTTGTTCTCACCATTTTGATCTACACCAAATAAGGTGAAATTAGATCCTCAATCATGATAGATAATCAAATCATCCTTATCACTCCGAAACGTTTACATGCTAGTTCTAATATCGTAGACGTACGCTTAGAATCCTACACACATAAGGTTTCTAGATCCGGTCGGCAACAGACCATAGATCCGAGCAAATAATATCATATATGGCAACATATAACATTTAGCACATAAAGCATTTTAGACAACTTTCCTAAAATAAACTAGTGCTCGTGTCTAAATCACAACAGACACACATCTCAAAACTTCACTTAGCATTCTAAGTTTAAGTCTAGAAATCCTACAAATTCCTAGTTCACTTAAACTAATGCTCTGATACCAACTGTGACATCCCCAAAATCTCGGCCAGAAAAGACCGATTTTCATTTATGCTTTTAAATATTTTCAGAGTAAATCCTTTTGATTTGAAAGAGTTGCGGAATTTGTTCCCAAAAACAAAACATGATAAAACATTGTTTACCGAAGCATTTCATAAAAGAAATGTATTTTCATTATAATCAAAACTCGGGGTGTCATGTTCCGATACAGACCAATAAGCATAAACGAATACATTACAAGTCATATAACAAATATAAACATATGCAGACTTGTAAACAAAACAACTTGATGGTTCCTCCATCTCATGCCCTTCCGCCACTACCTGTAATACAATTTAAAACTGAGTGGGTCAGGCTTGGGAGCCTGGTGAGCATATAGGGTTTTCAACCCACAATAAATATCATATTTAATTTTCACCAACCAACAATAACCCAATTACCCATTCCCGTTATTCTCACTTTAATGTCCCTAAAACAACTAACATAAGGGACCTAGTCTAAGAATATTTCATCGGGGCGACAACACATGCTTCGGGGGTACCTCAGCAATATAAGTCAAATAAGGCAACCATGAGGGGGATGGAGTACAGCGAATGAACACCCAAGTTCATTAACACCTACAGGTGGCGAACCTGCTAATGTTTCCACAAGACTGTCTAGAATAGCCAGTGGTCGTCATCTAAACTCCGCTAGATGACTCAATCAAACAACAACGAGGCCTCTCATCTGTTTATTACACACCAACTATCTACCCATGTTCTACCCAACATATTAGTAGATAAAAATATACATTTGTATACATAGTTTAAAAACCTGTATAGCATGCTTTAATCAACACAGAAATCACATAACAGATGAGGCACACACACACATAACACATATCTCATAGAGAAATGATCAGATCTATAAGATAGAAGAGGGTGAATACACATTCACACGTAACACAACCAAATATATACACATAGCACGTATTTTATATAAAATACTTCGTATTATTGTATTAGAAAGAAAATAACTACACACTCACTTGATCAGAAGATGATCCGACAGCACTACGGCTTATAGAAATAGTATTCCTCAGCAGATCTGGAAGATCTCCTCGAAAATCGAACTTCTCGCGGGCAGAGCTTCGACTCGGGAACCGCACTTCTCGGGATCTTTGGGATCTCGGGACTTGCCTCGGGGCTAGAGTATGATACCGGGGCTTCGGGGTATTTCTGGCATGCAAATCGATGCAAAACAGGAGAGAGAAGAGAAGAAATTGGCAATTGGGTCGGCTGCCTTCGGTTCCTATTTATAGGAGGCTGGAGCCTCGGAGTACGCGGGGCGTACTACGTTACGCGGGGCGTACTGCCCAAAACGTCATTGCTTACGTATCCGAAGTGCTCGAGTGCGAGTGTCGACATCCCTCGGAGTACGCGGGGCGTACTCGAGTATGCGGGGCGTACCTCCGATCAGATCGGTGACTCCTTCGGATAATGCTTCCGAATTTTGATTTAAATTTAAATACAAAATGATTAATAAACTTCGGAAATTCATAACTTCTTCATACGAACTCCGTTCTCGACGTTCTTTATATCCACGCGAAGGTGAGACTACGCTCTACAACTTTCGTTTAGACTCCGTCGGCTAATTTCGACTTTATTTTTATTATTTATTTTTAATAGGCCGCGACAGAAAAACTTTGTTATAAATTCATAACTTCTTCGTTTGACGTCCGTTCTCGCCTAACTTTTTATCGCTTCGATACCAACAACGAGACCTTCGATCCTCGTTTAGATTTCTTCGGCTAACAACCGCTCGATCTCAAATCGAGTAAAACAGGCTGTATACTGCTAAGCCGGAACTTCGATAAATCATAACTTCCTCATACGAAGTCAGATTTGGGCGTTCTATATATATTCGGAAACCTCGTTTCAACTACTACAACATTATTCAAAGATATTAAGTTTATTTTACACTTAAATTTTGACGCTTATTTTTATTCTTAATTATTCAAACCACATAATTAAGCAATTAAGCACAAAACACACAATACTCAAATAATACAATCTTATTATTTCAAAACGGGTTACAAAGGTTAACCTAGACTATTACATTGCTAAAAGTGGCAAGCCCGGAAACACAGGCGTTACAATGTCTCAGTTCATACGATATCTAGAATGGAGGAATATATGATCCCTTATCTAAAGGACAGGTTACTGATAAGATCAGAGTTCGACAGCGTCTTTGAGAGCTACGATTTCTAATCGGATTGTACATGAATTTGTAGTTACTAGACTTATCCAAGTGGGATACTGTTGGATTAGTGTCTAAGCCCATAACGATATTTGGTAAGTACTTGACCCGGTTGTGCATGGTCCTTTTAGGCTGCCTTCACCAAAGCAATATGACAGGATGAATTATTAAGAAAGAGGTTATTATGATTTATTAATATGTTATATGAATAATATATTAATGGAAAAATCATATAATTAAATTAATATTAGACAAGAACTAGTTAAGAAATTAATTTGTGGCTAAAAGACATTAATTTAATAGCAGGGACTTAAACTGTCAAATGTGTGATAGTTAAGTATTGGGATGAGGAGCCTCTCGAACTAGGCATGGACAAAATTAGGATGAGTCCATCCCTAATTTTGGCCCTATTCCAGAAGCTTCCTTGGATAGCTTAAGGCCTAAGCTTTCCATTAGGGTTTTTGATTGAAACCCTAGCAGCTCCAGTATAAATAGGATCCCTAGGCTATAGAAATTGGCTACCCTATTCCTAATAGTGATAGAGCCGAATTCAAGAAGCCTCCAACCTCTCTCCAAGATCATTCTTTTGCTATTGGTGTTTGTAAGCCATTAGAGGAGTGACATTTGTGACTCTAAGCTTCAAAGACAAGAAGATTCATGCAAGCAACAAGAGGTAATGATCTAGATCTGATTTGTTTCTTATAGTTTCAAATTCTTCTCATTAGATCTAGGGTTTGTAAGCCTTGGATGATTGCATGTACACTTATTGAAACCTAGATCCAAGAATTAGGGTTTGCATGAGCACATAGGATGTTCTTTTGGCTCAAACCCATCACATTTAAGTGCCACAAGGTGGCGATGAACGCTTAGCCCACAACATGGCACCCTCTTGGCCATGCCGTGGACCCCGTCTAAATAGAACCATTTTTATTCTATGTTATGTTTATGATCATCCCCTTTGTGTAATCTTTTAGGGGTGTTAGTTTTCTTGCTTGAAGGTGCTTTTCCTCTGTTCATAGCTCTACATAACTTGGACTAGAGGTGAGTCATTTCTTGTGGTGGGTTAAGCACTTGTTTTGGAAATTGCACACTTTTATACATATGTTTGGTCCACATGATGTTTTTTTGATGCTAAAATCTAAATGTATGAGATGTATACAATCTAAAGTTGTGAGGTATTGGCACTAACAATTTATTTAGGAAACCGTTGGTGTGTTAGAATTCTTAAGTTGATTATTTGATGCAAAAAGAGAGTATTAGGACCATACTAGTAGTGAGCTTTATTCATGTCGTTGAAATGTGATGATAATGATGATATTTTTTGTTTTGTCATATTTAAATGAAACTAAGAAATACATGCTAGAATTTGGTTGTTAAAAGGTGTATGTCTTTATATGCTACAAGTTGATGTTATGTGGTAATTTTGAGAATATATTTGATGTAGGATATGAGATGTAATATGTATTGGATTAATAATAGTAATATACAAGCATGATTACATAAGGATATTGGTGAGGTATGTATATGCCCCATATGAGTGGATTCATTAATTATAAAATTAATTATAATTAACGGGAATACAAATAACGGGGGTAAAAGGGTAGAAACCTAAACTTAAGTGTGTTCCTTATGTGATATCGGGGTGGAAGGATACCGTTGGAAGAAAAGAGCTTAAGACAATTCGATGTCAACTGGTTTTCTAGGCAACCATTTCGAAACATATTTCTGGCGCACTTGGTGTACGGGAACTAGAGTGATGTTGGCTACTCAAAGACGTTGGATCAAGTATCATGTTTGGGTGTAGGTATGCGTTTGGAAGTACCGTTTCACCACCCGTGAATGACAACGCATCATGTCCGTACATGTAAAGTAGGAGTAGTGAACACGGAGAACTAAGGACAACGTTACGGGTGGGAGTCACACCCTATTTGGTGCATTGGGTCACCAGGTCACGTTAATAGTGAACATGGTCTTTCTTTGGTGATGTTAGCAATGTTTTAGACTCATGTAGCGATGGACATTGAAAGTAATTATAACAATGATCATAATAAAATAATTACTACGATGAAAGAATGTCCATTATAATATATGTATTATATATTAAAAATAGCGAAAATAGGTGGTGCTAGCGATGTATGAACGGTAGGGACATTAAGAGCAATTATAGCGAAGAAAGTAAATATAATTACGACCATGAAAAGAATGTCCAGGTTAATAAATGCATTATATATTGATAATAATAATTGATGTACATTGATTGGTATGAATTGATTGCATGTCTAAACATAATGTATGAAGTAGGTTTGTTTCCATACCAATGTGCTTGAGATTGACTCATTGTGTTGATGCTGACACTTGTTTATTTGCCTGTTGTTATGGCTTTTCATTGGTACATGTAGTTTGATACTGATGGCATGGTGAGGTTCGGACTTTTGGGTTGTTTTATTTATGTTATTTTGAGATGATACCAGCTTCAAACTTGTTGTGATGTTTCATTTATACTTGGTCGTGGTACTTGTATTGGTACCGGATTGCAACATTGAATTTTAATGGATTGTTTTTTAAAGTAATACCGATAATGTTTTCAATAAAATAAATAAGACTTCCGTTGCTTAAATCTATTAGTTAATATTTTTAAAAAATGAGTTGAAAATTTTTGGTGTTACAAGTTGATATCAGAGCTATGTTGTGAGCGAACTGAATACAGAGGTTGGCATTCAGACTCACAGTGTAGACTAACTCAATTAGGTGCTTTAGCTTATTAAGGGGGAGGGGGGGTGAAACTTTTATGTTATTTGTTATATGCTTTAGGATTCTTACTCTTTTCGATATCGAAACATCCTCTCTTCTTTCTCGCGGATCCTGTGAACGTTAATATCGCTCATCATTTAAGGAAATGGTTCCATCCCTTAACAATCGAGGAGCGACAAGAAGTGGTCTAAATTACCAAAAAGGATTGAGGTAGGTTGCATTCCCAAGCTTCTTGTGACCCACAAGCTTTGTTATCTCAGAACATTCGTATTCGATTCGTAGTTCGACTGGTGTTGCACGTATTGGGGAAATAGAGGATCATCTTAGGGGGATGCTTGGAATGCATAGATTGAGCAAGTGTTGCAAGATGTTGACTTATCGTTGGTCGGAGTTGGAGTAGAAAAAGAACCTTTATATAGTCTAAGGGTTCTAGTAGGGTGGGGAAGTTGGAAAACAAAATAGGTGTACACGCTTCTAACCTAAATCGGGGAGAAAGGAAACTGTGGTAATGCTAGAAACAAACATATGTAGATGTGAACGTTAGTATTGGGCCCGTACTACCATAAACACATGAGATATGTTTGGGACCGGAGGAGCCACAAGGAAACCCGAGGACCTGGTGGACGGTACTCATAGGTGGAATGGAGGTAGGTATGGTAGACCTTTCTGTGTTATCGTCTTTCGTGCCCAGCTTGTGATACATCGTAGCTCGTTGAGTCATATGTTAGACATTAAGGTAGCTACATGGAGTTCTATTCTAGTGCGGGAGAAATTTGATAGGTGTTCGATTGTAATCTCTGGTCACACCTTTTTCTCTGACTCTGATTCTGATAATGATCAAATCATTTGACGTTGTCATTGGTATGAATTGGTTGTCTACCAAGAGTTCGTATGAATGATAAAGAGAAAATTATTAACTACAATTTCTTCATATTTTAATTTTAAAATAATAAAACAATATCTACTATAATAAATAAAGGTTTTTTTTGCCACATGTCCTCTTCACCTTCATTTGGACACATGACATTTTCTAGAATTTTTAAATTTTCTATTTTCCACTTGTCATTTTATTGTATTTTTCATTTTATTAAATTAAAATTCCACATTTGATAAGTAAGGTAATATATATTTAAGGTATTTATTAGAAAGAGTTTATATATGTAATGTATTCAATACATTAAATCCTCATAAAGTTTAATAATTCAAATTTTTTTTTCATATTTCTTATAAATCCAAACTTTTCAAATTGTTAAAATTTTATATTTAATTTTTTTTAAATAAATTCATGTAATACATGGATTTCACACCTAGTTAATGAATATATTAATAAGTTTGTTAAAAAGTATCGGCGATTTTGACTTGCGACCTTATGTCAAGTAGAGGAGCACTGACCACCGAGCGCCAAACTTGGTTGGCAACACTTAGGGGTCGTTTGATTTGCACTTACCCAGTCTGGTCAGAGCTGACTGCTGACCCGGTCAGTAGTCAGACTGTTTGATGGGCCTCCATTGTGGCTGACTCGGTAAGTAATCAATGACCAAGGAGCTGACTCGGTCCAAAAAAAAAAGAGGCTAACCGACATTTTCTTCTCCTGCGACCTAACACAAATCGCCGCTATTCTTCCTTTTCCTTCAACATTCAGCGCAACGCAGCAACAGCTCCATCGAAGATTACCTCCGGCGAACCTCCTGCGCCGACGATTACCTCCGGCTTCCGGCGAACCTCCGCTATTCTTCCTCGACTGCAGGTACGCTTGTTCGTGCTTTTTTTTTTTTTCTGAAATCACAAAACCCCTTCAATGTTTGCTGACAAATCGACGATTACCTCCAGCTTCCGGCGAATATCCTGTCCGGCGAAGTAACAGCTCCGGCGAAGTACAGCCCCGGTGAGGAGATCGACTGCAGGTACGCTTGTTCGTGCCTTTTTTTTTTTTTTTTTTCTGAAATCACAAAACCCCTTCAATGTTTGCTGTCAAATTGATGATTTCATTCTGAAATTAGTGTTTGAAATTACTTCTTTCATTATTTTTGGATTCAATTAGAACAAAGGGTCGGCATAGGTGTATGTGTATTACCAATGTTTGCTGTCAAATTAGTGTTTGCTGTCAAATTGTTTATGAAATCTGATTTTATCTATATGAAGGAATGAATTGCTGGTTGGCATAGGTGTATGTGTATTACCAATGTTTGCTGTCAAATTAGTGTTTGCTGTCAAATTGTTTATGAAATCTGATTTTATCTATATGAAGGAATGATTTGCTTGTGTATGAAATCTGTATGAACTAATGTGTGAATTGTTTACTGTGTGTATATGATATGTTTATGTGCATATGTGTGTAAGATCAAAATGCTCAAGAGAATGATTAGAATTTGTTACATAGGTGTATGTGTATTACCAAACTGATATATGAGATCTTGTCTTCAAGTTATGTACTGTGTATATGATATCTCCCAAGTATTGTCTTCAAGTTGTATTAACTTTAGGTTAAACAAAAAAAATATATGTTTTATCTTATTGACATCAAGCAAATAGTGTTTGTAAATGTGTGTTATGTGGATGATTAGATTTTTTTTTTCCTTTTTACAATAGATATGGCAGACAAAAGAATTAGGGTTAGTTGGAAGTCGGAATTGGTGGACAAAACTTTTTTAGAAGCATGTATACAAGAATTAACAAGAAACGGCCGGGAGGGTAGCGGACTAAAAGCAAGCTCATGGGCTGTGGTCGCGGAGAAATTGAAAACAGATCATAATTTTATTGTCGACAAAAAACAAATGAATAACCGATATGACTATTTAAAAGCAAAGTATGCAGTGTGGTTAAAACTTAAAAACAAAACAGGAAATATTTATAATCCCGTTACGAATTCTTTTAACATGACTAATGAAGAATGGGAAGCAGAAGCGAAGGTACATATATACATATTTTTTAAAGTAGATTATTTTTTTACTACTTTAATAATATTTATTAAATTTGTCAAACAGTTGAACAAGTACGTAGATAAGCTGAGAAATGCACCCCTCCCTTGCCCTGAACTTTGTACCCAACTATTTGATGGGGCGACCTCGACCGGTGTTCACAGTTGGGGGCCATCTTCGACATTACCTCATCCCAATGAAACCTTCAGTACACATGATTTTGAGGATACAGAGATGGATGAGCCAGCACCTCATGCAGATACCCCAAGCTCAACAGTACCTCAACCTACTAGTGAGGAATCATCTGGGCGGACAAAAAACACTTGATGATGAGTTGAAAGAAGTTGGAAAAGAGATTATCAAGGCTGCACAAGCATTCACCGAAGCAAATAATCTTGACAAGGAGATGGATGCTTGTATGGCGAAGTTGACAAGCTTAGAGTGGGGAGAATATGATCCGAAATACACCACTGCTCTTATGTTATTTGCTGAAAGTGCTGGTAATAGGAAAATTTGGTTGCGTCTTAACTTGTCAACTTGTGAGTCGTGGGTAACAAATGCAGGAAAAAAGTTTGGATTAGTTGGTTGACTTTAGTATTTACATGTTATGTTTGACTTTAGTATGTTATGGTTCATTGTTAGACATTAGTATTCTATGGTTTAGTTATGTTATGGATTGTTTTTCTTAGGTGCGGTTATGTTATATGAATTTATATGTTATGGAATGTTATGTTTTTCGTATTTACATGTTACGATTTGTTATGTTATGGATTGTTATGTTATTGATTGTTATGTTATGGATTGGTATGTTATTGATTAAAATGTAATTTGTATTTGACATCTAACATGACACATGGATAAAGAAGGTGACTTTTTATATTTTCTTATATTCTCGTGGTATTGGTTGATGTTGGTCCGACAAAGGCAAAGAATAATTAAAAGAATAAGAGCTAGCGAACAGGTAGCCAAGGGATATGTGTATACGCAAGATTTGATACACGGATGTCCTATACAATGTTACGATATGATACATATTTCACAAGATGCATTTGTACTATTATGCAATCACTTTACACAAAGAAATTGGTTGCAATCTAGTAGGACAATAAGCGTTGAAGAGAAGATGGCTATGTTTTTACATGTTATAGGACATAATGAACGTTTTCGAGCCGTTAAAGAAAGATTTCATCACTCCACACAAACGATTCATCAATGTTTTCATGAGGTCTTACGTGCAATGATGTGTTTTGCACGAGAAATTATAGTACCAACCTCGTCTAATTCAACAACAAATACCTCAGAACGACATAGACGGCTAATGCAAATATTTCCCGGAGCAATAGGTGCACTAGATGGAACACTTGTACATGCAGTTGTGCCTGTTGATCAACAAACTCGTTATAGGGGAAGAGGAAAAGGTGAATGTTATCAAAATGTAATTGGAATTTGTAATTTTGATATGATATTCACCTTTGTATGGGCTGGATGGGAGGGCATAGCACATGATTCTAAAGTTTTGAAAGAAGTTGCATTTAACCCAACTTCCGAATTTCCATTCCCTCCACCAGGTTTGTAACTTTACTATACGTTTTATTATCTATATTATTTATATGATAAATTTGTCATGCATCTACAGATAAATATTACCTTTGTGATGCCGCATACACCAACACCCGTGGATTTATGGCTCCCTACCGCAATACTAGGTATTGGTTAGCCGATTTTCGATGAAACAAAGCTTTGACTAAGGAAGAAATGTTTAATCATGCTCATGCACAACTTAGAAATTACATTGAACGTGCTTATGGTGTATTGAAGGCGAGATTTCCAATTTTAAAACAAATGGCTCCTTATCCTTTTCCAGTGCAAAGAGACATAGTCATTTCTTGTGTTGCGGTCCATAATTTTATAAGGAAATACGATATTGAAGATGAATTATTTACGAACTTTGAACAAGACACTATGGTTAGTCATAATGTGGGTGGTGGAGGAAATGAGGGTCAAAACATAGAAGGCATAGAATGGGGTTCAGAAGCCGTTAACTATATGACTAATTTGCCTGACCAGATTGCTAATCAGTTATTTTCAAATGGTTCACGTTAAATGGTGTACTTTTTTTATTATGTATGACAATTTGTATTTGGATTTTGTATTACACTTTGTATTTGGATTTTAATTGATGTATGTTTAATTTGGATTTTATATGATAATTTGTGGTTTTATAATTTTTTTATCCAGCACAAGAGACAAAATAAGGGTAATATGGTCATTTTTTCATTCAGCACAACCATTCAGATAAATAATCAAACAACATAAACTCAGTCAGATATGGACTCAGTCAGCATTTCTAACCCAGTCAGCTCTAACCCAGTCAGCAACTATCAAACGACCCCTTACATTTTTGTTTTCTTTTCTTTAGTCACTTTTGCTTTGAGCAATACCAAATGATATATAAATCATAAAATCTTAAGATTACAAAGATGATTGCTTGCTATTAATAATTTAAATGATAACAAAATTCATTTTTTCCAACTTTCATGTACATCATTGAATGCTGATGCATGATGAAGCACACACATGTACACACATGAAACACGTTAAATAAAGGTAGAGTGCATAAACTCTAAAGAACACAATGACGGTGTTATTTTGATGTCTTTTAATTAATATTGGATTTTATATTTGAGAAGTATCACTGATCTAATTTTATTTTGATGTTTAAGTTATGTTGGTGTAAAAATTTAGGGTTAAACTTGTAAAAAACTTTATATTTTTTGTTTTTCGGGATTAAAGTTCAATTTTATTTTCTAAAGAAAGATTTTATATTTTTTCATTTTTTTAGATTTGACAATTTTTAATCATTTATTTTCGGAAAAAAATTTGGAAAATGTAAGGGATTTTCGGAAAAAAACTTAAAAATGTTAGAAAGTTTTTATAGAAACAGTTTGAAAGTTGAGGTTTTTTTTGTAAAAAAATACAAAACTGAGGGGCTTTTCGAAAAAAAATGAAAATATACAAGGTTTTTTTTAGGAAAAAATAAAGTTGACGTTTACTTAAAAAACATAAAATATAAATTTTTTTATTAGGTTAAACCAAAATTTTATATAAACCATTTCCAACTCATTATACTTTTACCTAAAAAAATATATGTTATGAATATATTACAGTAAATTTGGAATTCTGCTATACTTTATTCTTTTAAATTTAAGTGTATATATATATATATATATATATATATATATATATATATATATATATTGTGGACCAATCAATTTAAAAACCTAGATAATGCTATATTGGTAATTTTCTTTTATAACCTAAATTAAGTTCTGATATTCATCAAATTACACGATATATATGGAAAAATGTTATCCTTGTTTAATAGGTATCAAATTACACATTATATATTCAGATCATCACAATCGAACTTCATCATCATCGGTAAATATTTATCTCTACCATCCCACCATCTCTATCGACCATCACCACTAATCAGATGCAAGAATGGGATACACACCCTTGTTTTGCAATTTCATTGACCTGAATCATCAGATCTTGTTCATCAATTAGGGAATAAACACGCAACCCTAAAGTTCATACTCGATTGAAGAAGGAGTTGGAGTTGAACGGATACACACACAATCTCCGGGATCATACATAAAGCCGCCATCGATCCAACCCTAATCAAACATCACCACCACCGATCCATCACAAGACCTTGCTAAGTCGCCGTCATTGAATCGCCGATGCACCAAAGAACTGTCGTTAAGTCGATGAAGCTGAATCAGTGGACAATTGTTGAATAACAAGGCAACAAGTTCAAATTGCCACCTAAATTCGTTCTTTTGCTTTGAAAATAAGATCAAGCTCATTCTGGATTATGATAGAAGATCAAGCGCATTCGTGTTTATGCTAGAAGATGAAGTATATTATATTAGAATGCATTCTTAAAGAATACATTCTGAAATCATTTTGATATTATTCTGATTTTTTAGTTGTATATAATGCATTCTGAAATCATTGTATTGCAAATTTAAGAATGTTGATATTTTTCAAGATCTTTGTTCTTTCAGAATATGTATCAATATTTTTCAATATCTTAGTTGTATATAAACTTCTTCTAGATGTTGGAACTATCATAGCTACCGAAAATGGCCATGGAAGTGGAAGTATCAATATAAGCGATTGTGATGGGGTTGTGAAAGGTAAGGGTGAGCATAATAACCGAAAAAACGAACTAAAACCAAATTAACCGAACCATATTATCCGAATCATTTTAAAAACCGTTGGTTTGGTTTCTAATTTTTGTTAACTGATAACTAATGGTTCGGTTATGGTTTTATAGCTTAACCGAACCAATATTAACCGAATTGCTAACTTTATATTTTAATATATAAAAATTATAGATTATATATAAAATAATATAGTCAAACTTATTCAATACCCATTAAAATTTCAAAATATAATCCATTAATCATCACTTATCATGAGACGAATGAGCAATCAAACCATCAAAGGATGATCACGCAGACACACACAATCTTCCAATTAGGCATTGAGCAAGATTATTTACTAATTATGTAATTCCTAATCGGCTAATTCTAAAATTTGTAAACATTATTCACAATTAGTTTAATCTTCACACTCATAATCATAATCGAAGGTTTCTCACCCCGTTAATCCTAATCAAAAATTGTTTTGACTTTATAGTCCTATTCGAAGGATGTTTTGACTTTATAATCAATATTTATAGGTAAGTTAAGTTTTTGGTTCATATTGACTTTGAGATATATTAAGAATGTATTTTTTTGGGGTTTTTTTTTTAATTTACTGCTTTGACTATATCACATTGAATATATATGAGTGACTGATTTTTTTTATCCAGATAACACATAATATGAATGTGTAGCTCTTTTTTTTTCTTTTTTTTAATACAGTTTTAGATTTAATCGCATTGATGTTTGACTTTATTTTAGTGTTAATATCAATTATCAATATATGAAATTATTAATGTTAGTTTTTTTTAAGGTTTTATACTTTTATTAAATGTTTTTTTTATTTTGAATGTGACTATGTGTTATCTCACTTGAGTATCAAAGCTACACATTTTATTCTATTACTATAACCTAGGTTATAAACATTGGCGACGAGGACTTTTTTGTATTTTCTTTTCATTTTTTTATGTTAATATACCTTCGCCATTTATATTATTTTGAACATTATGGTTAACCAATATTAACCATTAACCAAAACCGTTAACCGACAAAAACTATTAACCATAACCTAATTTAACCATACCCAATGGGTACCAAAATGTGTTAACCAATAATAATGGTTATGGTTCGATTTTGACCAATAACCGAACCAAACCGCTCTATACACCCCTAGTGAAAGGCCCTGTAGTACTGAATTTGGTTTTCTCTGGTATGGTTTGTGCTCCTGGTATGATTTTTATGGTAGATTTTAGGTAACCGAAATCCAGAAGACGTAAGAAACACAAGCTCTGATTAGGCACCAAAAACATGTTACCTTGCAAAATTCCAGACCTGGTATGTTCTTGATCTTAATTTCTGATTGGGAACTTGATCTGTTGTTTAATGAATGATTTCTTGAACATGATTTATAATTCTACAACTGATTTCTTCTTCTAGAATCGATTTTTTTTGCTCCCACTTTTTTGGAATCGATGTTGCTTTCCCCCTTTTTCCTTTTCCTTTTAATCTTCAAAAATTTTCCTTTTTTTAATAATATGCAGAATTTGAGTAAGATCATTGTTTTATGTTTATTTTTTATGTTTATTTGACTATTTGATATGTGAACTAGGTATGTAACCAAGAAAGAATACACCTTTCTGTAGAAGGATATCAAGCGGTCAAATAGGTTGACCCCAAGGTATAATTCTTTTAGAATAAACTAGATGAATTGTTTATCGGATTATAACATTATAAAAGAATAGAACTTTATGATAAGTTTTAGGGAAAATGTACCTGCTTGCATTTGTCATTCTTTCATAATGGCTTGAAGAAGGAATCAAAGATTGATCGTACAAGAGAAATACATGGAATCGAGTTCAATAACAAGTTATTTTCTTATGATAATGCATCAAATTTTTCATAAGAATAGTTGTAAACAAGTCTATTATTTAGACTATTGAATAAGGTTAATTGTATTTGTTCAAGAATAGTATATTTGAGAATGATATTTTTCTAAGAATTTTATGTATTTTGATGACATTCTGTTAGAATATATATATATATATATATATATATATATATATATATATATATATATATTAAAATGTATACAGAATTGTATATTTAAGAATGATAATTATGTAAGAATATTGTTATTATTCAACCGCAGGTTCAAGAATTTTATTATTCTTCAATAATATTATAATAGAATAATATTCTAACAAAACAATCTCATAGAACATCATTATAACAAAATAAAATTCTGACATAATTATAATTGAATTAATTAAAAAAATCAGAATACAAATTAGGATAATAAAAAATCCCTTAAATTCCGAAAATTACATTTTTAAATTTGTGTTTCCTAATTTTAAAGTAATGGAAATATAAAATTTTACCCTTCTTTTATGTAGCAACCCAAAAACCGGATAAAACCTTTTCATTATTAAATAGGAAATTAAAGTCATAAATTCTTTTCAAAATCCATTACATAATAGACATGTCCAATTATTAGAGTAACAATATCAGTAAGTGCAGAAGATAATGGAGAGTGAATGTTGCGCCATCAAGCTGGGTTCTTCCTCTTAGTACCAGAAATACCTGAAACCACAATACAAATTGTAAGCAAACACTTAGTTAGTTCTCCAAATACCACATAACATACAATCGCAAAATACCCACCACATACATATAATTGTCATGGGCTACCCCTATGTTCGTTTCCCTGGAATGACATGGGCTACCCCCACGGTCTAATATCCAAGTGTCATTGGCTACCCCCATGGTCTTCCATGCCATGGGCTACCTCCGTGGTCATCCATACAAGTGTCATGGGCTACCCCTGAGGTATTTCAAACAAGCAAAAACATATACAACTAACATTACACACGTCCAGTAATAGGCCGACATTGGTGACTTCGACCTATTGATATAGTGAGAAGACTCACCTCTCAATCCGAATAATAGTTGATGAGGTCCCGACTTCGAAACCTAAACTTCCCCTTTTGGGTCAAACTAAGTTAGACGATCAAAAAGTCAAGGAAAGTCAACTTAGCTGACCGCCACGTCGTGGTACCCTTGTACCACTTCGTGGTGCCGAATACGACAAAACAATCGCGATCTGCCTCGCCATCACGTCGTGGTAACATGATTTTCAGTAGCTTAATGCATTCAGCTACTTTCTTTGATTCCAAAGGGTCTCCAACTTATATCTGAACCAAACTAGGGTCTAGATGGATAAAGTTTCCAAAATTATCCAATAGAACCCTCCAAATGTGTTTAGATCTCAACTTTAAGATCCAAAACACTTCATTGCTTAAGCAATAATCATCCAATCCAAGAGGTTTCTTAACCAAAAGCTGCAAAAGAGTATTTAACATCAAACACATCATAAAATTTGGTGGTTTTCAGTCATGCATGTCCAATGCATGACTTAAACTCTTATTACGTCAAAATAGGGCAAAAAGACCAAGATTCCATGCATGGTCACAAAACTTGATTCTAAGCTAGATCCCAAGAGGCATATGCTCCAAATGGCATGGAGATTCATAAAGTTGCAAAGTTTATGAAGTTCAACCATCCAGGTAACAAAACATAGAGAAAAGTGGGTAAAATCCATAGATCTATCCATTAACTCGGAAAGGTGAAGACTTTATACCTCCTTGAGATGCTAGAGGAAGGCAAACTTTTGGATCTTCTTTGCTTTGAACTCCCCAAGTGATCTTCCACCACCTTCTTCCTTCACAAGCACCAAAACACACTCTTTAAGGCCAAAAACTCACACAAGGGATCTAGGGTTAGCAAGGGACAATTTAAAGAGATGGAGGCTGATGGGAGGGAGGCTAGGAGGGGTTAAGGATCTTTAAATAGGGCTCAACCCTTAACTTTTGGGTTTTTACCCAACATCCACCACCACATTGTGGTGGCTCATTGAATCCTCGTGGCCCAAAACTCTCCGCCACGTCGTGGTGGAGATTCACCACGTCATGGCCCTCAAAGATACATCATACGCAATCAAAATATTTTCATACCTAGAACCGAGTGTTGCAACTCTCCTCCACTTGAATCAGAATTTGTCCTTGAAGTCTGCTACCGCAAACAAATTCGGGTAGTGCTCCCTCATCTCATCCTTCGACTCTCACGTCCATTCAGAGCCATTTCGGTGCTATCATTGCACCTTTACCCAATTTACCACCTTATTACACAGAGTTTTATTTTTTCTGTAACACCCATAAAATTTGAGCCAAATTAAAACATTTTATCTCATTCAAAAACCAGTAAGTTTATACATCTTGTTTTCAAAATAGTTTAAACATCAGAGTATCCCCCATAACCATTCCACATAAATCATAAAACAGGAGGAGTGGTATGATCACGCCTTCGCCTTGCCACGATCTTCCGAAGTACCTAAAATAATACACTGAACTGTAAGCCCGAAAGTTTAGCGAGTTATCCCCAAAATACCAACCACACATAAACATACTCATAACATATCAAAAATAGAACAACCATGCACATCGGGTCTACTGTGTGACTGGTCCGCCCGCACCGGGCCTTCAGTCCACCTGGTCCACCCTCCGAGTCTAGCCATGTACATCGAGTCTACAGTGTGATTGGTCCGCCCGCATCGGGCCTTCAATCCACCTGGTCCACTCTCTGTGTCTACAGTATGACTGGTCCGCCCACACCGGGCCTTCAGTCGGCCTGGTCCACTCTTCGAGCCTCGGCACGTCTGGTCTGCCCTCTTGGGGCCTTCAGCCTATCCGGACCGCTCGTTGGGCCTTCAGAATATCCGGTCCGCCCTGGGTATGTTGGCCTACAACACAAAGCAGGACCCGCCTCAACCCAACCCCCGTCAAACAACCATGTGCACATAAACAATTAATCACATAACAAATCCATAACCAGACAAACAGTCTAACATATCACATAACATATCAACATCCTAACTAGGATTCCGACCTAACTGGTCACTAGCATAACATTACCCTATATACTGGGTACCGACCTTAACCAGGTCTCTAACATATCACCATTCTAAATACCAAGATGCAGATCTAGCATAACAATAACATAACAAACAACACCCGGATTTCCATCCGATAAAGGGCCGACCTTGGTGCCGTAGACCCTGTCGATATAGTGAGGATAACTCACCTGTAATTTCCGACTGAAGAGATAAGACCAAGCTGTTTCGACCACCGACACGAACTTCACCACAGAACACAACCAAAGAACCAATTCCATAAATACCAAAATTACCAAAATACCCTAGGAAGTCAAACTGGTCAACTCTTGGTCAAAGTCAAAGTCCTCAGTCAAAGTCAACCTTCCTGGTTGATTCTACTCGCCGATTCAACCTGTCGACTCGCCGAGTTCTTATACTTAGAAAACTCCCACAACACGACTCAACTCGCCGAGTTGCCCCACGACTCGTCAGTTGAACGATCTTGGAATTCCATCCTGTCCAACTCACTGAGTCGCCAACCGACTCACTAATCCAAAGCTTTAACCAAAAGTGGTTGGGTTCTGCAACCAGACTCGCCGAGTCGAAGGCAATCTTCAACAGACTCTCCGAGTTGTTCTTCCAACTCGCTGATTCCTTGCACATGTTCATACAACTCGTCGAGTACACCCATGTGACTCGCTGAGTCTCTCCAGTTCTCAATCCATATAGAGGCTTTTCGAGCCATGCAGGGGCTCCAATCCATAGATCCACTCTTCTACAGTCTAACCCTCACATAAAGTTGCAAACTTTACATGAAACCAAGGATATATAGGCCCAAAACACACTAGGGCTTGGGTTTTAGACAAAGGGGCTTCACCAACAACTCAATGACTGAAACTTTATGACATTCTAGGCCATCATAAGTCTAGATCTGGAGTAGCAACCTTAGATCTATACTCCAACCCGAAATAGATCTCAAACAAGCTAAGGAACTCCACATCAACCGCCAAGGATGAACCAAAAAGGAAATTAGCTTAAGATTATGGCTTTTTACCTCTGAAATGTGCCCAAACAGATGTAGATCCCAGATCCACACAAGCCCTTGATGATAGCCTCTAATTCCTCCAGCTCTTTCCACCAAATTCCTCTTCCAAGCTCCAAGCTCCTCAACAATGAAGCCTCACACGAAAATTAGGGTTTCTGGAACTCTCAGGGGGAATTAGGAGGCTGGGAGAAGGATATAAAGTCCTCTAAATAGGGTGCAACCCTCGGGATTAGGGTTTTCTCTCTTCAGCACCAACTCGTCGAGTCCAAGCCGCCGACTCGGCGAGTTGGCCACTTAGACCGCGACAGAATCCCGCTCCGACTCGGCGAGTAAGAGGACCTACTCGTCGAGTCCCTTTCCTAAATTTACACTTTTGGCCCTTCATTGAACATTTGAATTTGGGGTGTTACATTTTCTGTCAAGAATTGCAATGGACTTCTCCACATAATTCAAGCGCTCATCCACCTGAATATCGTCTACCGAGATCACTACAGAATCATCGGCTACACATTTTCGTAACTGAGACACATGGAAAGTGTTATGGATCAGACTGATCTCATCAGGAAGATCCAGGTGGTATGCAACCTTTCCAACATGGGAATAAATCCTGAATGGACCAATAAATCGGGGACCCAATTTGCCCATCTTCTAAAAGCGGAAGACAACTTTCCAAGGTGACACCTTCATCAACACAAAATATGCCACCTGAAACTCGAGATCCGAATGATGTCGGTCAGCATAATTCTTTTGACAGCTTTGTACGACCCGCAGTCTGTCACGTACCTACTGAATCAACTCAGTGGTCTTAAGCACTACCTTAGTACTTCCAATGACCTGATGTCCGACCTCTCCCCAACAAACCAGGGTCTTAAACCTCCTTCCATACAACATCTCGAATGGTGGTTGATCAATATTAGCATGATAACTGTTGTTGTATGAGAACTCTACCATTGGAAGGTAAGTATCTCAACTCCCACCAAAATCTAACACACAAGCCCTAAGCATATCCTCAAGTGTATGAATCGTCCACTTGCTCTAACCGTCGGTCTGGGGGTAGTATGATGTACTAAAATGCAATTGAGTGCCTAACTGCTCATGGAAGTTCCTCCAAAATCTGGAGGTGAAATGAACATCGCTGTCCGAAATGACAGATACTGGCACCCCGTGCCTGACTACCACCTCCCGAACATAGATATATGCTAACTTTCCTACGGATATACTCTCAGCAACCGGAATAAATTGTGCACTCTTGTTCAATCTGTTCAATCTGTGTACTCTTGTTCAACACCCTGTTCCGTCCTGGGTAATTTGGTGATGAAGTCCATAGTAATCTCTTCCTATTTCCATATAGGGATGGGTAACGACTGCACCTTTACCATGGGGTATCTGGTGTTCAACTTTGACCTTCCTACAAGTCAAACACTGCTCAACAAACCAGACAACTTCCCTTTTCATACAGGGCCACCAATAACTCAACCTCAAATCCCGGTACATCTTTGTGGCCCCCGGGTGGATAGAAAACTTTGATTTGTGCGCCTCCACCAAAATCGACTGTCTTACCCCACCTTATGTCGGAACCCAGACCCTGCCATGTTGGGTTAACAACCCTCGACTGTCTCTAACAAATAAAGGAATTTTCCCTCTAATCCGCTTAGTCTTCCAATTTTCTTTTTTCAATCCTTCTACATGAGCTTCCTTGATCAAATCCATCAAGGGTGAGGTAACATTCATCCTCGAGAAAATATCTCAGAATGGTGAGCACGCCGTCTTATGGCTCAAAGCATCGGCCACCATATTGGCCTTCCCAGGGTGATACAAGATCTTGCAGTCATAGTCTTTTAGTACATCTAACCACCTCCGTTGCCGTATTCAAGTTCGCCTGATCCATCAAATACTTCAAACTCTTATGATCGGTGTAGATATTGTATTGGACCCCGTACAAGTAGTTCCTCCAAATTTTGAGGGCACCCCCCCCCCCCCCCCGAATTCCAAATCATGTGTGGGGTAATTCGCCTCATGAGGCTTTAACTGCCTCAAGGCGTAAGCAATCATATGCCCTCTCTGCATAAGGATAACTCCTAATCCCGAAACAGAAGCATCGTAATAAACCACAAAATCATCCAATTCTTCAAGTAACACAAGAATCAAGGACTCACACAATCTCTGCCTCAGAGTCTCAAATGCTAACTGTTGATTCGGACCCTACCGAAAGGTCACATTCTTCTTGGTCAGGCAGGTCAACGACACTACAATCTTAGAGAAGTCCTGGATAAATCTCCGATAATACCCCGCAAGACCCAAGAAACTCCAAATCTTAGATGCGTTCTTCGAAACCTCCCAACACATCACAACCTCGATCTTGGTCGGGCCTACTAAGATTCCATCCTGGTTGATGATGTGCCCCGGAAACTGCTCCTCACGCAACCGAAACTCGTATTTGGGGAATTTGACAGATGGTGCTCATGCTACTTCTTGGTCTTTGAGTAGAACGGAATATCATTAATAAAAACAATCACAGATTGATCCAACAGCGGCCTGTAAACCCGGTTCATGAAATCTAAGAACGCCGCTAATGCATTGGTGAGCCCGGTAGGCATCACTACAAACTCATAATGACCATAACGAGTTCTAAAATCCGTCTTCTATACATCCTCATCTGATGGTGTCCTGACCGAAGATCAATCTTGGAGAACCAAGATGCACCCTGAAGCTGATCAAATAAGATGTCGATCCTCGGAAGTGGGTAACGGTTCGTCACTGTTAGATTGTTCAATTACCGATAATCAATACACATCCTGTGTGACCCGTCCTTATTTTTCACGAACAGGATCAATGCTCCCCATGAGGAACTGCTCAGACGGATAAAACCCTTGTCTAGCAGATCATGCAGTTGCATAGACAACTTTTGCATCTCAGGCATTGCTAGGCGATATGGCGCATTGGCTATCGGAGCCGAACGAGGCATCAAATCAATCCAAAACTCAACCTATCTCTCGGGTGGCACTCCCAGCAACTCCTCGGGAAAGACATCGGGAAAATCCCACACAATAGGTACCCTGCTTAACTCCGGCGTGACCTCAATCCACAAATCCGAAACATAAGCCAGAAACCCAGAACAACCCTGCTGAAGAAGCCTCTTAGCCCTTGCAGCTGAATAGAGAGTTGGCCCATGTGAAGCTCTCTCGCCATTAATGACATGTTCTCCCCCACTTGGGGTCAAACTCTCACCAACCATCACTCACAATCAATCACGTCCCTATTGGGCCCCAACCAGACCATCCCGATGATCACCTTCAATCCTCTAAAGGGGATCGGTACCAAATCGATATGAAACCTATCTCTTAACATGTTTAGAACACATCCTCGGAATACTCTTGCAGTGCTTACAGTACGATTATCCGCGATCTCCACCTCCAGAGGGGAGTTCAAAATACCCGAAGCTTCTCAAAACTTCTTGTTGAGCATAAGAGATACAAACGATCGGGTAGCGCTTGAATCAAATAAAACATGATTCGATAACCCATTGACCAAAAATGTCCCTATACAAGACCATAACAAATATAAGCATAACAAGACACCAAACCAGAATCCCTCTAATGGTATCACACCCAATGCCACTAAAGAGTGGAATAAAAATAACTAGGAGAAGGGTCAATTTCACAAACCCAAAGGGGTTAGAAATTTTCCCTAAGAGGGGGGAGGAAGAAACGGTTAGCGGATACTTCAAGCCAAGATGCAAGGAGGAATGAAATCCCTAAGGCCCTATTTATAGCCTTGGATGCCTCCTTAGGTTTAGTACTCCTTCCCATGTGGGATGGAGGCCTAACCACGAAATTTCACTCCTTTCCCATGTGGGATGGAGTGATTTTCATCCAACCCTAATTCCATAAGGGTTCTGGAACATTCCTGATTAACCAACTATCCATTAATGAACATTCAACCCTTTAATTAATTAAACTGTTAATTAATTCCCAAAATATATTTCCAGTTAGTTTCTAATTAATTATTAACCATAATAATTAATAAACTAATTTCTCCTTTATTTATTCTACTCAATTTGGGTCTTAAGGGCAACCCAAAAGGACCCTGCTATTATTAGAAATGTTACCAGTAGTTAATGACCTTGGACACTATTCCAACAGTCTCCCACTTGATTCTTAACTTCGCTATATGAGAGTTCTGAACACCTGATTCCAGACTCACATTTATACGAAGTTGGTCTTAGTATGTGTCGTAGTTAATCTAAACGGTCCATTAGTGTGAACTAATTCCAATAGATACTCGCATCACCTCATCTATCTTGATAAACAAGATTTGCATTTATCATAAGAATCGAGGTCAAATGATATCCAAAATCTGATCCAAATGGATACCTGGTAATGCATTTCTCATTTATGTATCCAATACTATGATTCCACAAATACATTTCACCCAAAACATTTGGATGCATTTGAATAAGTACTTATTATGGTTAATCTAAACGATCCATAAGTTGAACTAACATAAACAAATATTCATAATAATACACCTTATTCAATTGTTCGAATCAATTTTGAACTATTGCTATTATACTAGCTTCATAGATTTCATGACTTTCTTTTAACATCTTAGAAGGCTGCACATTTAAATAAGTCAGAACTATCTCATGAATCATAGTATAAACTATTTCAATTATAATACCATAGACTAAACATTTTGAAAAGAGTTGTCTTTTGATCCTATGAATGTAGCAAGGGTTTGGCATTCATGATCAAATTATCTTCTCCATGTTTTAGTCTTCTCACTTCATTTTAGTGACTGCACATTCTTGCAAATAGCACTAATCCTTAGCAACACACTCAAGGTTTAGAAGTAATGTTTTGATGGCATTATAAATCCATATATTTGATTGAATAACAAACATGGAAGAAATAGTTATCTTTTGATCCAATGGAAAGTAGCACAGGCTCGTGATCCATGATCAAATTTAACTTCTTCATGCTCCAGTCCTTTCACCTCAAATATACATTTGGGCAAGTTTGATTTCTTATTCCTTTTCTTGTTATGGAAACGAATTGTTATTAGAACATGTCTTAGAATAAGCCTTCCTTTGTCCTAGGTATTAGGGCCTAGATTAGGTATACCAATAGCCTTTTAAACCATGGGCAATTGGCTTTCTTCTTCTTGACACTTCTATTCATGATAGTCAAATATGGGAGTGTTTTGAAGTATGAGTTTCTATGATTGGCCATGCTAGTTCCAAAAGGAAACCTCAACATGCTACACAACTCCTTAATGGACATTCCAAGTTGTTCATATCAAAATCAAAATGAACTGATCATTTGTACATGTTAGCTAGTCGACTAACCATAGTCAACTCCTAACTGAAGGAGATTCCATTTTCCTTCAATATGTCAACGTACATTTGATAATTTCTCTTTCTAACAATTTAGAATGAAATGTTTGAAGTAACCTAGGAAAAGCTTTAACAAAGGCATGATCTTTCCTTTTTTTTATGAGAACTATTCCCAAACTACAAATTTTGACAAGATTGATCATCCTAATATCTAATCCTTTCAAAGGTTTTATATCAGTAGATTTTAATGGATAAGGTTTTCGGCATCATTCAATGACAAATTCCATTATATTTTGTTTTACTTATCCTTAGAAAATAATCAACCTAAATTATTTTAGAAGGCTAGGATCCATATTTGGCTCCATGATGTGTAAAGGGATGTCGTAAACACACCATAAAGTTATTTAGGTAGGCAAAGCCCTTTGCCAATTTTGATCATTACGAAACTCCTAGATCTTTGAGATTCATTGACTATCAATCACATGTTAATCTCGGATTATGTTCATCTCAAATTCAATGACGGGGTCGCCGCAGATCACTGAACAGATGGTGAATCGACCATACAAAATCGCGTGGTCCCCGACTCAAGTTATGCTTGAGATTCGCGAGTTCCACATCATTCTCTACCTATACTCTCAAATTGACGTGTCGGTTAACCACGCGAGCTCCATCAACAAGTTATAAAGAGAATGTGCAACTTTTATAGATAACATAACATTCACATTAAATAGATTGAGAATTAACATTGCAAAATCGCATGGTCCCCAACTCAAGTTATGCTTAAGATTCGTGAGTTCCATATCATTCTCGACTATATTCTAGATTGATGTGTCGGTTAACCACACGAGCTCCACCAATAGAATATAAAGAGAATGTGCAATTTTCATGGATAATATAAACTCACATTCTATTAATAAAATGGGATTTCGTTTCATACTTGTATTTAGAATACTTTTAGATTGACCATTATCACTATCAAACCCTTTCGGTAACTCCATTCTCAAAATGCAATAAGGTGGTAAGGGTGGTAAGCGCGAAGCATATTAAAAACCGACCTCATTAGGAATCATAGAGACCTCCTTAAACCCTTACATTAGAACGGGTGAGCCTAGTCGAGGTAAGATTGACAATGTCAATGTTTAAACACGCGATGGCGCATGTTGTAACTTTCTTATATATATATATATATATATATATATATATATATATATAATAAACACAATTATAATATATATAAATACAAGGGGTAAATTTAAAACTCTTTAAATTTAGTTGTCTATCATTAATTCTAATTAATTGAGAGGACCCAATGTAACAATTAATAAATCATAAGGGTGTAATATTCAAATTTATAAATCTCTATTATAAATAATATTAAATATTTAAATTCACTATTAAATAATAAATAAATATTCATATTCAAATAAACACATTTAAATAATATTTATCAATTTCCAGATTTAAAACATTTTAAATTAGGTATTTATCCATGTTTGATAAAGCTTCATATTCGAAAAATGGCCAAAATCGGAAACCCTAATTCTGCTGAGCTCATGTCGTGAGCTCCTAGCTCTCACGTCGTGAGCTGCGACTAGGGTTTTATCAATTATGAATTTTTCAATAATCCTTCTACCATCCAATTTCAAACAAGTATTTTCAGAAAACATGGATCTAGGGTGAAGTTAACCATGAACCAATGACTCTAATACCATTGTTGGGTTTTCTACGCATCAAATACACTCTAAACTATGCAGCGGAAAAATCGAAACAATGATATACCTAAGTGTACATGCATCCTATGGATCTATGGCTTCATGCTAATTACATCAACCCTAGAAAACTAAAACATAAGTAAGAAAACATACCTCTTATGTAGCCCTTGATCTCCATGCTTGAGATCTTGAACCTCCATGAAGTTGCTTGGATGAAAGGACCCAAACCAGAATCCCTCTAATGGTATCACACCCAATGACACCAAAGAGTGGAATAAAAATAACTAGGAGAAGGGTCAATTTCACAAACCCAAAGGGGTTAGAAATTGTCCTTAAAAGGGGGAGGAAGAAAGGGTTGGTGAATACTTTAAGCCAAGATGCAAGGAGGAATGAAATCCCTAAGGCCCTATTTATAGCCTTGGATGCCTCCTTAGGTTTAGTACTCCTTCCCATGTGGGATGGAGGCCTAACCACGAAATTTCACTCCTTTCCCATGTGGGATGGAGTGATTTTCATCCAACCCTAATTCCATAAGGGTTCTGGAACATTCCTGATTAACCAACTATCCATTAATGAACATTCAACCCTTTAATTAATTAAACTGTTAATTAATTCCCAAAATATATTTCCAGTTAGTTTCTAATTAATTATTAACCATAATAATTAATAAACTAATTTCTCCTTTATTTATTCTACTCAATTTGGGTCTTAAGGGCAACCCAAAAGGACCCTGCTATTATTAGAAATGTTACCAGTAGTTAATGACCTTGGACACTATTCCAACACTGGGGTCCATCAGTAATCCTCAAGGTGGTTGGCGCAAGCGCTACCGCTGCTCCACTAAACAACTTCGGACAATCAGCCTTTTTATGGCCAGTCTGGTTGTAGTGAAAACAAATCAAGCCCTTCTTGGGGCATTCCCTGCTCATGTGTCCCGACTGACCATAGTTGTAACATACTGAACCTGCTACCTGACAGACCCCACTGTGCGGCTTGCCATACTTGGCACAATGGCCTCGGTCCTGTTGGCCTTTGTTGTGAACATCGGAGGTCTTAGGCTTCTTGGCCTGACCCACTGCTGAGTGAACCTGCTCCGGCTTCCGCTTAACCCGGAGCTCCAACTCGATTTCCCACTCACGAGCCTACTCAATCATATCATTCAGGGTCTTGCACACTGAGAAACTCACGAACTCTCTTATATCATCCCTCAGCATGGCATTATATCTCGTCTTCCTCATATCCTCATCCATAACATACTGTGGAACTAGAAATTCCCTTTCTCTGAATTTGGCAGTGATCTCCGCCACAAACTATGTAGTCTGGTGAAGGTCTTGGAACTCCCTCACCAAGTGTTGCACCTCAATGGCCGGTGCAAACTCCCGATCAAACTCTGCACAACCTCCTCCCATGCCATCATTGTCACACCCACTGTCCCTACCTCACGGGTAACCTACTCCCACCAGTCCTGCACTCGATCCCTCAACATACAGGACGTGAATCCTACCTTTGCTGCCTTAGGGCAAAAGCTCGTGTGCTGAGCATTCTCCATGTTAGCAATCCAACGGCGGCTCACGATGGGGACCTTATCCCCAAAGGACTCAAGCGCTCTGCATGCATTGAACTCCCGAAATGAGGGAGTTCGAGCCGCAATCTGACCTGCATAAATCTTGGCTTGAAATGACCTGAGTTGCTCCTCCATGATCTCCATAATCCCCTCCTTGACGATACCGAAAATCATAAGGGTAGCGTCAAGGATGACACGAGTAACCTCGACTACGATGGGATCATGTAGCCTCTCATCAATCAGTTCCTCACTGGAACCTGAACTCGAACCTGAACCCGATCCTAAACCTCCTCGAGTAGCCATCACCATCCTCAACTGAAAATACACCATAGAAACAATCGATAAAGAAGTTTGAGAGGATTTCTCCTCATCGGATTCCCTAGAGTTTCTAGGTCTGCTCTTGTATCGGGTATAGGTCATGTGCTTTAAGTAGTAAGGGCCCAATACTACCTTCCACATCTACATGTACCTTCCTCAAGGTCATACCTGATACCTATAATTCACCCAACTATAATTAGAACATAACTCATACAACACAACACACACACACATATCCTAGACTCTTCTAGGATTTCTCAATCCTCACAGAACCAAAAACCTCAATCAACACCGCGGGTTGCCTTATGCATGCAAGTTATACATAGATAAAATCATATAGACTGTAAAATAAAGTTTCTACCCTAAGTCTACAGCCTAAAAAGGAATAGGAAATGAGGTAGAATCCATCATTCTAGGACTATGAAATCCTAAGCATATATAACTTTGAAAGCATACACTTAGCAAATAACAAAGTCAACATTGATTCCAAGAAATATAGGCATCGAATTTTGCTAGGCTATAAGGCATCACACAAATCAGACAATTTTATCACATAATCCCTGAAGGTATCCCTAGCCCTACTCTAGCATGCATTTCACATATCAACATACTAGTTGCAATACATAAGCATGGTTAATTTTTGGGAAACACTTACTTGAGCTCGGCTAATCGCACGCATTGCACTCTCCCTTTTACTTAAGAAAACCTTTTTAATAAAAATTTGATTCTTTTCTTATTGAAAAGATTATCATTTCCACATTTTGAGTTCTAACACACCTGAGGGTGTGCCTGAATCCCTCAAACCAAGGCTCTGATACCAACTTGTAACAGCCTAAAAACCGAATACAAATTTTCATTTTTAAATAGGAAATTACAGTCATAAACTGTTTTCAAAATCCGTTACATAATAGAGATGTTCAATTATTAGAGTAACAATATCAGTAAGTGCGGAAGAAAGTGGATAGTGAATGTTGCGCCATCAAGCCGAGCCCTTCCTCTTAGTACCAGAAGTACCTGAAACCACAATACAAACTGTAAGCAAATGCTTAGTTAGTTCCCCAAATATCACATAACATACAATCTCAAAATACCACACCATATACATATGATTGCCATGGGCTACCCCCATGTTCGTTTCCCTGGAATGCCATGGGCTACCCCCACGGTCTGGTATCCAAGTGTCATTGGCTACCCCCATGGTATTCCATTCCATGGGCTACCTCCATGGTCTTTCATATAAGTGCCACAGGCTACCCATGAGGTATTCCAGACAAGCAAACACATACACAACTAACATTCCACATGTCCAGTAATGGGCCGACATTTGTGCCTTTGACCCATTGATATAGTGATAAGACTCACCTCCCAATCCGAATAATAGTTGACGAGGTCCCCACTTCGAAACTTAGCTCTAACCGACTCCTAACCATCAAAGACAAATTCTAAAGTATAATCCAGAATACCCAAACCTCCCCTTGTGGGTCAAACTAAGTCAGATGATCAAAAGGTCAATGAAAGTCAACTCAACTGACCGCCACTTCGTGGTACCCTTGTACCACGTCGTGGTGCAGAATATGACAAAACAGTCGCGATTCGCCCTGCCATCACGTCGTGGTGGCCTTGCCACGTCATGGTAACGGGTTTTTTAGTAGCTTAATGCATTCAGCCACTTTCTTCGATTCCAAAGGGTCTCCAACTTAGATTTGGACCAAAATAGGGTCTAGATGAATAAAGTTTCCATCTTTATCCAATAGAACCCTCCAAAGTGTTTAGATATCAAGTTTAAGATCCAAAACACTTCATGGATTAAGTAATATGTAACATCCATAAAAATCATGCCAAATTTGAACTTTTTGGAGCAAGTAGAGGGAGGCGAAGCTCCGAAGACCATCTCACCCTATCGATCAACTACCACAACATCGCCCATCACCCATCACCCATCACCTTAACCTTGCACCAAAATTCCTCCACCATCGAACCTTACTAACATAACTCCAAAAAAGGATCTAAAACAAAATCAACGAAATCTAGAATTATCGGTGGGGTAAGTTCGAGTTTTCTTTTAGAAATCTTGCTTTCGGTAAGCTTTTTCGTGGGAGTTCTTGGGTGGAGATGATGCAGTAAGTATGAAACTTTTGTATTTTAAAATGGAGACAAGGAATAACCAAATATGATAATTGTAGTGAGTGTGGAGCTTGTGTATCAAACAAATCAAGAAAGTTCTCACTATTTTCTTATTATTATGTTCTATTCTCAATTTCTCCTAAGCAATCAATCCATGTTTACATCATGTCATTTTGATGTTCTTAAAATATTTTCATGTCATTTCACATGTTTTTATCTCTATTGTGACTCTTTTTTGGAATTTTTGACAATTTTAGATGTCCATTAATATATTTAAAAGTTGTGACAACATACGATTTGTTGCAGAATGCTTCTTGGTTCTTGTCTACAAGTCCAACACTTTTTTTTTGGCTAGTATGTATTAGCATCTCATCAGAAGGGCTGGGGATACTTGATCTAGGGCTAATATGCAGCTTATGTCCTCATCGACAATATGCCATTCTCAAAACTTTGCCCTTTTCATTTAGATTTGGGAACCCACTTTGCCGCAAATGATGTATACATACATGATACTAGTTTGTTACCTATAAAAATATGGTTGATTAATCATATAGAAGGACCTTACAACTACCCGTTTTGTATTTTCGATGGGAAGGTGAAGCTTGGAAAAATTACGTTCTAGAAAAGATAGGTTTGTAGCTTGATTGAAGGCAACGTAAAAGGAAAACGAATCAATGTGTGTGTCTTATTTGGGTCTTAAATTACGTTTGTTTCAAAAGTAGAAGGAAACCAAGGAACGGAGTTTAGGCGACGTGTGATGAGATTCCAAAAAGGTTGCAATAATAAGGGCAATTTGGTCAATTCATTTTAAGTCAAAAGAGGTTTTGGTATTTAGAGGGAATATAATCGGTCTACGTTCATCTTTTTAAACTATAATGATTATAAAATATAAAATTTGATTATAAATGATCAAAAATATTAAAAGAAAAATAGAAATTTTACAATTAAGATGTTTTGAAAGTTAAAAAAAATATATAAGTATGATATTTATATGTAAAGTAAGACAAATATTATATTATGACACTTAACAACAAAAATATATATCAAATTCAACCGAATAAAAAGTCATAATTTTGAATAAAGGCGTGTTTCATAAGGAACATTTGGGGTTTTCTAGTTTTTAGCTTTTAAAAAGACGTTTGATTTAATCAAAAAACTTCATTTGACACTACAATCTTGTAGTTTTTAGTTTATAGAGAACACTCCAAATCTAAAAGTTATTTCATGTAATGTTTAAGAAAAAAACTATTAAGCTTTTTAATTTATTTTCAGAATTATCTTTTTTATTTATTATGTTTCATATTTTGTTTTAGATAGATGTCATTTTATGTAATTTTATACATTTTAAAATTTCCAATTATTTTTGAGAACATTTATATAATTAAAGTTATAAGTTATAACTACCAACTTTCAGCTATCAAGCTTCCGGTTACCGATAATATTTTAATAATTTTATGTATTTTAAAAAAAACAAATGATGAAAATCGGGTCGAATGTGGTTGTCAAACCAAAAAAGCTGCTAAATGGGAACCCTTTAACCTTTAATAAATAGTTAACAAACAACAAATTGGGAGAAAAGGGGCAATTTGGTCAATTGGTATTGGCGGGCATTTCGCCTGAATTAGGGATATCAAAATACCACTACTCCTGTCTCCTAACACAACAAACACTTCACCAAAACAACCACATACTTACTCCAATAACACACACAGTATCCAGATTACTCTTTCTTTCTCTACAACAGTTTCAACAACAAAACAGACCACACACATCTGTCGTTTCTTTGAGTACTACTGAATTTCAAAGGAGATGAACATTAATGACGATGAGACGATAGATTATGTGTATAAAGTGGTGGTGATTGGTGACTCTGCGGTGGGGAAGACGCAGATGCTGTCAAGGTTTACGAAAAATGAGTTCTTTTTTGATTCGAAATCGACGATCGGAGTTGAGTTTCAGACGAGAACACTGAATATTCAGTCGAAGGTTATCAAAGCTCAGATCTGGGATACTGCTGGTCAAGAAAGGTAAACAAACCTCTCTCCTCTTTCTCTGTTCTCCGGTTAAACTGTAAACGCCACCTCTTAGCTCATCGTTGCTCCGGCGAAAGTCCTACTGTTCCCATTTACAGAGACATATTTAAACCCAGAAACAATAATGATGATAGTAGTTTGTTTATTGCTTTTTTTAAATGAAATGTGTCATGAGAGTTTACTTTGTTGGATAAACTTCCGTCTCGAATTGTGTTTTCAAGAAAGAACATGAAAATGATGTTTTCTTGTTTGCATACGTTTTGTAATAGTTTTATTTTATATTTATTAAAATATCGAATCTGAGAACGTAACTAATATTTATCTTTGATTATTTGTTTCATATACGAGTAATATATAGAAAAACCACTATTTTTGATTATTTTTACACTTTAATTATTGTGAATAAAAGTTTTCGACTAAAGCCAATCAACATTTGACGACATTTGACCATGAACATGTTAAAATGTCACAATATAAAAGTTGTAAAGCTAGCAGCTTTAATTGAATAGAAAAAGTTGTGAAAATGTTCCATATGAACAAAAATTATTTTGTGATCCATATTTTTTCTGTTTTGACCAATTTAACCTGTTAGAAATATTGTGACATATCAAAGTGGGTCGACATAGGGAAAATTGTAAAACTTGAGGTGTTTATTGAGCATTTTCATTTACAGTGGCTAAAACCATAAAAAAATCAATATGTAGTAATTTTTTGCGATATCATTAAATAATATAATGTTATTCTACATAATCAATCTAATAATATTTTTCAGTTTACAGTAGCTTTCATTTACATCGGAAAGTTTTTTGTTTTTATTCATCAACTTAATTCAGTTTGAATTAAATGCTTATCTATATATACATGATTATGATACCCGCTGCACATTACAGTACTATTGTATAATTATTGCTAGAAATGTATTAAAACTGATTACAATATTCGCTTTATCCATTTGTCATTTTATTATATCCAAGTATTCAACTACAGGATCTCTGGATAAATTTTAGGAATACAAATTTGTATCTATACAGTTGTATAGTAACATGGACATATGGTATATTATATATAATCTTGAAATATCAATAACCAATTATTTGATAAGCTCGGTTGACTTATTTAGTTTTGTTTTAGTTCGAACACATGACCAATGTAGAAAAACAATAATTGCCAAATCTATATAGATATCATATTCCTTTAGAAAAAACAAATAGATCCAAGTTAATAAATAAGTTATCTAGAAAAAAAAATACATATATTCAAATTAAATAGTAATTTTGTATGGACCAAGTGTCATAGGACCAGATACGAATAATAATGAGAGACGATATATTGGTTTAAAAAGACAGGAGCTGGACAATGATTGCGTTACATTTAAAAGGGAAAAAAAAACCCAATTTAATTATATATGTTTTAACGCTAAAAAAAATTACTATTAAGTTGAATTTTTGTTGATTAAAACCATATTACGTTATGATTATATTATAGTAATAATGTATTTTCATTTAAATGTCCATTAAAACTAGTACAATGACTTTATGAAGGCTGATCTCATTTTTTTTTAAAAGATTAGAACAGAAACTGGTCACGAAGCATTAATTCCGGTAATATAGGAATATAAAATGGTTTTATTGGATATAAATATAACATAATGTTTGTTTTAGATCACTGCGAGATAATACCATGAGAGTTATGAAGATTTCCTTAATCAACAATAACCTTTTTTACATATAATATTAGATTCGATTATATATGTATAGAAAGTTAATAATTGAGAGACAAGATGAGTGTTATGATATAAACATTATTAGACAACAATAATCATGTAGCAAACTAGCAATCGCATGTGCATATGCCTTTCATGCCATCCTGTTTTAGGCCCCATTAGATCTCACATTAAAATGATAAAATCACACAACACATCGATCTCATTCTTTAAACAATGTTAATTTCCAATTGCTTCAATAATTATTTTTTAATCCCGTTAATATGACACAGATATCGAGCTGTAACAAGCGCATACTACAGAGGAGCATTAGGGGCAATGTTGGTATACGACATCAGCAAAAGAGAATCATTCGATCATGTTGCAAGATGGGTTGAAGAGCTTCGTGTTCATGCAGATAAAACCATTGTTATTGCTTTGATAGGAAACAAAGCTGATCTTGAAGAGAAAAGAGCAGTTCCTTCAGAAGACGCCATGGAATTTGCAGAAAATCAAGGGTTGTATTTCTTTGAAACCTCAGCACTTACAGGTGACAATGTGGAAGCTGCTTTCTTTAAGCTTTTAGAAGAAATCTATTCTGTGGTTTCAAAGAAGACATTGGAACATGATGTTGGGAAATCAAATGGGGATTCTTTGAATACGCTTAAAGGCTTGAAAATTGACGTTAATGGAGGACCTGATTTGGAGATTAGTGAGATGAAAAAGTTATCTTCTTGCTCTTGTTGATTAATCCGAGTATGTTGAAAGGAAGTGAAAGTCGAATGTCACACGTATTGTTTGTTAACTTAAAAATTACAAGAGAAAATACATATAAATATATACTATAATATAAGAAGACATATATATGCGTATGTGTTATTGTGAGGATGCCATTTTAATTGTGTTTAAAGTTTTTTTTTGACTTATTTTTCGTTTGTTTATCCATTATTTGCCATTTTGTTCTTCAAATATCGAGCAGATATTCAATTTATTACGGTATATATAATAATGAAACTGTTATATTATCAATAAAAATATTTTGTTTTAGCATTTATTTGTTTAGGGATATGTGTTGGTGTTTATCAAACCAACATGTTTTTGGAAAGATAATATAAGTAATTCACAAAATGCAAAGTTGATTTTTTATATTTGTATTAATTTCTTGCTAATAATTTCATTTTTTTTAAGGATGTACGGATCATTCTCGTTCAACCCTCTTTTTTTTTTTGACAAAACTATAAATTTGGTCCTTATGATTTGCAAAAATCTTTGGATGAGGTTCAAAAAGTTTCCAACTTGCAGAAAAGGTCCAAAATCAAGGTTTTTCTGAATTTTGGGTCCTAAACTTAACAAATTTTTGTATTTTTGGTCCATGGAGCACTTGAATTGACTGTTTTGCCCTTTAAATTTCTTTTTTGTATTTTTTATATTTTTATTTTATAAATATTAATGAAAAAAAGGAATTAAGTTGGCTCACTCCATCTCTCTCTCTCTACCCACCCCACCGGAGCCCTCCCCCTTCTCTCTCTCTCTCTCTCTCTCTCTCTCTCTCTCTTTCTCTCTCTCTCTCTCTCTCTCTCTCTCTCTCTCTCTCTCTCTCTCTCTGTGCAAATGGAGGGGCTAGATGTCTTTAATAGCTCAAACTTAGGTGGATTAGGGCTAAGGGTGCAAACGAGCCAAGCTACTCGCGAGCTACTCGGGATCGGATCGTTAAAAGATCGACTCGAAATCGATTTTAAACAAGCCCGAGCCGAGCTCGAGCTTAATATTAAGCTCGTTTATTAAACGAGCTCGAGCTCGAGCCTATGTCATTAAGCTTGATTAGGCTCGCGAGCCTAAACAAGCCTTTATATAATATAATTTATTATATATATATATATATATATATATATATATATATATATATATATATTAAAATAAAAGTATATTTGGAGAATTATGGATTTCGGGTATTAGTAAACGAGCTCGAGCCGAGCTTAAGCTTATTTAGGCACGTCAGATAAAAAATGAGTCGAGCCCGAGCCCGAGCCGAGCTTGTATAATTCTTTACGAGCCCGAGCCGAGCTCAGTACAACAAAGCTCGAATCGAGCCGAGCTCGAGCTCGAGCCTCATATAACTTAAACGAGCCCGAGCCGAGCCTACCCAGGCTCGGGCTCGGCTCGGCTCGTTTGCACCCCTAATTAGGGCTTCTCATGGAGGCAAACACGATTTGGATATGGTGGCTGCTGATCTTTCGTCAAGACCTCCAGTGGTTCTCTCGGTGGCACCAGCAATGGAGAGGAAATAAGTGGCGGTGGTCGGAATAACAATTACAACAACATGTGGTGGCAACGAGTGGTGGTGGATGGCTTACGATGGCAGCTCCGTTGCCTCTTCTTTCTATTATCCACGAGCACATGATGAGGAAAGGAAAGGGGGAAGCAACAACTGTTTGACGAGAGAGGAAAGGTTTGGGTGGAGGGTTGATCAATGAAAACAGTGGGTGCTTGGCTGATTCAGTCAACAAAAAAGGGGTGTGGTCCAATCGTCATTCACATGTTTTCTTCTTATTCTTATTCTTCTTTTTTTCATTTTGTAAGAACCCGATAAATGGGAAAAGGGTTTTTAGGTTTGATGTTTGATAGCCTCTTTGTCTCGCCGGATGCTGCTCCATCTTCAGAGAAGCTTCTTAACAGAAATCAAGAAGAAAACGAAGGGAGAAGTCGAAGATGTTGGTCAATTGCAAAGAGGGAGAAAGTATCTCTTGTTCCCGTCTTCATTTGACCCCGATCGGTAAATGATCAACTTACCACCCTTCCTTTCGGAGGAATTCAAAAATACTATGATGGCTCCGTTGCTTTATATATTTATTTTATTATATTTTTTTGTCTGTGATTTGTCTGTGATTAAGCAATCCCAAAGTTGCTTTTTTATTTGATCAAATAAACTAAGGAAAAAAGAATCTTGTTTTTTTTCGCTCTATAAATATTGTTAAGAGACCTCTGGTGTGAAAAAAAGTTTGTGACGCTGAACTGGACTTCCGATAAGAAAATCGGAAATACCTTTTTCTCATATTACACTCTCGATACATAATCTAATGTTTTGAAAACAAAATTTCTTATACCGAATTCAAAGTGCCATGCTATTATTACTTAATATTCATATTTCATATGGCGAAGGCATAGTCTTCTTTTTTCTCTCAAATAAAAGCCTCATTGGTGCCAAGCGTGAGGGAATGCTAGACGTTTGGTAATTTCTCCTCCGACCAGGATAAAAGATCCCATTGAAGCGGCTGATCCCATGCATATTGTATGTATATCTGGTTGCACAAATTACATAGTATCATAAAGAGCCACCCCCGGTATTACCCATCCGCCAGGAGAGTTTATAAACAAATGATTTGGAATGAAAGGAGCATGATTGAAATACGGGAAGAACGAATGGAAGGAAACAATCGGGGTGGATCGATCGTTATTCACAGGAATAGGGGGGATGCCATGGTGGTCTGCTAATTAGGGTGGAAACAACAGCTTTGGTTGTTTGTTACTGCTGCTTCTTTTTTTTATTATCAGATAAGAAATGAGAGAGAGAGAGAGAGGGGGTGGAGTAAAGGTCTATCCTTTTTGTTTTTTACTTTTATTTCATAAAGTATTAAAATAAATAAGAAAAGAAAATACAAAACTGAAATTAAAAGGGTAAATAGGTAATTTAATTTTTTTTGGGGCAAAAACCCAAGAAAAACCCTAGATTTTGGACCTTCTATTCAAGCTGGAAATTTTTTGGACCCCATCCAAAGATTTTTGCAAACCACAAGGACCAAATTTGTAGTTTTGTCTTTTTTTTTTAACCCTCCCAATTCACAACAAAACCCAAGCATAGGAAATTCTACACTTCAAACTCATACAAATTATATATATATATATATATATATATATATATATATATATATATATATATATATATATATATATATTAAATTTCTCCCATCTTAGCTACAGTACCTGACCATGACCACAGGTACTGTAGCTTGGTTCATAGGGTTAGTTAGTGTACCATGGTTATAATTCCACCGCTTCTTTTTTGTTCTAGATCCCTTCACAACAATCGACACTTCTATGTGATGTTTATCTTAGTTGTTGTTTCTCGATTCTTCTCCACATCTTCGCTTCGAATCCTCATGAAAACCATCTGAGCCGGTGAGATTCCCCACTTCTTCTGCTCTTCAGTCCATCGTCTGATATTCCCCGCTTCTCTCTCATCTCGCTTCTTCCAGCCGAACAGTACCTGATCAGGCTATCGTTCATCAGATTACTACACGGGTTACTTCTGGATCCTTCTACTCTGCTGCTACAAATTCCCACCGCTCACCTCAACACAGTTAACAATCGCATCATCTGCGTGTATCTACCAATACCTTCACCGGGAATATCACCACGTGCCTACGAGGATTTGAATCGAAGAAAGTTATCGTTTCTTGCTTTCACTCCACACTTTCTCCACTACGGCCATCTTCATGTCTCCTCCGCTTCATCTACTTCTTGGATTTGACTTCCCATCGATCTGCAACCATCGATTTAGGGATTATTGTTCCAGGTATGTAACCGATTTGAACTATTTTTTGATTTAAACTCGTCTACTGGGAGTGTGTATCTTTAAAAAATCAGAACCGATGACGGGTTAGAAGCTTATTGAACACAGGAAAAGAAGATTGAGGGTATTTGGTTAAATGTCTGAATGAAAAAACAAAAGTTAAAGTGTGCTTCAGTTTGATTCCATCTGATTCCTTTTCTTTGATTTTTTGTTGCGTCATAGATTCGATTTGGTTGCGAGGAGGGAGCAACGACCTATGGAGCTGGTAGAGAATCCCAGCAAGAGTTTTTCCCATCTGTAGTATCATCAGAGGTAAATTAACCTGGTTTTCCTTTCCTCATAAATTGAAACCCTACTCTGTTGTCCTTTCTTTTTTCTTCTATTTAATATATTAAATATAAATATGTTATTTTTTTACAGAAAAGTTTTCTATAAATAACAAATTATGTGTTTTTTACAAACGATTGAAAATAATGCTTACTTATCTTGTTGTAGAGGAGGATAATCAATATATGGGATGTATATGAAACCCCACATGTTGTAGTTGGGATTTTCTCTGGAAATGCTTCGGGTATCTCTGGCTCTTGAGTAACTCAAAACATATGTAGATTGCAGTAAGTTTTCCCTAAATTCCGATTCAAATTTCAAAAATTCTACACCGAGTCAGCTTTGTTTTGTTGGATTAGTGTCTAAGTCCATAACTATTTTGGTATGTACTTGACCCGATTATGAGCATGGTCCTTTTGGGTTGCCTTCACCATAGCAATATGTAGGATGAATTAAGGAGAGAAAGGTTTAATTATGATTTATTAATATATTATGAGAATAATATATTAAAAGAGAAATCATATTGTTGAATTAATATTAGTCAAGAATTAATTAAGAATTAATTTTGTGGCTAAAAGAGATTAATTATACTTAGGGGACTGAAGTTGTAATTATAAGATAATTATAATTGGGCTATGGATCACCTAATAATATATAGGTTGGACGAATTCTATGAGCCCATTAGAAATCGTCCAATGGATATGTTAAAGGAGTCCATGGGCTGCTTAGGGCTTAAGCAGTCAGATTAGGGTTTCCTAGTTGAAAACCCTAATAGCCTACATGTATATAAAGGGCCCCTATGCCCCAAAAACGTGGAGAACTGATTCTCTAGGGTTTCTAGTCGTTTTGGGTAGCCTTCTTTCTTCTCCTCTTCATCCAAGTTGCATATGGTGTTTGTGACTCCATTAGAGGTGCAACACTTGAGGCACTAAGCTTTCTAAAGCCAATCAAAGCAAGGATTTGATTGTTATTGCAATATAACAATCAAAGGTAATTCTCTAAACCCTAATTCAGTTTATTATATGTTAGATCTAGAGTTTATAGCTTTGGATCCAAAGCATGTACAATAGAGAAACGTAGATCCAAGCATTAGGGTTTGTATGAGCACATATGATTGTTCTTATGCTTAAAACCCATCAGTGGTATCAGATCCTTGATTGGTTTCAGTTGTATGTGATGCTTTAATTGTTTGCTTACTGAAAAACGTTTTCTGGCCCTCTGTTCGAACTGACTCGGCGAGTCACTACATGGACTCGGCGAGGCGGCCCTACTCGGCGAGTTCCAATGTGTGACTCGACGAGTCGGAGCGTCAGATAGAGGGAATTTCGGATTTTCTTGCTCTTTTGCTTAAGGATAATTGCCATATTTGTTTTAAACTAATAAAATACGATTTTTATTGTTTCCAAAAGATTATCCTTGCCAAAATACAAGATAATTGCCAATTGATTAGATAATAACTTCCTTATACGATTAAAGATTGATTATTTGTATTAATTGGGTAACTTATCTTGCAAGAAATTGAAATTAGGTCAAATATAGATAATGACCAAATTAATTGTTTAACTTATATTATTTGTTATTTGATCCTTTGTGATGTGAAAAAGTTTCAATTGCACCCTTTAGGTTTTATAGTTTAAATTTGAACTTAAAAGTTTTGTTTATGAAATTTAAATAAGTTAAACCCAAATGTTTTGAAAAGTTTCAAAACTTGCCCTCAAGTTTTGGAATTTAAATTTTTGATTAAAAGTTTAATTTTGAAATATTTAAATTCTAAACCCTAATGTTTTGAAATGTTTCAAAACTTGCCCTCAAGTTTTGGAATTTAAAAGTTGATTAAAGTTTAATTTTGAAATGTTAAATTCTAAAACCCTAATAATTTGAAAAAGTTCAAATCACACACTTATGGTTTTATTAATTAATTAAAGTGTATAATTAAAAGTGATTTAATAAATCCATAAAGTTTTGGTTTACATTTAATTAAATTAAAAGTATAATTTACTAAGTTAAACCACCTAGTATTTTAAAAGTGTAAAATACACCCTATACTATATATAACATTAAAAGTCTAATATTATATATATATATATATATATATATATATATATATATATATATATATATATGTATGTATGAGTAAACAATCAGTCTTACCGTTAGTAGGCCTCATTCATGAAGCTGGTCTATAAGGGGTGTTTAAGGAAATTGCCTATAAAATAGCGATTGAATGGGTATCCACTCTTACCCACTGCACTCTTGACTAGTGGAGGGTCGTTAGCCGAATGGGTAGGATAGGACATAAACCTTCCATTATAAGTATAATGAAGTACAAAGTAACTAAATGCTTTTTCAAATTCCCAAATCATAGTTGCTTTAGGAAAAAATGTGAAATTGTATGCTAATCCATAGAATTACACTTCGTACCCTTGTCAAACGTTAGTGGAGCGTGTGTGGTTAACTGGCACACTAATTTGGGGATGACATTGGTAGCGAAGGGCGACTCGATGTTTGTCATAGATCAATGGAGCGTGTGTGGCTAACCGACACATTGATTATGTGATAGTAGCATTGGGTGCACCACGTGATTCGTATGTTTATGCAAACCTTATTTGTGATCCTCGGCATCCCAGTCACAAATAGAAGGGCATAATCGAGATTAAACATGCCATTGAAAAGTTCAATGAATCTCAAAAGATCTAGGAGTTTCAATTCATTTAAAACTTAAACTTCCTTTTCGTTTTTCATGGTGGAAATTGGTAAATCATCATTTACCTACCTTCAAATATCCTGCAACTAGATTACGACATCCCTCTTCTAGGTTGTAGAATATTGTGTTGGATCCTAGCCTTAATAACTCGTTTGGGTGTTTTATTAAGGACTCAATCAACTTAACTTGAACTTTCTCCCGTTTTGTAGATGTCTAGTTCTGACTATCATGGTCTTCCCAAATCCCATGGAACAAGTTTTCCAAATGAAGATGACCTTCCGAGATACAATCAAGGAAATGAGAGTCATGCTTCACTTCCTCCACCTCCTCTAATTGTTCTCCCTAACCCACAAGTTAAAAGGCTTGAAAAGTTCAAGCTCACTCAAGCCCTTTTGGCAAGTAAACACGAAGATGGGAAAACTGTGTGTGCACACGTCTTAGAGATGAAGTCACACATTGATAGGTTAAACATGTTGGGTGTCAATATTTCAAGTGAGTTGGCTGTTGACTGGGTTCTTCAGTCACTTCCTGAATCTTATAGTGAGTTCGTTAGAGAGTACTATATGATGGACCACGACGTGACCCTTATTGATCTCACCTATTTGCTTATAGCTGCTGAATCAGCAATGATTTGGCGTGCTAATCAAGCAAATTTGTCTGGTGAATCAAATTCCCAAACTTCAATGGACACTGGCAACATTGGAAGTCCAGAAAGAACTGAGTCTATGATTGTCCGATGTGCTGTGCCAAAGGAGTCCATTTTCTTTTATTGCCAAGAGAAGGGGCATTGGAGACGAAGCTGCCCTATTTATCTGAGAGATCTATGAGATGGGAGAGTCAAGACGTATGGCTCTACTTCAAGTAAAATCCATTAACTAACTTTTTAAGTTCCTATTCTAGATTCTTAATACATGATGTGATAAGATTACATTTTGATGTTTTGTAGGATCGAAGAAAAGAGAGGAAGCTTAAGGGAAGAAGTGAGCTGAATCTAATCGTAAAGAAATGGATTTCGATCGCATTGCTTGAAGATTGGATTCTTGAGCTACTACTTGGAGTTAGAATAGATTGTTAAGAAATATGTAATAACATAGTTTTTCAATTGAATTGCATTGTAAGGACAATTTTTTTCCGCAATAAAATGAATTTTGATTTTATCTTATTTATTTATCCTTGCAATGGCATGTATAAATAATTGATGTTTGAATGTTTCGATTATTAGTAATAATGGATTTGATTCTTAATTATGTTATTTGTGGAAATGTCAAAAGTTTACCAAATAGGGAGAGTTTCTCATCGCCCAAAATTTCAATTGGACAAAAACTTGGAATCATGCAATGTGTATTGTATGATGAATGAAAAACTTTCACACTTGGGAAACTTAGACTAATTCTTTGACAAAGTGTCGAATTGAAGGACTAGGAGATCGAGTACACTAGGTCGTACGTTGATCAAGTCTACCACAAGAGTGACAAAGATATTCGTCATGATTTACTAAAGTTTAGTAAATATGGTTATACTTATAAGATTGAGTATAATTCTGAGTTAACTGAAAGTGTTTCAATCAATAGCAGAACGAATAAGAAGAATCAAGAAGGCAGAAAGATAAAAGTTTCTCCATTCTAAGAAGAAGGAAGAGTACTTTTTATTGTGTTTTATGATGAAGTCTTAATGATTAAGAACCATATCTCAATTGATCCTCTAAATGAGTCTTAGTGCATTTTCATGTCTAAGAAGAGGAATCGAGAATTGTAGAAATGGTTAAATCAAAGAGTTGATCATACTTCGTTCCAATATCAAGTCTTAGAGTCATACTCCAAGATTGTGACACTGAGTGAAAAGTATTAAGTAGGTTTATAACACTCATCAAATGTGGAATTTGGAGAAGTGTTCTCATTCTTGCACATTTAAAATTGGTAAGTTGTGTTGTCTTGGATAAGACAAAGACCAACTAGGACCAATTATGTGAAGTGTTTTGTCTTGATAAGAACTACACTAACTCTTGAATATTTGCTTTGTCAAGAAATGTTTCTTGACAAGAGAATCTTATATTTCAAGGAGTCAGTGGGAGTCTTAATGGTCTTGAAAGGTTTCAAGAACAAATCAAGAATAAACCTTATCGATCATCACTAGCACACGACTTGAGGTTTACAACCTATCGTGTTGACATTATTTTGTTTCTGTGCCATTCCAATTGAGTTAATTGTGTATGTGAGTTCTATGAGTTCTCATTTGAATGCATACTAGCGCCTTAGTCGATGGAAAGTACATTGATATGTAAGGATAAGTTGCTAAACTACTTGGAAGACATGGTGGGCGCTCGTGTTACCATAAGGCTAGAAGTCAAGAAAGTTCAATCCATATGAGTTTGAATTTGTCGTAAAATTGGTTTTGGCAAACTCACATGGATAGGAACTCATACACCATAAAATCTAAGTGTCATAAGATTCCCTCCTTCATGAAAATGACTATGAGGAAATGCTTTCACTAAGAGATATTTAAGAAGATAACAATTGTAAAAAAAATTGTATTCTCAAACTCGATAATGGTTACGGCATCCCTTTCCATAGTTCGAATTGTGAGATTTGGCAATTAGTTTGAACATTTGGAACTTAGTAACATAAGTTCTAAATTGTTTAAACACACATATGAGCTATCTAAGGCAAAGGTGTATAAGTTTAAGAAGTTTAGATAAAGGCTTATTAAAGCATCTGGTATTAGAAATATGAATTTCAGAAATTCAATAGGCATTGTTTTCTGGAAGTTCATTTGTTTTCTGAATACATGTCAAAGCTAGTGGGAGCATAAGTGTTATGCTTATATGATAATAATCATCATGATAGTGGGAGCATAAGTGTTATGCTTGTATGATTATTATGGCGAGTATTGCAAGTTAGCAATATTAATTATAGAAAAACAAAGATTCAATTTGCAAAGTTGCATGGGTTGAAAAGTTGTTTTGCTATAATTAAGGGAGAGAATATTATACTTCGTTTCAAAATCTAAAGCTTAGATTGAGAAATTTTAATAAATTTAGTCAAAGGATACATAGTGTGTTCTTAAATTTCGATTATGATTACGGCCTCCCTCTTCATAGTTCGAATTGTGAGAATGTGACACATAAAATATTATGGCAAAAGATTGATAAAGTATCATATCTTTATGTAAGAAATTATGCGTCGTGTCCCATACGCTTCGGGTATAGGATCAATTGCAAATGCTATAATACTTGACCATTCTAAAATTTTCCAAATGTCTAGCGCATTAAGAGGGAAAAAGGCTTAGAATCAGTTTTGACTAAAAATAATTAAACAACTATCAAAGGACGATCCAAAGTTCGCTGAAGATTGGTCGCTTGTGAGTAGTTGGAAGTATGGTATTGGATGGACCATATCGACATTATTATGAATAGATAAGATTCTATTAAGAATAATTTGTCATATGGAAAATGTGGAAATGTTTCCATATTGGAGTCTATGTCTAGATTAGAAACTTTTATGCAAGAAGGATGTTCAAAGGAATGTACTTTGAATGTGAGACTTCGCGTCTATGGAATTGTCTTGTAACAATTTCTGATAGAGTACTTTGTAATTTCATTGGCCAAGTCTTGGTGACTTTTGTGCTATGACATTACGAAAAGATCATTGCATAAAATGTTAGAATCTAACATATTCTATTAATGACAAGAATGTTGTGTTCTTACACTAACGATAAGGATTGGGAATTGTGAAATGAACATCATTGGAAAAGTTTTTCAATTGATCTATTTCACAAAGTAAGGACCATAGGAAACAAAGTGTGCATGCTTGGAGCATGGGACAATTGTTGTTGTAATTCAAGTAATGAGTTGATTATCCGAAACATTAAATGATAAATAATGAGTAATCGATATGGTGGATAAATAGAAGTGTTTTATTTACTCTCAAAAGTTTGGGGCCATATAGGATTAAGTATTATTGTTATGTTTCAGTTTGCATGTTTTGACTTCCAGAATAACTAGGTTATTTGAACCTCCATAGTCGTTCATACGTTGGAAGTAAGTATGAAGGAACACTGTCATGAAGAGTCTGTAGATTGTCTGAAAGGTTTAGACATAACACAAGTTTGCTGCAGAGTTCATGAGTGTTTTGATAAGATTAGAGTAATGGATTAAACCCACGCTCACTTGGATCACTTCATGGTTTTATCACGAGTGATTAGTGAGGCGATAATATTGTATATTCTTGAAACCGAGACGTGTGAGTTGTTATTTGTTGGTCGGTTGCACATTGATGATAAGTAAACGCACCAGTAACTTGGTGTTATAAAACTTATTGTTGTGTGTGATTCGATCAGTGAATGAAAGCAAGCATATGAGTCGAAGTTTATCCATTCCTTTTACCCAAAGTGGGATAAAAGCGATATCTGTGGGCCTCTCGATGATTTAGTGATGACACCTAAGCGCTTGGCCAAGCCGGGACTAAGTTGATGTGTTCAATTGTAGTCTATTGTCAGTCGTCATAAATCGGAAGTCGGGAAACAATATAGAGAGAATGATTGAAATTCATGTCTTATGTCTATACGATATCTTGAGAATGGAGGAATATATAATCCCTTATCTAAAGGAAACGCTATCTGATAAGATCAGATTTGACAGCGGCTTTTGAAAGCTACGATTGTTGATCAGGTTCTGAAGTCATACGGAAAAATAGTTATTAGACTTATCCAAGTGGGAGACTGTTGGATTAGTGTCTAAGTCCATAACTATTTTGGTATGTACTTGACCCGATTATGAGCATGGTCCTTTTGGGTATCCTTCACCATAGCAATATGTAGGATGAATTAAGGAGAGAAAGGTTTAATTATGATTTACTAATATATTATGAGAATAATATATTAAAAGAGAAGTCATATTGTTTAATTAATATTAGTTAAGAATTAATTTTTTGGCTAAAAGAGATTAATTAAACTTAGGGGACTGAAGTTATAATTATAAGATAATTATAATTGGGCTATGGATCACCTAATAATATATAGGTTGGACGAATTATATGAGCCCATTAGAAATCGTCCAATGGATATGTTAAAGGAGTCCATGGGCTGCTTAGGGCTTAAGCAGTCAGATTAGGGTTTCCTAGTTGAAAACCCTAATAGCCTACATGTATATAAAGGCCCCATATGGCCCAAAAACGTGGAGAACTGATTCTCTAGGGTTTCTAGTCGCTTTGGGTAGCCTCCTTTCTTCTCCTCTTCATCCAAGTTGCATATGGTGTTTGTGACTCCATTAGAGGTGCAACACTTGAGGCACTAAGCTTTCTAAAGCCAATCAAAGCAAGGATTTGATTGTTATTGCAATATAACAATCAAATGTAATTCTCTAAACCCTAATTCAGTTTATTATATGTTAGATCTAGGGTTTATAGCTTTGGATTCAAAGCATGTACAATAGAGAAACCTAGATCCAAGCATTAGGGTTTGTATGAGCACATAGGATTGTTCTTATGCTTAAAACCCATCATGTTTGCCATTGTTCTTTATTATTCACCCTGCAAATAGAGTCTTTCCTTTTCGTATTAGGCTGCATTTTGTTGTTATTACTCTTAGTTTTAAGGTTTTGCTGAATTTCAGTTTGGGTTTGGTGTAATCATACATATATACTGTTCATTTAATAGCTAGAAAAATTACCACTGTTGCTATGTTTCAGAATTGAATAATATTTTTTTATTATTTATTATAACTAAGCTTACTGTCTTCTGTTTTTGATATATTAACGGGATGTAAAACACTAAACTATTGCTATGGTTGCAGACTTACTGCCGCCTGCTTATCAAGACTACAAGTTTCGATATATTGAAAAATATATTCTTTTACTAATTTTTTAAAACTTTTTGTTACTCCTTCGATCAGGATGTTGCGGTTAAAGTTTATTTTGGTAATCAATATAGCGAGAAGGCTTTGTAGGACTACAATAAAGAGGTATAACCACTTTTACTTTATATCACTTCGATATGAACTATAATGAATTGAGCTTTTAACTTCAAATTGATATAATGAAGAGACGACGTCATCCAAATGTGTTACTTTTTATGAGATCTATATATTCACAAGATAAACTTGCCATCGTCATAGAATAATTATCCAGGTAATTATTTAAAAGATCTTTACAAAACTATAATATGACATCATGTTAGCAAATAAATGCATAATTAATTTATAATAAATCCAACAGATATTCCCATTAGATTACCATGGTTGCTTATTAAGTATAACATAATTTTATAATCTTGAATCTTTTTGCAGATGGAGATAGAATTGAATTAGATAAAACGTTAAAAGAGACCTTGCAGAATCACAGCTACAAATAGGGCAGTTGTTTCAGATAGATTTATGAAGGTCCAAACCGAGATTTGAACCCGATTTTTTTTTTTATTTCCCACCTGACTTATCTCCCTAATTGCAACTTATCCCCTATATTTGTCTTCTTTTTGTTTGTTGTGTTTGTTTGTCTCTGTATTACCAATCAAAGCGGAAACAAACGATATTTCAACTGCCGTGACTCAAGAATGTAAAATGTATTCGATTGGAAAATTGTTGGGTTATGGTCAATTCAACGTCACAAATACGCATAAAGTTTTCCTAAACTGTAGATTCCGTATGACTTTTAGTCCTTTTTCTGGGAGTGTGATTGTTTCAGCTTTCTTTACAGCATAATAGATTATATTTTCATCCTCTTTATCCCATTTTGTTCTTAAAAATATTTTCATGATGTCACAAATGTGCTTATCAGCCTATTGATGTGTTGTTGTAAAGGTCCAACTTTAATGTTCATGTTATTAAATGACACGGAAAATAGGTATATTTGCTATTAGTAAGAATGTAACAGTAATCCATTGGTTTCTTAGTTTTATACTTATATTTTATTTTATTATCATCATTTGCTATTTTATCACGTTTACTGTTACAATTTACAACAAATGACAACAATACAATAGCCTCTTTTCTCTGGTACACAACCACCCACTAGGTAAAAAAACTACCTCTTTTTTATTGGTCAACTGGACTGTTGACTTTCAGTTGACAATGCACTTCATTGTTTGATATAAATTTTCTGTTTGGTTAACACTTTTTATATATACAAATTTACAACTGCATCGTATTAAATATTATTATATTAATAATAATGATATTTTTTTGTGTAGCAGGTTGGCCTGACAACCTGGGCTTGAAGTCAAATATGCTTATGAACATGTTTGGGCGACTTGAAACTGGTGGCTTCACAATGCCAAACAATACAAATGGTAATTAAAATATTTACTTATTATTTACTATCAAAACCATCCTTCATATCTCACAAATTGAATTGGTAAGACTGTCATTAGAAAAATTTGAAGAAACTGAGGAAGCACACCACGTGTTTTATAAAATGCATAGTTGAAATTTGGGTGTTTGTAAAAAGTTTTATCTATACAATTGAATCAATGCAGAGGTCCGGTTGCTAAAAAGTTCCTCCTATGTTTCTTTCATTTTCTGGTGTGATTTATTTTGAACGGAAATGTTTTAAGTGTCCCTTATATGTAGTTTATGACTCTCTTATATGTAGTTTATGACTGCCTAGAAGATCTTCTGAATGTGTATGTTTAATTTTAACAGTTTTTGATCAAAGAAAACACAATAAATCACTAAATAGTGATTTTAACAGTTTTTTTCCAAAATGCCTATGCATATTGTTTTTTTGATAAAAAAAATAATAACTGTAACAGTTTTCACCAAAATGGCACTAGATACTGTTCTTTTAGTAAAAAAATCGTGCTTATAACATTTTTTTTGTCCAAAATGCCCCTGCATACTGTTTTTTTGATAAAAAAAATAATTTTAACACTTTTGACCGAACTGCCCCTACATAGTGTTCTTTTGTTAAATAATAGTTATTTCAAGAGCTTTTGATGGGAATGCCCCTACATACTTTTACTTTTTATTAAAAAAATAATGATTTTAACGTTATTTGTCCAAAATGCCCCTATATAAGGTTTTTTGGGTAAAAAATTAATGATTTTATAGTTTTTAACCAAACTGCCCCTCCATACACATTTTTTTTGGTAAAAGTTACTAATTTTAGTACACTTCACTGAAAGAGGAGGACTTGGAAAATGCCAAATTTATTTCCTATCTTTGATATTGAATAAGATTTAACGAAATTAGTTATTTTTAATATGTAGTCACCAAGAGATTTTACTTTTGAGCACTTTGTCCTTTTTTATTTTTCTTGTTTATTGGTAAGTAAGAGGCATTACCAATTGGAATTCAATTCCGGTCAATTCCTAATTCTGATTACAGAAGGGTATGGAACCGAATTGCATGGGAATCCAAGAAATACTTACATTTGGTAGATTTATTTTCTTATAAAACAACTTATTACATATTTACTGTAGGCTTTTCTAATTCACAGGATACTTTTTTTTTCGTAAACTGAAATGTGATCTGGTCTCCCTTATTTGAAGATCTTATTTACATATTTACTATAGGCTTTTTTTTTTATTACTATTTTCAGTTCTTAATTGACTCTTTTTTTTGTTATACATTTAACCAAACTTTTTTTTTTTTAAAATTTCTGTTACAAAATCAGCACTTAAGGGATCTCAAAGCTGCAAGAGCTTATCAAGATTTAGATAAGACTGCCAAGTACTTTGCAGTCCTCACACTCCCGGGCCATGAACAATTATGCTTCTGGCTCTCAACCGTTGCAGCCAGTTTAATCATCATAGCACGTCTAGCAGTCAACCGGTCTGCCCGACTGCATAGAAGGTAATAACAAAGAATGAGGTCCACGAAATGCATTTTTATGCAGTCCAATTTTTTGAAGGGTATATTGGTCATTTTCTTATATGTTTTCTCATTCCCCTTCATTTATAGATTCCATTGGGTTTGAAGCTACAAGGGAGACCCGATAAAGGTCAAGGAGGAGGAATTGGAGCAATACCCACGAGAGGAAGCAGTTGGGCTGGTGCTGCCTTAGACTAAATTTGGTTAAATTAATTTTGTACCCAACATGTGTTTTAAAAAGAGAATATAACATCATACTTCCATGACAAAATTTGGTTAATTAATTTTGCTTCTACTTTACTTCATTTTTTAAGCATCATACTTTCATAGTCAACCAATTATAACATCATACTTCCATGACAAACGACTTATAAACGATGACACCATCTTTAACGTAATGTCTTCCATCGGTTTTCTTTGACATAAGTGTCGAATCCAACCCCCGCGAAGCGGGGGCTTCTTATCTAGTTTTGTTTAAAAATGAATATTAAAACATTACTAACTTCAAATTATATAAATAAAACTAAATTAAAAATTTTCATTAAAACCACACACTACTACAAACGGATAATTAAAACCTAAAAACAATAATTGAAATGTTTAAACGATAACTGAAATGCTAAACTAATTCTACAACTCTAATACTCATGCCATGAATCTATGCTAGTTTCCGTTTGCGAGCGAGCACTGTACTACATTCAACATACCTCCCATCAAATGATCATGCGCGTGAAGAAATAAGTGCAAACCTTTTTCAAATCATCATTCCTTCCTGCATCGACATTTGTTAATGTTTGTGTTGATATTATAGGCACCAGGGATAATTTAGGATTTAAGTTTCGGGATTATATTGGGTAATCTCGCGAACCGCTTTCGCCTCGACGGTTTCTTTTCAGATATAACCCTTTTTTTTTTTTTTGGATTTAACATGGATCGAATCCATTTGAAACTAGAGATAAAATTTTTTGAATGGAATTGGAGAAAGTTAGAATGAAATTACAAAGAGTATAGAAGATTGATGCAATTTTTGAAGTGGTTGAGGTGATTTATATAAGTAAAAAAAGTTTTTTTTTTTTTTTTTGAAAATATAGACGTTTAAAGGCTACTTCTTGACTTATTGATTGTAACTTGTCATATCATAGAACGGTGGTACTGTCGGTACCAACCTTGTCTAGTGCCGAAAAACCACGACTCCGTCAACCCTAATAAAATCAACAAAAAAGATAAACCACGATTTCTAATATATATTTTTTGTTAAAAGTAAAAAAAAATAACATAAAATCAACTCGTTGCACCCCAAATCCACAAAACATAATTATAAGTTGTGAATATCTACTATTTATGCTTAAGTAAATGAAAAAGAGATTCACATTCTCTTCTTACGAATTTGGGTGGCTCAAGAGCAACAGTGCCCTTTCCGATTGGATGACCAAAGAAGAGTGATGGGATGGTTTTGTGAGCCAAAGCCTATTTAATTAATCATTGACGAAATAAAATAGACAAAAATTCATTTTATAAAGGCTTAAAGTTTTTCGTATTCAAATCTTGGTACTACTACGTCCCTGTGGTCTTGAAGGTTCGTCTGTAATGACTTCAATGCATGTCATGTTTGCAACACATGATTAATCGGTGCGTGAAAACTGACTCATAACCCTCGTTAGGGGAATTCTCTTTCCAATAAAAAAATGTGTTTTTATAGCAATCTTAACCAGAGGGTCGACAATGATCGGACCTTTCTATAATTGGCTCTAATAATATTAACCAACTCAAAAAAATAAATTAGATCAAATCGACAATGAACAACCTTTCTATAATTGGCTCTAATAATATTAACCAATTCAAAAAAATAAATTAGACCAAATCAAATCAAAAGAAACTCATAATCACAAAAGAAGGATGGTTTAAACCGAATTATGTGGACCAAATGATTTGTAATCCAACGGTATCAAGTGTTGTCCTCCTCCCTGAGGTCGATGAATCAAGTTTCGTCAGAGATATAGATGGATTCAAGAATAGTCTAGGAGTAGAGTAGCATTATGTTGTGCGGTTTTAGGTTCAAACTATATCGAAACATACCATATGTGTGTCTATACACACACACACTAGTCGTTTACCCGTGCTAAGCGACGGGTGTGATTGGTTTCCGAACAGCTATTAATTCATTTCGGTGAATTGTTTACTTTCAAGCTAAAATAAAAAGTATATTTCGATTTTGAGTTAGGGATAGAACGACGTTGTTTTCCGATAAATTGAAAAGTATTTTATACTTTTACATTAAAATTAATAGCATATTTTTATTTTGTGTACTCGAACGGTGCAGCAGACGTTGAATTTAGTGGGCGATGATTAGTTCCTTGGCATGAATGATAGTAGGTTGTTTGTGTTAAAAATAATAGATGCACATTGTTTTGAGTTTAAATTAAAGCTTCAACTAAAATGATTTCGATTATGGATTAAAATCCATTAAATCAGTTTCGATATTAGTGATATTAGTTAAATCGGCTAATCCTTTTGAAATATGTAGACCATATGTGGATCAAATTATAATTACAAGTCATATTTTAGCCATTTTATAATTACCATATATCATAAGTTTTTTTTTTTTTTTTTTTTTTTTTTTCAATTCCAAACATAATCCTATGGAATGGTTTGATTAAATCCAACAGTAAGATTCAGCCTTAATGAATAATCTCAACATGGTGGAAAGAGTTAAAATAAATCAAACTATATTTTCTATTAGATATCATTACAGCCACAAAAGCTAACTACTTGAAGGTCATTTTAATATTACCCAAAAATATGTACCTCACTTGGAAGTAAAACCGCATGTAATTTAAAGTAAAACCGCACCCTGTTAGCAACCCAATCCAACCCAACTTTTCTAATAAAAAACTAATTTCTCTCTTTTCCACCTATACAATCCAATCCAATCTAATTTTTTACACCCATTAGCAACCCAATCCAAATCCATTTTTATTTAAAAAACATAACTTAATTTAAATTTTCTTTTACTAAAAACTACTAGAAATATTAAAAATAAATATTTTATTTTGAAACAAATAAATTATTTATTTTAAACGTAAAATTAAATAAAAAATAAAAAAATATATTTTACATTCATGAAACATACTGAATAAAATAGATAAAATAAGTTACAAATACAGAAGATGCAAACTACTAAATTATTCTTCAGTGCTGAATTTTTTCCATATATGTTCAATCAAATCGTTTTTTAGAGCGTTATGAGCTTCTCTATTGCGAACTTGTGCCATTGGTCATATAATGGGATAGATCTCCAATTCATTGAGTAGAGTATTCAAAAGATTCTTCGTCTTTTGTAGTTATAAATTCTGATGGATCATAATAATGAAGGTATGTGTGTCGTTCATCCTCAACTAACATATTATGAATAATGATACATGCAATCATAATTTTCCCCATCATATCTTTGTCCCACACAAGGAAAGGGCGATGAAGAAAAGCAAAACGAGCTTGTAAAACTCCAAATGCTCGTTCAACATCTTTTCTAGCCACCTCTTGATGTTCAACGAACAACTTGTGGTTTCGAAATTGTGGAGAACTTATTGACTTGACAAAGGCAGCCCATGAAGGATATATGCCATCAGTAAGATAATAAGACATTATTTTCTCGATCATTCACGGTGTAACTCACCTTTGGTGCTCGACCTGCCAAGACATCATAAAAAAGAGGAGATCTTTGGAGGACGTTAATGTCATTGCACGGACCTGGTGTTCCGAAGAATGCATGCCATATCCATAAGTCATACGATGCAACAACTTCCAAAATTATTGTTGTCTTACCGCTTCTACCTGTATATTTTCCAGCCCAAGCGGTGGGGCAGTTTTTCCATTCCCAATGCATGCAATCAATACTGCCTACCATACCTGGAAATCCACGTTCTTCTCCAACATGGAGCAGTCGTGCCAAATCATCTTTATTGGGACTTCTAAGGTACTCTTCATGAAAGCATGAAATGACACCTTCCATAAACTTTACAAGAGCATTCCTTGTCACAGTCTCACTCATTCTTAAATATTCATCAAGTGCATCTGTTGATGTCCCATATGCCAACACCCTCATAGTTGCAGTACATTTCTGTATTGGTGAAATACCTTGTCTGCCTATGGCATCGCGTCTTTGTTGAAAATATCGGTCATCGACTGTAACAGCTTCCACTATGCGGAGAAATAGTGGTTTTCGCATTCGAAATCCACCACGGAATTTTGCTTCTCCATACGTTGGGTTGTCAACAAAGTAGTCTTTCATCAAACGTGCCTCACCCTGCTCATGTTCCCGATGACAATACCTCCTTCTTGCTCTAGGATTATCTCTTACACTCATGTTTGGCATGCCTATGAGTAACTCACTCATGATAACATCAAGTTGTCGATTTTGTTGAACAACTCGTGCTTCCCATTCATCATATTCATTCACATGCGATGAACCAGAACCATCTGATGAGTTTGCATTATGAGACATTTCCTGGGTTTTCCGCCTGATTTGCATCATATAGCTCCTTCACTTGTGCCCATATTGATGTTTTCTTTTGGTTTTTTCCACGTCTCTCATCTTCACTAACGATACAATATGCTGACATTAAAGCGATATCTTCATCAGCATCCCATTTATCACCTCTTGGATTTTTTCCGGTATTTTGTGAGGTTTGAACATTTTCAGTGATGGAAAATTGATTGGGATTTGCGAAAAACCGTGAGGTTTCACAACTTTGAAAGTTTTTTATAATCTTGAGAATCATCAAGATTTAATACAAAATTTGGATTCATCTTATTAAAGAAATCAAAAGGGTTTAGAAATGAAAGGTTGAGATGAGAATCATGAGATATAAAGTATATCAATATTATACTCTATTTATAGAGAAAAAAATAAAAATTTTAGTATTTTTTTTTTAATTTTTTTTGATTGAGATAATATTAGATTTTAGTAGATAATGTTTTTATCCTAAAATATATAATGTTATCTAAAAAAAATATGGGTGTATGTTTCTTGCTTCAACACGTGTAAAGTAGATTGGTGTGAGCTCTTTTGAACTTGGGTTGGAACGTCGGCTTAATTCACCAAATTAACTCAACTTTTTTTATTTATTTAATATAGTGTGAACGCTCGCCAAATAGACCCCAATGGGGGTAGTCTTAAGGACGTTGCTATTATGAATAAGAAATAATGAACCCATTGGTATTATAGTTATTTATTTAAACTAACTTTAGCAAACCATATTTATTAATTTTCCATTTTCTATAATCATATCTAACCATATACCTTTAGCATAAGCACAGTCAAACCGGAAAGAAATTAAAAACGAACCAAATGCTTCAAAAAAAAACTTTATTAAACACACATAAATATCATTACATTAATAGGAAAATGAATTGGAAATGAACTATGGAAAACTTCGATTATAGAAACATACCTTAAAAACAGCTCCCAATGGCAACATACATATGCAAATTCATTAAAAAGTTGTTCCAACATATTATATAAATGAACTTAGAAAGTCACAATTCCTTATGAAGACGGGTCATTTGTGGAATCAATAACCTTGACAGGAAACCGATGAAGTCAATGGCAAAAAAAATCATTTCTAAGTGTTTGGTACAATATTTCGAGGGTCATTCAAGATTTAGAAAGTACATGTATTGATTTTAACTCTCTTTTTTCTATTAATGTCAATTTCGTTATCGACACTCTTTTTGGCATGATAAATGGATTGGAAAAAACAATATCGCTTCAAACTTTCCGTCATTATATGAGTTGGACAAGAAACAATTCTGCTTTGTTTCGCAGAGATTAGGTATTTACTCGATTAATTGGGCTTGGAAAAGAGCTTCGAGTAGTCAATTCGAGATTGTTGAGTTAACCGCTTTAAAAAACTGTTTGGAATCTGCATTTGTTTCTTACGGGAGTGATATTTGAAGATCGAATCTCTCTTCGGACCGGGAATTTTATGTGAGTGATCTTCGTAGTCTGATTGTCTCGAGACTCACTGATAACTTATTTTATTTCCTTGTTTTTATTAGTTTATTTTAGTATTTTTTTAGCTCTTTTTATTAGTATTGCATTGTATATTCTTTAGTTTTCTTTATCATGGATCGTATCAGAGACTTTCTATTTTGCATGAGAAGTTTTGTAGGGTTTTGGAGCATGTTGCGGTTGTGGATTAACTTGGAATGGGATTTGTGGGCTTCCGAGGCATTATTGGGCTTTGAGGATCCATCAAAGGAGATTTGGGATTAAAAAACTAAAGACTTGGATGAAGTGGGCTTGTGAAGATGGATCATGGATTGTTAATTTGGGCTTGGAGCATCCATATTTGAAGCAAAAAGATGATTGGTTAATTTGAATCTTGTGGGATATGGAGGGGACCAAGGGAACCTTTGGTAGTGGAATGGTTAGTGGAGGAAAAATGAGCCAATAACATTCCAGCAACACTTGCGCGGGTGAAATCTCCGTCGCGCAGGTACCCGTGCAACTGCCCTGTTTTGGGCATTTTGGTCATTTGGCTTGCCATTACCTTGGGGGATTGGATCTATTAGCTATCACTTCGATTTTCCACCATTGGAGACTAGAAGAAGGCAATTTTGGAGCTTGAAACTCATTTCTTTTCATCTTTCAAAGTTATTGGTAGTTTTTTTATGCAATTAGACTTTTGTGATTGTTATTCTATTGCCATGAGTGGCTAAACCCTCTATTTTGGTAGACCTTGGCTAAAACCTTTGATTGTTTGTGGGTTTTTGAAGGATTTATGCTTATTTATAATTTATCTTATGTCTATGATTGTAGTTCATTTTTCCTATGCTTGTTTAATGCTTTGATCATGAGCTTGGTACTTAAATAAGCAATTGTTGGTTTATTTCTTTGGTTTAACATTGAATCATTGAATTTACTTAGAACAAGGGCTTTATGATGGTAGAAATCATCTCTAGCTTATGAATCATAACTCCTTTATGGATGTGTAAGCATTGACATCCTCTAGGAATTGGGGATTCCTTCATTCTTAAGGCTAATCAACTTCTTGGGTTCAATTGCTTCAATTGGATCTTTGATTTTGATTAAGAAAGTGTGTTGTGGGCTTCCCCAACCTCCATAAAACTTATGAGGAATCTTGGCATATCATGCTTCATGATTGCTATAACCAATTTGGGATGAATGATAAACTTCATAATAAATCCTAATGATAAACACACAAATGTTCATTGTGTTGAATTGCCTTGGTTTACCAATTCTCTCCAATATTTGAGCATCTCGTCACCTTGCTTAATTGCAAGTTTTCTAATTATTCAAGTCTTTTAGTTTTCAAGTAATCATAACATCCCCCCTTTAGTTTAATTGTAGTTAGTTAGTTTATTTACACTAGTTTTTTTAGATTGCATTGGTGATTGAATACAACCATTTCCCAGAGGATCCATAACCCTTTTTACCATTATATTACGTTTTATTTGCAAACAAAGGGTGAAATTTGCTTGGTGGACTTGACTGATGGGTTTTAGCCATAAGAACATCCTATGTGCTCATGCAAACCCTAATGCTTTGATCTAGGTTTCTCTATTGTACATGCAATTCATCCAAGACTTTAAACCCTAGTTCTATCATACAATTAATCATATTAACATGTGAAAGGGTTTTTAGATCTTACATTGATTGTTATGTAGTAATAACAATCTCAAATCCTCCTTGTAATGACTTTAGAAAGCTTAGAGTCACAAGTGTCACTCCTCTAATGGATTACAAACACCAAGAGCAAGAGGATGAAGAATAACGAGAGTGGAGGCTGCCCAAAACGTCCAAAACCCTAAGGAGTTACTTTCACACGTTTTTGGTGCTCTAGGGATCTTTAAATAGTGAGGCTATTAGTGTTATCTAACAAGGAAACCCTAATTTGGATGCTTAGGCCCTAAGCAACCCATGGACTCCCTCCTTAGAGGCCTATGACAATTTCTAATGGGTTTCCCCATACAATTCGTCCACCCCTTTAATATGGAGTCCATTAGCTCAATATTCAACTATCATACAATTGACAGTTCTAGTCCCTTAAGTTTAATTAATGTATTTTAGCAACACAATTAATTCGTAATTAATTATTGACTAATATTAATTAAACAATATGATTTCTCCTTTAATATATTATTCTGATAATATATTAATAAATCATAATTAATCCTTTCTCTCCATAATTCATCCTATCAAGTTGCTTTGGTGAAGGCAACCCAAAAGGACCATGCACCATCGGTTCAAGTACATACCAAAATAGTTATGGACTTAGACACTAATCCAACACTCTCCCACTTGGATAAGTCTAATAATGATTCTGCGTATGACTTCAGATCCTGATCTGCAATCATAGCTTTCTAAAGCCGCTGTCAACTCTGATCTTATCAGATACACGTGTCCTTTAGATAAGGGATCATATATTTCTCCATTCTAGATATCATATAGATGAATTCTAATCATTCTCTCTATACTATTTCCCGACTTCCGATTTGTGATGACTGACAACAGACTACAATTGAACCATCAATTTAGTCTCTGCTCAGCCAAGGGCTTAGGTGCAATCACTAAATCATCGAGGGGCATAAAGATATCGCTTTTATCCTACTTTGGATAAAAGGAACGGATAAACTTTGACTCAATGCTCGCTTGCACTCACTTACCGAATTACACACAACAATATATTTTATAACATCAAGTTACTGATGCGTTTACATATTATCAATGTGCAACCGACTCGCAAGATACAACTCACACATCTCGGTTTCAAGAATATAAGATGTTATCGTCTCACCAATCACTCGTGATAAAATCCATGAAGTGATCCAAGTGAGTGTGGGTTTAATCCAATGCTCAAATCATATTCATAAGCACTCATGAACGTTGCAGCAAACAATTGCTTATGTTTATTACACTTTAGACAATCCACACACCAATTCACGACAATCTTCATTCATACCTACTTCCAACATATGAACGACTGTGGCCCGTTCGAATAATTTGACTGTTCTGAACCAATTAAATTATTCAGGAAGTCAAAACATGCAAAGTGAAACACAAGAATAATACTAATCCCATATGGCCTCAAACCTTTGAGTATAAATAAAACATCTTTTATTTATCACCATATTTATTACTCATTATTTGTTGTTTCGGGTATTCAACTTCTTACTTGAATTATTACTACACTTGTCCCATGCTCTTAGCATGCACACAATGTTTACCTACGGTTCTTACTTTGTGAAATAGATCAAATGAACACATTTCCAATCATACTCATTTCACAACTCCTAATCCTTTTCACAAGTGAAAGAATATCAAATTCTTACTACTTATAGAATATGCTAGATTCTAACATTTTATGCAATGATCCTTTCATAATGTTATAGTACAAAAGTCACAATGACTATTGCTAATGAAATTACAAAGTCCTCTATCTGAGATTGTTACAATACAATTCCATAGACGTGATGTCTCTCATTCAAAGTACATTCCTTGAACATCCTTTCGCATAAAATTTTCTAATCTAGACATAGACTCTCAATATCCAACTCCTAATATGGAAACATTTCCATATTTTGCCATATGACAACTCATTCTTAATATAATCCTATCTATTCATAATAATGTCGATATGGTCCATCCAATATCATACTTCTAACTACTCACAAGCGACCAATCCTCATCGAGCTTTTGATCGTCCTTTAATAGTTGTTTAATTATCTTAGTCAAAACCGATTCTAGTCCTTTTTCCCTCTAAATGCGCTACACATTTGGAAAATTTTAGAATGGTCAATATAATAGCATTTGCAATCGATCCTTTACCCGAAGCGTATGGGATACGATGCATAATGTCTTACATAAAGATACGATACTTTATCAATCTTTTGCCATAATATTTTATATGTCACATTCTCACAATTCGAACTATGAAGAGGGATGCCACAATCATAATCAAAATTTTGAGAACGCACTATGTACTCTTGACTAAATTTATTAACATTCCATAACCTAAGCCTTTAGATTTGAAATGAAGCATAATATTCTCTCCCTTAATTATAGCAAAACAACTATTCAACCCTTACGACTTTGCAAATTATAACTCTTGTTTTCTATAATTAATATTTCTAACTTACAATACTTGCCTTAATAATCATACAAGCACAACATTTATGCTCCCACTATCATGATGATTATTATCAAATAAGCATAATACTTATGCTCCCACTAGCTTTGACATGATAATCCTTTATCTAAGCTTCTTAAACTTATACACCTTTGCCTTAGATAGCTCATATGTGTGTCTAAACAATTCAGACTAATTGCCAAATCTCACAATTCGAATCATGGAAAGGGATACCGTAACCATAATCGAATTCGAGAATACAATTTCACAATCACTATCTTTTTAAAATCTCTCTTAGTGAAAGCATTTCCTCACAGTCATCTTCATGATGGAGGGAATCTTATGACACTTAGATTTTAATGGTGTATGTGTTCCTATCCATGTGAATTTGTGAAAACCAAATTTTACGACAAATTCAAACTCATATGGACCGAACCTTCTCAATCTTGATTTCTTGCCTTATGGTAACACGAGTGCTCACCATGTCTTGCAAGTAGTTAAGCAACTCACCCTTTCCTATCAATGTACTTTTCATTTATCAAGGTGCTTGACTTTTATGCGTTCAAATGAGAACTCATAGAACTCATATGCATAATTAACTCGATTGGAACGACACAGAAACAAGATAGTGTCAACACGATAGGTTGTAAACCTCAAGTCGTGTGCTAGTGATGTTCGATAAGGTTTATTTTGATTTGTTCTTGAACCCTTTCAAGACCATTAAGACTCCCACTGACTCCTTGACATATAAGATTCTCTTGTCAATAAACATTTCTTGACAAACAAATATTCAAGAGTTAGTGTAGCTTTTATCAAGACAAAACACTTCACAAAATTGGTCCTCGTTGGTCTTTGTCTAATCCAAGACATCACAACTTACCAATCTCAAATGTGCAAGAATAAGAAAACCTTTTTCCAAATTCTACATTTGATGAATGTTATAAACCTTCTTAAGACTTGTCACTCAATGTCACAATCTTAACTCTAAGACTTGTTTTGGAACGAAGTATGATTGACTTCTTGATTTAACCATTTCTTCAATTCTTGATTCCTCTTCTCAGACATACAATTGTACTAACACTCACTTAGAGGATCAATTGAGATATGGTTCTTAATCATTAAGACCTATCATAAAACATAATAAAAGGTACTCTCCCTTCTTCTTAGAATAGAGAAACTTTTATCTTTCTGACTACTTGATTCTTTCTTATTCGTTCTGCTATTGATTTAAACTCTTTCAATCAATTCAGAATTACACTTAATCTTATAAGTACAATCATATTTACTAAAACTTTTAGAAAATCATGACGAATATCTTTGTTACTCTTGTGGTGGACTTGATCAACACACAACTTTGTGTACTCGATCTCTTAGTCCTTCACTTGACACTTTGTCAACGAATTAGTCTAATTTCCAAATATGAAAGTTTTTCATTCATCATACACGTTGCATGATTCCAAGTTTCTGTCCAATTGAAACTTGGACAATGAGAAACTCTCCCTATTTGGTAAATTCCTGACATTTCCACAAATAACATAATTAAGAATCAAATCCATTATTGCTAATAATAGAAATCTTCAAACATCAATTTTCATGCATGCCATTGCAAGGATAAATAAATAATATAAAACAAAATTTTATTTTATTGCGGAAAAATTTGTCCTGACAATGCAACTCATCGAAAAACTATGTTAATACATATTTCTTAGCAATCTTTTCTAACTCTAAGTAGTAGCTCAAGAATCTAATCTTCAAGTAATGCGATCGAAATCTATTTCTTCACGATTAGATTTCACTCACTTCTTCCCTTAAGCTTCCTCTCTTTTCTTCGATCCTACAAAAACATTGAAATGTAATCTTATCACATCATGTATTAAGAATCTAGAATAGGAACTTAAAAGAGTTTGTTAATGGATTTTACCTAAAGCAAAGCCATACATTTTGACTCTCCCATCTCTTAGATCTCTTAGGTAAATAGGGCAGCTTCGTCTCCAATGCCCCTTCTCTTGGCAATAAAAGCAAATTGACTCCTTTGGAACAGCACATGGAACTACTTCAGACTTTGCCTTTCTTTTATGATCAAACTTTTCGATCATGGCATGCATTTCGTTGCCATTTCCTATATCCATAGAGGTCTGGAAGGCAGATCCACCAATCAACTTTGCTTTTCGAGTGTGCCAAATCATTGCTGATTCAGCAGCAATAAGCATATAGGTGAGATCAATGAGGGTTACGTCGTGGCTCATCATATAGTACTCTCTTACGAACTCACTATATGAGTCAGGAAGTGACTGAAGAACCCAATCAACAGCCAACTCCTCACAGATAACAGATCCCAACATTCTTAATCTATCAATGTGTGACTTCATCTCTAAGACGTGTGCACACACCGACTTTCCTTCTTCATGTTTACTTGCCAAAAGGGCTTGAGTGAGTATGAACTTTTCAATCTTTCTAACTTGTGGGTTAGGGAGAATAATAGGAGGAGGTGGAGGAAGTGAAGCATGATCTCGTGTTCCTCGATTGAATCGTGGAATATCATCTTCATGTGGAAATCTTGTTCCACGAGATTTGGGAATACCATAGTTGTCATACATTGACATCTACAAAACGGGAGAAAATAAATTCAAGTTAGTTGATTAGAATCCTCAATGTGACACCCAAATGAAACATCGAAGCTAGGATCCAACACAATACACTACAACCTAGAAAAGGGATGTCGTAATCTAGTTGCAGAATATTTGAAGGTAGGTAAATGACGATTTACCAATTTCCACCATGAAAAACGAAAAAGAAATTTAAGTTTTAAATCTATTGAAAATTCCTAGATCTTTTGAGATTCATTGAACTTTTCAATGGCATGTTTAAATCTCGATATACCCCTCTAGTTTGTGACTGGGATACCGAGGATCACAAAGCGGGTGTAAATAACCATGCAAACTTACATGGTGCCCCCACATGTTACAGTCACCTATTCGATGTGCCGGTTAACCACACACGCTCCACTGAACTATGAAAAACATTGAGTCACCCTTTGCTACCTTTGCTTAGAACCATTTAGTGTGCCGGTTAACCACACACGCTCCACTAACGTCTTCGCAAGGGCACAAAATGTAATTTCATGGGATTGCATCAATTCACTTTTGCCTAAAGTAACTAAGATTGAGAATTTTATAAAAGCATTTAATTACTTTTGTATTTCATTATACTTATAATGGAAGGTTTCTGTCCTATCCTACCCGTTCGGCTAACGACCCTCCACTAGTCAAGAGTGCGGTGGGTAAGAGTGGATACCCATTCAATCGCCATTTTATAGGCAATTTCCTTAAACACCCCTTATAGACCAGCTTCGTGAATGAGGTCTACTAACGGTAAGACTGACTTTTACTCATACATATATATAATATTAGACTTTTAATGTTATGTATAGTATAGGGTGTATTTTACACTTTTAAAATACTAGGTGGTCAAATTTGATAATTATACTTTTAATTTAATTAAATTGTAAACCAAAACTTTATGGATTTACTAAATCTCTTTTAATTATACACTTTAATTAATTAATAAAACCATAAGGGTGTGATTTGAACTTTTCAAAACAATACTAGGGTTTTAGAATTTAACATTTCTAAATTAAACTATTAATCAACTTTTAAATTCCAAAACTTGAGGGCAAGTTTTGAAACATTTCAAAACTTTAGGGTTTAACTTATTTAAATTTCAAAAACAAAACTTTTAAGTTCAAATTTAAACTATAAAACCTAAAGAGATTAATTTGAAACTTTTCCAAACTTTGTCAAGAATATTCTAGATCACATAATTCAAATAAGACAATTAAATATTAATTGGTGGTTATCTAATTAGATCTAGTTCAAATTCTTGTAAGATAATGATCAAATAATTCATATAATTTAACATTTATCAAATAAGATAAGAATTATCTAATTAGATGACCAAAATCTTTTAATTTTGACAAGGATAATCATAAGGGATCAACAAAATTCAAATTTTATTAATTTTAAACAATTATGGCAATTATCCTAAGCCAAAATAGGTAAAAAAACCCAAAACTACCTCCTTCTGACGCTCGAACTCGTCGAGTTCCTTTATGGACTCGCCGAGTTGGAGCTACTCGCCGAGTCCACATTGGAACTCGCCGAGTTCATCAGACAGGGGGCCAAAAAATCGATTTTTGAAGCTTGAACAATAACCAAGGCATCAATACAATAGAAACCAATCAAGGCTCTGATACCACTGATGGGTTTTAGCCATAGGAACATCCTATGTGCTCATGCAAACCCTAATGCTTGGATCTAGGTTTCTCTATTGTACATGCAATTCATCCAAGACTTTAAACCCTAGTTCTATCATACAATTAATCATATTAACATGTGAAAGGGTTTTTAGATCTTACCTTGATTGTTATGTAGTAATAACAATCTCAAATCCTCCTTGTAATGACTTTAGAAAGCTTAGAGTCACAAGTGTCACTCCTCTAATGGCTTATAAACACCAAGAGCAAGAGGATGAAAAATAAGGAGAGTAGAGGCTGCCCAAAACGTCCAAAACCCTAAGGAGTTACTTCCACACGTTTTTGGTGCTCTAGGGATCTTTAAATAGTGAGGCTATTAGGGTTATCTAACAAGGAAACCCTAATTTGGATGCTTAGGCCCTAAGCAACCCATGGATTCCCTCCTTAGAGGCCTAGGACGATTTCTAATGGGTTTCCCCGTAGAATTCGTCCACCCTTTTAATATGGAGTCCATTAGCTCAATATTCAACTATCATACAATTGATAGTTCTAGTCCCTTAAGTTTAATTAATGTCTTTTAGCCACACAATTAATTCCTAATTAATTATTAACTAATATTAATTAAACAATATGATTTCTCCTTTAATATATTATTCTGATAATATATTAATAAATCATAATTAATCCTTTCTCTCCATAATTCATCCTATCAAGTTGCTTTGGTGAAGGCAACCCAAAAGATTCATGCACCATCGGGTCAAGTACATAGCAAAATAGTTATGGACTTAGACACTAATCCAACATTGACATCCCACCACTCACTGTTTCGGTGAATAACTCCATTGTTTGGATCAAATTGGTTCCTTTAAAAGTCATTTGTTTCACGTGGCGTGCTTGGTTGGATTGCATTCCCTCTGTGATGGCGCTTTCTCTTAGAGGTGTTAGAGTTTCGGTTACTTCTTGTTGTAGCTGTAAGTTGGGGTTGGATGAAACGGAACACATTTTCGTTGGCTGCCCTTTTGCTCTCGAGACTTTGGAAAGGATCTTTAAGTGGTGCAATATTTCCTTTAATCTTGCTTCATCGATGGATCGGTTGATTAACTTTGTTGCCCATTGGGGAAACTGCCCAAAAAAAAGAGAAAACTTTTCATTGCCATCATTTACAATTATTTCTGGGGTGTTTAGCGGGTTCAGAATGACATAATTTTCAATAAAATGTGTATCACTTCTTCGAAATTGGCGGATAATATCATCACCATGGTGTTTTGTTGGTTAAAGCATAGGAGAAAATATAGAAATTGTATTTGGTCTGATTGGCGTGTTTGTCCTTTCAACATTTTGTAATTTTTCTTTGCTTTTTCTTTGTCTTGCGTTTGCCTTTTAGGCAATACTTTTTAATATGATTCTGCGATTTCCAAAAAAGTTTTGGTACATATTTTTTTTATAGAAAAAGAAAAATAAATTAAAGGTGGGACCTACCATATAAAGCTCAAAAGGAAAAGTAATAATAATAATAATAATAAAAGACAAAAAAAAAAGGTGGATCAGTAGAAAGGAAAGTAGTCGTTCGACTAACATACACCCAACCTTATTGAGTTATTGTGCCCACACGAAAATTTTCCAAAATCGATACTTGTTAACTAGTTCACAAAATTTATCAAATAAATCAACAACACCATTTAAATATATAATTATCACATATATGTTCAAATATTTAATTTTTGCCAAGGTTAAATATGTCTTCAATAGCTCAATCCATAACATCAAACCTTTAATAATGCGTCACTTAAGATGCTTTTACTAACACCACTAGTTACTAGTTAGCGACACAACATAAAAACAATAGGTGGTTACCAACCAATGATATGTATTGTGTAATGCAAACTTGATCGTTTACTTTCTTATTTTTTCTCTTTGTTTTAACATGTAACACATATCAAAAACCTTTTTAATTGACACAGTAGTCACGTCAAAAATATCTTTGCTTTGTGAATAAACATGTTATGCTTTGTGACAAACACAAGGAAATGATTTGTTTTTGCCTCGTACGATGTGAATTTTTGGTTGACACATTATAAGCTTATGTGTTATGTCTTTGTTTTAACATGTAACACATAAAAAAACGTTTTTAATTGACACAGTAGTCACGTCATAAATATCTTTGCTTTGTGAATAAATATGTTTTGCTTTGTGACAAATACAAGGAAATGATTTGTTTTTGCCTCGTACGATGTGAATTTTGGTTGACACGTTATAAGCTTATGTGTTATGTCTTTTTTTTTTTTTTTAACAAAATTTCTAATCCTTGTTATTTTTCTTTGGAAAATCCTTATTATTTTTATTACAAAATTTCATGGAAGATCCTTAAGTTTTTTCGTTTGATCTTAAAAGAGTCTATATGAATTTTTTTTTTCATGGATACTCTTACAAATCAAACATTGCAAATAAATTATCTTTATAACTAACTTTATTGACAGATTATATTTGTGAAAGGATAATAATACCTTTTGGTTTATATTTTATATTTATTTTAATATCTTGTTAATTTGAAAGTAAAAGAAAAGTGGGACCCACCCACCCCATTATACCATCCCCTTTCTTGACTGTAAATTTCTTCATGAAAGAATGCATCTAATAACTTTCATGGAATGAACGTGCCCTAGTTTCACAGTTGAAGGCGTTTTCTTGAACACTTATTTTCTTGCATATTTTGCTTCCCCTAAAGTAGCGCACAAAATCGCAGGTTACCTCAAGGACTTCCAACCCGAATTTCAAAATACAAGTGAAGCTGTTGTGTTTGGGGTTTATTTTATGGAAAAATACCGCTAATAGACAAAAAAAGGGGGATAATTTCAAAATTTAGTCATAAAAAATGACTTTTCTGGCTATAGACACGCATTCCACGGAGGACCCTCTGTGGACCTCCACGGAGCATTGTTTCCACCACGGAATCTAATAAAGTGACAATTTTTTATTGTTTACAAAATTGTTCCACAGGGTCCTCTGCGGAGACATTAACCCCTCCGTGGAGGGGATGGTTGGCTGGGGTTTTAATCCCTCTGCAGAGCCAGTCGCGAGGAGCTCTGCGGAGAGATTGATGACTCCACAGAATGAATGGTTGGAACGTTTTATGATGGATTTTTTGATACAAATGTTGTTTTTTCATTTTCTTATCTCCATTTGCGATCAAATTTGTCTAGTGTTACTAATTTTTTTTCCAAAAGAAAGATGAATTTTGTTATTCAAAGTACTGGGGGGGTTTTTGGCAGATAAGTAATGGGGTTAACACCTACGTTAGACCTAAGTTTAATACCTTAGGTATACTGCTTCCGCCAAACTTTGATCGTCGAATATTGTTTGATTTGGTCAAAAGTAAGACTAATTTGTTCCATAGTAATATATCATTGTCATTTCAACACCCGGTTTATGGGTATGTTATGAATATTGTAGACGAAACAGATGTTCATCGACTCAGAAATGTTATTTTTGAAACGAAGGAAATTGTGCATTTGTATTTGGAGGTGTTTGAGGGATGGGTCGATCCGACAGAAGCGGTTGAGAAGATTGTACCATACAATGTTGAAAACATTGTATCTGATAATGTTGAAGAGTGTCCAGAACAAGAAACTGTTGTAGTGAATACAATGGAAGAAGAAAATTTATATGAGTTTGGAAGACTGGCTGACAAAACTTTGTCAGATGGTGAAGAGTCAAATGAAGGCTGGTCAGAAGATGAGTTCACACACGGGAAAAAAGCTTCAAACATATTTTACGGTATGTCTCCCATACCTGATTGTCCAGATCCTATTGTTGAACCTGGACCATTTCATAGTTTAGGTCCAAATGATGATATGTTTGTTCGTCAAACGTATGATAACAAACAACAACTAATATTTGCTTTGAGTCTTAAAGCTACCAGAGAAAAGTTTCAGTTTAAGACCAAACATTGTAACAAAAATCGTTATGAGGTATATTGTGAAATTGAGAACTGTAGTTGGCGTTTATATGCAAAACGCATTGTTCCCATTGATGAATTTGAAATCAGGAGTTTCAACAACATGCACACATGTTCGTCATTACAGATACACCCTAATCATAAGCATGCTAATAAAAAAGTCATGGGTACTATATTGCATGAGATTATGGGAAAAACTCGTTCCAAAGTTTGGAGGCCTAATGAAATAATAAGGGATTTGAATGCTTTGCTGGAAATTAATATAAATTACAAACAAGCTTGGCGTGCAAAACAATATACTATGGAATTGTTGTTGGGATCTTCTGAAGAATGTTTTTCCAAACTTCCTATCTATTTTGACAATTTAAAGAGGCATAATCCCGGTACAGTGGCCTATATACAAACAAATTCTAAAGATTGTTTCGAGTGTTGTTTTTATGCCATTGGGAGCACGGTAAATACAAAAACTTGTTATTTAATGTATAATTATTTGTAAAAAATTATAGAATGTTTATGTGTTCCATTTTAATATATTGCAGATACGAGCGTTCAAACGTTTTTGTCGTAAAGTTATAATTATGGATGGTGCGCATTTGAAGGGTGATTTTAAGGGAACCATATTGCTTGCAGTAGCTATGGATGGGAACCACCAGATAGTGCCCCTTGCGCACAGAATGTGCAAAAAAGAGAGTGGTCTTACTTGGAAATGGTTTCTTGAAAAGTTGTATGAATGTGTTGGTGATTGTCAAGAATTGACTTTTGTAACTGATCGGGCCGATGCAATTCGGGTTAGTATTAAAAATGTCTTCCCTCAAGCTCATCATGGCGTGTGTGCTTTTCATCTACTAGGAAACATAGTACACAAGTTTGGGAAAAATGACAAAACAAAAGTGTTGTTTTGGAGGCTTGTGAAAGCTTACAAAAGAAATGTTTTTGAAGAATTGTGGTCTAGATTTAGTTCTACTAGGACGCAAGTAGCGGCGTATCTAAGTGAAATTCTGCATGCTAAATGGACTAGATCATATTCCACGTCAAAACGGTACGATTACATGACCTCCAACAGTGTAGAGTCCATGAACGCTTTATCTGTAGATGCAAGGAAAATGCCTATAATACCCCTTCTTGAGTTCTTCCGTCGTCTTTCTCAGGAATGGTGTAACAAGCATCGCATCGATGGAGGTATGAAATTAATTTAGACTTTAATTATCTCTAATAATAATTTAATTATATACATATATATATATATATATATATATATATATATATATATATATATATATATATTCTTTATAGGGAAACATTCAACAGTGCTAACCGAGTGGACTGAAAAAGTAGTTAGTAAAAATGAAGAGCGTACGACAGGATAGTCTGTTTCTGGTGTTTCAGATGCAATATATCAAGTGCATGATTTCAAACATGGTGGCATAGTTGATCTGAGGCAAGAGACTTGTACATGCAAATATTGGGAAGGAACTGGGTTGCCTTGTGGTCATGTCATAATGGTATTAAAGCACTCGAAAAAAACTAACTTCGGACATTTGGCTATAGATGCTTACAAAATGGAAACGTACCGGAGTACGTATGAGGAGTCGGTTTACCCCTTTCCAGAACCGTGTGATTGGGAGATTCCTTCTGAGATTATGGTTGTTAAACCCCCGATAATGGATACACGTCAAGCTGGTAGACCAAGAAACAGAAATTGTATCCCGTCACAAGGTGAGGAACCTATAGTAAGAAGGTGTAGTAGATGTGATACTACAACACATAATGCAGTGACTTGTCCGACATTGGTCCCAATGAAACCAAAAAAGGCTAGAACAAATAGTGCGCCATCATGTAGTAACACAAAAAGGGAAAGGGAAAGGGACACAAATGACGCAAGAGATGGTAGAGACGCACGGGATACAAGAGATATGTTGGACGAGTGGGACGTAGATAGAAGACTATTGTTCAACGTTTGATTTGAATGATTGATGGTGTATTTATTATTAATTATGTTTTGTTTTAAGGATATTAATTTGTGTACTTTGAAATGGTTTGTTTATTTTAAAGATGATTGATAATATTATGATTATCAATTTATGTTTTGTTTTAGAGGATATTAATTTATGTTTTGTTGTAGAATACTAACTAAAAAACGAAGATAATACATTCAACAAAGCAGAAACATATATAGAAAACGTACAACAACAATAATTAACTTAAGGGAATTGCACACGTACAACAACAATAATTAACTTAAGGGAATTGCAAAGGATACTTTTCTTTCTGCATTGTTATGTAGTCGTCCCTAATTCGTACGTATTTTATCTTCTATACGGTCCTTTTGCCTCCCAAGTTCTATCATTTCCGCATCCTTGCCAGCTAGCTATTTTTCAGATAGTTTGATATTCTTCTTAGCTATTTTTATCCAATCCTCATGGTCTTTGATTTCTTTTTTAGTATTCTCCATCCTTTCTTCAACCTCTTTGCACTCCGTCGCAATGAGGTCACGACGTTCAGTGAGAGCTCGAGATGACACTTTATGTTTTTTTTTTTTTTTTTTTGTTGTTCTTCAGCCCATTGTAGTTGTTGCAAAGTATCCTCAGACATATACCCCTCTCTTAAATTTGGTGATGGGGCAAGAAAAGGATCGATCGGATCACAATAGAAACAATCAACTTCGTTGCACGAGCAAATATACAAACTTGAAGACGAACTCATTTGTAAATTTATAAAATATTTATAACTCTATACCAAAAATCCAACGACCATCCATGACTATATATAGTCCCTTCAACTCCGTAGAGAGGTGTCAGTCCGCAGAGCTGTTTGTCAGTCCGCAAAACTGTATTTTCAGTTCCCAATAATGTTTGTCAGTTCGCAGAGTTGTTTGTCTAGTCGTTGTCATCCATACTTTATTTATTTAAAGGTAAAATTTTTTTATTAAAAGGTAAACATTTTTTATTAAAAACTAAACAATGCCAACATACCATTACAACTACGGTTAACATACAACTTAATACAAATTAATATAGTTCAATTGAATTGTCGTGGAAGTAAGACCACAACACTTTCAAGTGGTATTTCCCAATGCCTGCGGGTTGGAATAGGATTGACCATCTCAGTTTGATAACCATTTCGATACACCGCGATGCTTAACTTTAAATTTACCATTCTATGGATTTTTGCAATTTCAAGCCTTTGTAGTGAAGCTATAGCATGCTCACAAGGTATACCGCATTTTTTCCATTTACCGTAACTACAAATATCACGATCTAATTGCACAGATTCGGTTGTTGAATACTTACTCACTTCATATTTGTCGCTAACAATATGCCTAAACCTACAACCATCCGAGTGCATAAATCTTTTATGAATCACCTTAAGTGCATAAGGCGTTAAAAGACCATGAAAATCTCCTGTGAAATGTACTGAATCAATAAACAAAAATTATGATGGCATAATGTATAATAACATATCAATTGACCATTTAAGTGATGTCCTAACTTATAATTACCTCCAAAAGTAGCTCGTTGAAGATACACTGCTTGCATCGAGTCATGGACCATTTCAATGATTGTTGTTATTGGAAACTCATGCGTGTTTCTTCTAAACCAATTGACAACGTCGGGAATGTCAATGAATTTAATATTGAAATGTGCTCTAGGAAAAAAAGCTCGTACCCATTTTGCAATGGGAATATTGTCAAGCCAATGAAGATGATTCCCATTAACCTGATTTTGTAAGTTGTTCAGTGATGAGTTTGGAAGAGAGCACACTCCATTCTTTCCAAAAACTCATCGAACTATTAGTAGAAATACGATCCAACAAGAGATGGTTTGAAACATCACTACTCGCTGCATTGGCAATGTCCTCATTTGTTTTTTAGGACTCTCCTCTATTTTTTTCGTCCTTGTCTTGCTGATTTTCTTCAATTTTGGTGTCGATTGCATCTAAAAAATCAACATGTTTAATCATTATCAATAATGTAATATTTTAGAAATATACCAAATTTAAAATATGATTTTTTTACCACTGTGAACGGAGTCCGCTGATACCATGCAACAACCCTCTTTCGTTGCGGCCTACCAATACGAGTCACTATTTTTGTGTCATGTTCACCCAGGTCTTGTGACGGCTCACCATGCGTAGGTGTAGGCACAAATTTCTCCTCCAAACCACCATAGTCGAACTGTGTATCATGGTAATATGGTTCTTCATCCTCTTCATTTATCATCATCTCCCCCTCCTCTTCCTCCTCGTCTACAAACCGTTTGTTTGGCTCATCTTTTTCATGTAATACACGATCTACTTTAGATGATAACTCAGCCACAACATCTAGTAGACACTTCACTAATGCCTTTGTGCTACTCTTCTTCTTTACGACCCTCGTTGATGTGTCGCTTGACGTATAAGTTGTTTCTATTTCAGGATGTTGTGAGGAAGAAGCATTTGTGGCAGATTCAGTCAAACATGTATCCGACTTGTACATAGTTCTTTGAGGAGGCGAGGTAACAACAGGTGGACTATTTCGGACCGGACTATGTTGCGGTGGAGGAGACTCTTCATGGTTAAGAGTCCAATTGACGTAGCGAAGATAAAACAACAACATCAACTCCGTTCCATTTGCCACGACTGTAATAGGTTCGTTGTTAGGCTACAAAAAATAAAATCAAATTGTTAGTTTAAAATGAAAATACGTTGGAATTTGTAAGTATAAGTAATCCTTAATATAAAAACCATACCACAAGCACGTTGATTATTCGAGGACAGTTATCCCAAGATAACGGTGTTTTACTTCTCCACGACCTCATCCGCGGCAATTCTGTCGGGATGCGTACATAAGTATCATGCCATTATATTTTATACTACAAACCAAAGTTCAATGTTATTATCATATAAAAACAAAACAATGATAAGTAATTAAATTTATTAGAAAATAACCTTAAACGGCAGCATAAAACCAGGAACGATATACTTGTGTATTTTCTTGGATTCAGGATTGGCCTCCTTGAATTGTCTAAATTCTACTATTTTCTTAAACATTCCTCACATCATCCGCGAAGTATACCTCCAAAAATACGTACCCCATGCAAACTTGCAATTTTCATATTGTATATTATACTTATTATTATTGTATTATATTTTTACACAATATTTAAATGTAATACCTGTTCCAATCATCTCTATTATCAGCAAGCTTGTATATTGCAGCGGGAATGCACGTTTTAACGTCCCGTCTGTGGATTCCCTTCAACACAAAAACAAACTGGATAAGCATCACAACATCTTCATCTTGAACTGCCAAATATTTTGGAGACATAATGAAGTCTTCCAAATCTTTCAACCGCATACACGCATCAGAAATGTCTGGGAACAACCGAGCATGATGACTTGAATTTGACCGACCTTTTTCATCGTGGAGTAAATCCACATAAGGACCAACTTTTAAACCACAAATGAGAATATATTCCATTTCACCAAAATCCAAATGCGTCCCTTGTATATCAAAAAGAAACCTCCCCATTTAAAATACTTCTTGAGACCTTACTTCGTGCAACATCATCAAATGCACAAGTAACGCATCACCATGTGGGATATGCATTCCTAAGAATATTCCAAATGGCGAAGCTTCGAATAATTGTCGTTGTGATTGTGTTAGCCGCGAAAAATAATCTTTAATGATAGTACCCACCACACCTTTTAAAGTTAAATCCGCTTTTTGATTGAGATCTAAGTGCTGCAAAACATAAGATTTAATTTAATTTAATTTAATATAAAAGGACATAAAAAAATTAGGAAATTATGTTTAAGGTCATTCCGCGGAGAAGGCTCTGCGGATAGACCAACACCTCCGTGGATAGACCAAATCTGCTTTTTTAAACAACATACTTCACTCCGCGGAGGGTCCTCTGCGGACTGATATAACCCTCCACAGAGAGACATACACCTCCGTGGAATGGATCATCACCATTCCGGAACCCACCTGTCGAACTCTATTTTTTGCTATCTAAATTTTTTTATTTTGCCTATTTATTCAGTGTAATATAATCGGTTTTCAACAATTTCATACATATACTACATTAATCCAAAGAAAGGAATGCGAGAAACACCCGGGAGCCTAAACCATCGCTCAAAATATTGGGGAGATTGTCCTCCATTACTGCCGGAATGACATCGTAATCGAAGTCCTGGTCGCCGGTTTGGACGTCGGAAAATGACGTCGTTTGCTATCGTGGTCGCCAAGTGGCTGTCGGTGTCGCTGGAATCTTCGGTGGTAAGTCGATGCGGAGAACCGTCTTTGTCAAAGTGGAATCGGGGGACCAGTAGGGGGACCAAAGAGGAGGGTCCGATTTTGTCAAAAAGAAGACGGACAAATGACAAAAATACCCCTCTCCGCGGAGGTAATATCGATCCGCGGAGGTCGCAAGAGGGCCCTCTGCGGAATGCGTGTCTATAAGTGGAAAAGTCATTTTTTATGACTAAATTTTGAAATTGGCCCCCCCTTTTTTTGTCTATTAGCGGTATTTCCCTTGTTTTATAGATCTGCCTCTAAATCAAACACCATTATGGATGGAAAAGCAAGAACTCTGTGACAAGAAATCCTACGTTCCTTGCTTGTTTACATCCTGTCTGGAGAAATCATTGATAAAAAAGGAGATAAAAGAGAGAGATGTGTGAAGGCAAATTAGGAGGGATGACTCTCTTTCAATGGCAAACCTTTTACCATACTCAATGTTGTTTTAAAACTTAGAGCATCCACAATGCAAGAGGTATAAGAATTGAATAGGGTGATGAATAAGAGTTGAATAAAGTGTGGGTGATGACATGGAGTAGAGTTGAATGTGAAAGTTGAATGATATTCAATAGAAGAAATAAAGTGGTGGTTAGAATTTAATAGGTGTTTAATGGAGTTTTTATCTTGACCATGGTATTTTGAATTTTTATTTACAAAACCCTTTTAGTTTCTAATTTAATTACCAAAGCAATGTGATTTACTTTATAGTGGGTTTAATATATTGTTTTTCTTAATCTTTTACTTTAAAAAATTCATATTACGAATAAGATTCAATGTATTAGTTTTTAATTGTAATACATCTTTCTCCAAATTATATTTTCTACAAAAATATTTATTTTCTTTATTTTTAAAAAGTTTTATTTCATACAAGATAACAATTCAAAGGTAGTGTAGAAAATCTATATTTCACCAAAAAAAAAATGCCTTCGACTAATTCAATTGTTTGCTAACCACTATATTTCCAAAACCACATGTCACTATTCTTTTTAATAATTAGTAGATCATAGTGTAAAAAGTAACATTTTTTTTAGTTTTCTATTCAATAAATTCTTTTACACAAACAACATTTATAGTGTTTTAAAGAGAAAGATAATAACACAAAATGATATGAGACGACATTAAAATCAATAGTTACAAACAATAAAGTGAAAGTTTTATAAATATTACAAAGTCAAATGTATTCAAAACATATCGAGTAAATGTAACCAAAATTTTTTTTAAAAAAAAAACCTCAAAATTATTAATATAAAGTGGATACATTTAAAATAAAATACCAAAAAAATTAAGAAATCTTACTCGAATAAACACAATTATGGATAAGCAAATATTTTTCTTGGTTTGGAAGGACATGTATTCTGATAATGACCGGGTTGCCTACAAATTCCACAAAGATTATTTTTTCCCCTTCTTTAATGTCCATTCCATTCCGTAGTCTTGTCGAGCGAGGACGATATTTTTCCTTTCGTTTTAACTATGAATTTGGAAGCATTCCTTGAATAGTTGTCTTCGGCCAATATGATTCATGAGGAACCGGGAAAAACTCAGATGCCCTAGCAGCTGAGTACTCAACAATTGAGTAATATTGTTGAATATATTGACTACTATTTAAAGAAAGATAGGTACACACACTCAATACATGAGAACAAGGATATTTGTATGCCTCCCATGTCCCACATGTGCAAGATTTTTTCTCCAAATCAACAACTTGCACATTTTTTCCTTTCTGGGTAACCACCTCTAAAATTCCTTTTGCTCGGTTAAATGATTTCAAGCTGTGTGCAGTAGCTTTTGACATTGACGCTACTTGTTTTACAAGCACATGGGGTGTAAACATATCTCCTTTAGCTTGAGCAGTTGATCCTAAAGACGTTTGACATCAAAGTAGTGAACCAATCTATAGAATGTAAGTTGGACACATGAAGTGATTGGTAAAAAACGAACACCTTTAAGTACACTATTGAAAATATCTGACATAATTGTGGTGAGCAATCCATAACGCTTTCCACAATCATGTGTAAGTGTCCATATACAAAGTGAGTGCCCCTCAAGCCATTGGCGAGCTTGTACATTTAGTTTTCCAATTTCTTCCATAATGAAGTTGAACTTACGAACTTGGTTCTGACTCCCAGCACCGTAAGCTAAAACTTTCAATTGTGAGTTACGAAACTTGTCATGGAAGTTGTTGACGAAATGTCGCAAACAATACCTGTAAAAATATTTTAAAATGTCATTTATAAATTAATCGTACCATAAAAGTGGTTAACAAAATATAATAAATAATACCTGTGAAAACTATATGGCTCCAACCAGGGAGATCCTTGCTCATTAACAACCTTTAGTATTCCACTATGACGATCAGATATTAAACAAATGCCCTCTCGTTCTTTTACCACATGCTTCTTGACATGATTAAGAAACCAATGCCAACTATTATATGACTTATTCTCAACAATAGCAAATGTTAGCGGAAAATTTTGATTGTTACCATCAACTCCCATTGCAATTATCATCTTTCCCTTGTACTTGCCATATAAATGTGTCGCATCAATGCTAACAATAGGTCGACAGTGCTTAAATCCATTGATAGATGGAGAAAAAGCCCAAAAAACACGTTTGAACTCCTTTTGATCCACGTCAATTGATCTCGCAGTGCACCATTCAACTATTGTTCCAGGATTAAAAAATTGGAGTGGAGTAAGAAATTTTGGTAAAATAATATAAGATTCCTCCCAGTTTCCATATACTCGTTCAATCGCCTTCTTCTTTCCTAACCAAACCTTCCTGTATGAAGGTGTGTATCCTAATTTATCAATTATTTCGGCTCTCAAAGTAGGGACACTAATATATGGTTGTTCCTTAATAAGGTGCTCTGTTTCTTGAGCTATCAAGCTTTCACCTAGATTTGGGTGGTCTTGAGTAATCCTATTTTGAAAACAGGTATGTGGACCTGTGTATCGTGTTATCTCAAAATACCCATTATGTTGACGTTTACATGCACGCAATTGCCACTTACAACCAGTTTGTGAACATAACTTGCGTCTTATCTTCCATATAGTTGGACATGTTTCGATAACCTCATATTGTCGGTGCTTCCTAATCGTGTAGAGCTTGATGGCTCTGATAAGTTCTTCCTTAATTTTAAAAGAGTTTTCTCCTAACTCTTGAATTAAATCATTTGTATTCTCAGAGTGTAACATCATCCAATTGTCAACATTAGCCACATCTATTCCTTCTAAACTTGTAAAACTAGTTGGTACCTTAATGCCATCTCCCTCTACATTTGCATCTCCTTCATTATCATATAAATCTTCCTGACCAATTTCATCTTCTTCATTGTCCATGTCAAATCCACTATCCATTCCATTGTTCACAACGACAAACTAAGAAATCATGTCGAAGTCCTCATTTTGAATCATGTCTGGCACACCATTAGTATGAATCATAGCCGATGATAAAGTTGTGTCCCTTTCTTGTTCTATCGGAAAAGTTTCTCGACATCTGTAGTTAATATTAAAAAAAATTAACAAAAATAAAAGTAAAACTTAGCATTGTCGTGGAAGTAATGAAAAATAATTTTGAATATATCAAGTTTAGAGATGGAACAAAGATGATCCAAATCTATTCCTTATTTTTGTGTATGAATGTATAGAAACAGTGAGATAACAAAAAAGAAATAACTCAAAAACTTTACGTTGGTACCGTCTAAATGAGGTGTAAAGGCATTTTTTCTTTATTTACAATTGGCCCCTAGACTATAGTAATATTGGCCAATTTGACTAGACTTTTAATTTTAGTATCACATTTATCAACACTTTGAAAATTAATATAGAAGATTTTTATCAATACTTTGAAAACCAATATAGAAAATTAGTTTTCAATACTTGGGTGTTATCTCTTGTGATTTTTAATGCCATTGACTTCAACTTCTAAGTATAGATCAATATTACTTAGTTCTTGATGGACACTAAACGCATCAAACATGATCTCAACGTCATTGTCATCCGTAATTGAGAGATGAATATATTTCATTACTTTTCCAACAACCGATGGATATCTGCAAATTACTTTAATGCACTTTTTTTGCTTATCAATCGACGTAGCAATATGGATTTGATCGATGAGTTCATTGAATTGTATTCCGCATTGAACCTTGATAGATTTATTTGGAGACTTGTTGTAAGTTATACTTTCTTCTCCGTCACAAATTTTTCCATCCCAATAACATAATAATGTAATAAATTTTGATGTCATGGCAATGAAAATCTATAAAAACAAAAGTATTTATTTCAAAGGATTTACATCATATTAATATATAAAACACATGCATGGATTACAAAACTTACTACCCTAAAAAAGAACATGTATTATAAGAATCACATAAGTTACTTTTGCAAGATCTTAAAGATATTATATAGTAAAAAAAACTAAATACAAAAGCAATGAAACTCGCGCACAGTAGCAACATGTTTGAAGTGATGAAAGAACCATTAACATACATTACAGTGGAGTAAAAGATATACAAGAAACCTATAACAAGAAGGACTTACCTAGGACTCGCAGACTTACCTATAACAAGAAGGACACATATTATGCAATAAAGCATTAACCAACAGAAGCCGATGAGAAGGACCTACCTACAATCATAAATCCATCGACCCTGATACAACAAATGGTACAAATGATCTTTGATTTCATGATTTTTTAGTATGCTACAAATACAAACGATATTTGATATTTGATTTCATGATTTCTTGTTCTGTAATTGAACCTGTGATTTCATGATTTTTGAGTTACTATAAAACTATCAAAACTTTTCTTATGAAACTTCAAACCACACCTATAACACTTCAAGTTTTGTTCATCTTCATCTTCCCCACACCCTGTTTCACATCACATTGGAAACAATAGATGGACGAGAGGTATGTGATGTTGGGATGCTACTAGGGGACGACATGGTCGCGAACTCCGGCTATAGGCCTACCGCGACTTCCTCCTTACGAACTGCTCTACGTTCACAAATCTATCTGAAAGTATCTCACTAAGTGAAGTAGTGTTGCTGTTGTTTTGGGCTCGTGTTTTACGGGAAGGTGAGGAACTGTGTATGTTTTTCTAGATTCATTATGTATATGTATATGGTATGAGTTCTAGTGAAGAGTGAGGAAGTTGGAGTTCTAAGAGAGAGAGTCAAGGAGAAGGATTGAGGGGATACAATTAGGAGGGGAAGCGACAAATGGATATGTGAGTGCTTGTGTGTGTGTGTGTGGGGGGGGGGGGGGGGGTGATATCAGTAAGGGTAAGGTGGGTGGGCCCAACTGGTTTTTTAATATTAGATTAAAAACATAATAAAATAAATATAAAAAACAAAAACATGGGGCATTTTCATCATTTCACAAGTATCTAATAGAATATGCTAATAAAGTTATTCATAAGGACCATTTGTGTGCAATGTTTGCTACGTGGGGACCATCCATGCAAAAAAAAGGTTTCATATGATCTATTTTAGAGACAAATGAAAAAGCTTAAGGACTATCTGCGAAATTTTATCTTTTATTTTTTTTATTTAGAGATGCTCCTTAAGCATGGATCTTGTTTCATAACTAGTACTTCTAGTTTGAATTACATTTCACCACCGGCCCTTCTGATTAACTTTGTTAATTTTTTTAGGTAACCCATGTAAAGTTACCTTTTTACTCATTTCATCTTACAACTCAAAACTCTCTCTCTCTCTCTCTCTCTCTCGTTTCACCACCACCTAATTCCACCACCGTCCACCATCCGCCTTATGCCTTCCACCTTCCTCCATCACCTTCTCTGGATCTAGAAATCGACATTGGATATTGTTAGATGTAATTTTATGCATATTGGAACTGAAGGAGGATAGTGGGGAATGCTTGGAAATTTTTTTGGTCAAGAAACATTTGATCGAATTGATCACACGAAGATAGAATCTGCAATTTGAAACTAAAGGATGTTGCTGGTAGCTTAGACCCCCTGTCAGTATTTTGACCATATCTCATGAACCGTAACTCCGATTGATGAGATTCAAAATGTTCTGAAAACTAGACACCATTTCTGACAACTTTCATGTTTCTGAAAAAGAAAAAATCTACGATTACATGGCCCAAAAATGCGATCTCATGTGTGATTGCAGGTTTGCCACGATGCTTCCCAGGGTCAAATTAAGTCGTCTGGAAGTCATCTGAAGTGAAAAGTCCAAACCTGCGATCGCATATGCATGTACGTGCGATCGCATGTTGTCCAAAAAATCCCAGAACAAAAATCTACGTCATTAAATTGGCCCGATATGCGTTTTTAAGAAAACCTACAAGGCCTACCTACGATTACATGTTATTGGTTTCTTTCTCCAGAAGTTTCCACCTTGAGTATAAATACAACCCTCATAATTAGATGTGAAGGAGAGACGGTTCTAGACGACGAAAACCACTTCTGAAGGCGATTTCTGATATCCTTCTGCGACTTTTGAAGATCTAAAGATTGCGAATCATCTCATTCATTTAGTTTATCAAGATTTATCAGTAAATGCTTATTTTATCTAGCCATGTCTGGCTAAACTTTAGTTTTCAGTTCTACATAGACTAGTGCTTTTCATGTGATTAGTTTTCAGATTTGGTTTACGTTTTGTGTTTTTATCTGGATATTTCATTTTTAAGCTTAATGAATGTTTGGTGTTAAATTCTTGTTAGTCTGATCACCTAGCTAGGGTTTATCAATCTAGTTAATCAGTTAAAAGAATCTGTAATTGTTCTTATCAACTGGTAAAAATAACAAGTATCAGATTGGTTCCGTATTAGGACTTAACTCTGGTATAAACTGAAAAGAATCATACCTTTACGTTTCTGAGCTTATGAGAAGTATTGGGTATTGTTGGGAAATTTACACAGAACATAAAGATGCTTTTCTAGACTAGATTGTGCCTGATGCAAAAGGCATTGACCGTTAGGCTGTATGCCTGAGGATTCGACCCTGCTTCCCTGTGCTATATTTTTAGTGCAACCAGAAGTGATTATTTATTGTTTAAATCAAGTGCGACAACCGGTCTTAACAAATTGACGCCGTTTCTAGGGACACGGTGCTTTCTGTTAGGTCCAGTTAGTGTTGCGTCTTGGGCTCATTAGCTAGTCCAGTTTAGTCTCCGGTATGGGCCTGTCCATCCGTGATTTATTTTGTACGGTTTATTATTTATAGATGCTTGCATGCATTCAAGAAGGTAAGATTTGATAGAGATTTTAATAGCGTTCACATTCTTATCTTTTGTAACCCTAGAATCCTCTACAACGGAAGTTCTTCATCGAGCTCTGCTGAGGATTGAGTTAATAGAATCATTCGACTCATTCAGATCCATTCTTGTGTTTTTGTCTTACTGTTATTACTTTCTTGATTTGCCTGTTATAAGATCTAATCGATCAAGAGTTTTATACACTCATCAATTGGTATCAGAGCAGGAGGCTGTGTAATTCATACACATCTCTTCTGTGAAAGAAGTGATTAGGGTTTATTCCGCATTAACTGATATTTATTGAGACTTCACTCCATAATTGACGTATCTCATTATTTATTCGTTTGCCCTAATATTGCATATTACAAGTCTGATCTTTCAAACAGGTTAAAGGATCAAGCATGGACGATTCTCAATCTAATCCTATCAACATCTCAAACAGTATTGGATCAACAACAAAGATTCCTATTCTTTACACCCAGGATTACGAAGTTTGGGCGCATCATTTTGAAGACTATGTCATCGGATCTGAAGATAATGGGTATCTTATATGGGAAGCTATTGTGTCTGGACCATTTGCTCACTCAGGAACATCCAAAATCATTAAAACTTAGAAAGAGTATAATGATCTGTTAAAAGATGTAAAAGACGTTGCTCAAGACGAAAAGGAGAAGTTTCAGTGCAACATCAAAGCATTAAGACTGATCCGATTCGCTCTTCAATCTGACACGTTTAGGTTGGTGAGTTCCTACAGTACCGCTAAAGAAATCTGGGATCGGCTGCGAGAGTTGTATTCCACAGATGAAGATCTGGAGCACTTTATTCAGACCTTGCTTTTGTCTGAGTTTGGTGAGTTCAAGCAAAACTCCGATGAGTCTGTTACACAGACGTTTGATCGCTTCAATCATCTTCTCAGCAAGATGATCAAACATGATATCGAAAGGAAGCTGATTGAACAGAAGGTCACCTTTCTGAATGGCTTAAGATCCGAATGGAGAGCTGTTGTGTCTATAGTTAAAGCTCACGAGCAGTTCAAGTCATATTCGCTGGCGAAACTGGTGGGAATTCTGAAATCCCAAGAAAATATAGTGATGCAAGAGAAGAGTGTGGTCTCAAATTTGGGGTCCTTGGCCCTTCTGTCTAAAAGCAAGAATGTAGTAGAAGATGAAGATCTGAATCTAGAGGACTACGATCTAACTTCGGAAGATTATGCTATGATGGTGTCTAATCCAAAAAGGTTTATCAAGAAGAGGTTTCCTACCAATAAGAACCGAAATTGGCAGGGAAGCTACAGTTCAGAAAAAGTAAGGGAGGAGCCGAAGACTGAGGAACCAAAGAAAGAGGTAAAGGTTAAAGGAGATTCTGGTGTCAGCTGCTATTACTGTGGAGGAAAGAATCATTATGCCAAAGATTGTGTTCTGAAGAAAATGGCAGAGAAAGATGAGGAGAAAGATGAAGAGGCAATCCTGATGAAAAAGCTAGAAGAGATTAAGAGAAAGAAAGCTGCTACTAATCATTCTATGAATGCTCTTATTGTACAGGGTTCAGCAGAGGATGACAAGTTCGGTGGCGTACAGGTGTGGTCGACCGACTCAGAAGATGATGAGGTGAGAAAGCCTTCGCATGGAAAGGCATATGTCGCAAGAGGTGGTGAAAGCAGTGGAAAGTGTCTGATGGTGACTGACGTATCTCACATGAGAGGATACAATACAGATGGTGGAAATGAGGACACCAAGGAGCGAGAGGACTTATGCTTCACAGCAAAACCTCTCAGTGTGTAGATCAATGAACTTGATGAATTGATCAAGAAGGTACAATCTCTTTTTATTTCATTCAAAATTCCACAGAAATCATATAAAAAGGAATTAAATAACTTAAATTCAAGAATCTCAAATCCGGATAGTTGTTTAACTCAAACACGGGTCACCAATTCTAACCTAACTGACCAAATAAGCAGGGTGTCATCCAAGAGTGAGGAGCGAAGGATGTGGATTGAGCAGAAGGAGTCGGAGCTGATTAAGTCTAAGGATGAAAACATTTATTTGCAAAGAGACAATTTGAAACTTTTAAAACAAAGAAATGTTTTTTGTTTGATTGCTAAAAGACTTTATGCTAACATTACTCAACTGCATCTGAATTGTGAAATAGGGCAGAAAATACATCGCATGATTTTACCCTTCCTTGAGTTTAAGGAGGATGAAATCGATGCTGAAGCATACAACTGTGAAAGTGTTGTATCATCTGATGATGTGAATCCTACTTATATGTATGGTCTGGACAAAATAGAATCTTTTATAAAGTCCAAAGACCATAAGGACATGCTGAAAAATCTTTTGGATGAAAACGATAAGCTGAAACTAAGGACCGAAACCATACAAAAATTCGACTCATTGAGTGCGAATTTAAGTTCAGAAAATAAAATTGATGTTGAAAACGCATCTAAACTTAATGAAGACGATGATATGAGTGAAATTTCTGTAGAGGTTGAAGTTGACTGTTCTGAGTTTGTCAAAAGCGATCCCGAAAACCACAAAAACCTAATTTCTGAAAATTCTGTGGAATTCGCTCGTTTGTCCAAGAATAAGTCCCCATCCCTCAAAGAAAAAGCTCTTGTGTTTCAAAAGGTTAGAACTACTCCAAATCAGGTGTATAAAGTCATAGGAGTAACCGAGCATCAAACAGCCGAACTCACTGCCATAGTGAACGAAGATAACGCAGATGGCTGTGATGAGTTCTTCTGGTCTGCTCCTATAGATAATGCCGACGAAACAGTTGGTTTGTCAGAGCGAACGTCCTGGAAAACAAAAGGAAGATATGTACCAGAGCCGCTAAATAAGCCTGACAACTTTGACGTGCCAAACACTAGTGGCACAAAAGAAATACTTGTAGAAGAAGTCACTTTCACAAGCGAAACATCATCTGTGAAAAGTGAACCGGCTGACAAGAAGCTGAAACAAAAGGCTAACATCCACAGACAGCCGAAACAGGTGAAAAATCAAAAGCAGCAAAGAAACCTAAGATACAAAAAGAATCTCTCAGAGCGAAAGCAGTTTTGGCACTCTCAAAACACTCATTTCTCTTATCATGATAGAAATTCAAAGTCAGAGAAAAAGACTTTCGAGCCGCATGAGGAACAGAACCGAAAGGTTAGGTTCGGTCCCAAGAGCAACAACAACCGAAAGGACAGGTTCGGTCCCGAGAGCAACAGCAACCGAAAGGATAGGTTCGGTCACGAAGGCAAAAGCTACTGAAGGTCCAGGTTCGGTCCCTCAAATGACCAAAAACAAAAGGGGCATTTAGAACCTCAAGTCAGGAAAAACTCCCAGTCTAAATTCACCCATTCTAATTCTTCTCATTCTCAATTCTCTTCTAAATCCTATTCTGTTCCTGCACAAAATTCAAAATGATCAACGAACTTGAAAGGAAAATCGAAGATTTCCTCAGTCCAGGAAGACCGAAAGTAGACTAATACCCAAACACCAAAATCTGAAACCAAAACATCTGTAACTAACCCTAACAAAATCAAAGTTTTCACTATTAAGAGGAAAGATGAAACAACATTAATAAAAAGAACATATCTTGTTGATGTTTCTCTTACTATTCCTGTTCCTGTGAAAGGCTCACGTGGACCCAAGAAACTTTGGGTTCCTAAATCTGCTCAATTTTTGCAGGTTATAAGTGACGAGCAGTTTGACGAAGAATGGTACATTGACAGTGGCTGCTCACGTCACATGACAGGAAGGAAGGAAGAGCTAAGGGAGTTTCGATCTCTTCAAGATGGTGGGAATGTCAAGTTCGACAACAACTCTTATGGAACGATAAAGGGTTATGGGATGATAACCAATGGAGACTTTACAATAAGAAAGGTGGCGTACGTTGAAGGGTTGCAGCACAATCTCATCAGTGTATCTCAACTGGTGGGTGGTACCGGTCTCAAGGTTTCATTCGACGACGAAGGTTCAGAGATTATAGAGAAGAAATCCAACAAGGTCATACTTAAATCAGATCGAAAAGGCGAAATGTTTCCTTTCAATCTCAAACCAATCAAAGTAAATCCAGCTATATGTCTTTTGTCGAAAGCTCATTCTGACGAAAGCTGGTTGTGGCACCGAAGGCTCTCACATCTCAACTTCAAAGACATCAACAAGCTTGTCACTGGAGGTCATGTTCGGGGTCTTCCATTGCTCAAGTTTGATCGAGAACACTTGTGCGTTGCATGTGAAATGGGGAAACAAAGTCGTCAAAGTCACCCATCCATCATAAACACAAAAGTTGTTGAACCACTCGAGTTGCTTCACATTGACTTGTGTGTTCCATCATCAATCAAAAGCATTGGCGGTAGCAAGTATATTCTTGTTATCATTGATGATTTCTCTCGTTTTACATGGGTGTTCTTTCTGAAGCACAAATCTGAGGCTACTCGTAAGCTAAAGATGTTCATCAAGCAGGTTGAAGTGCAACTGAGAAAAGTCGTTCGCAACATTAGGAGCAACAATGGACTGGAGTTCAAGAATAGAGAATTTGAAGACTTTTTGGCAGAAAAAGGAACCAGTCACAACTTCTCAGCCCCCTACACGCCTCAACAGAACGGAATTGTCGAAAGATGAAACCGATTCTTGTGTGAGGCGGCCCGAACTATGCTAAGTTTCGCTTCTCTTCCTTTATATTTCTGGGATGATGCTATTGCTGCAACGTGTTTTACGCAGAACAGGTCTTATCTCAACAAGCGTTTCTCTCTTACTCCTTATGAGATCATCAATAACAGGAAGCCAAACGTAAAATTCTTCCACGTGTTTAGCTCACGATGCTTCATCTTCAACTCCAAAGAACATCGCAACAAGTTTGACGTTAAAGCTGATGAAGGAATATTTCTGGGATATTCTCTTACTTCAAAAGCATACCGGGTCTTAAACAAGCATTCTAGGAAGATCGAAGAAACATATTATGTGACTTTCGATGATAACTACGTCAAGAAGCTAAAGGCCACTGAAGAAGCAATTGGAGAGATTTTCTCTCAAACAGGTCAGGTCACGGCCACCATTTCTAATTTGTTTGATCAGTTTGTGGAATTATTCGATGAACCTGAGAAAGCTACTCTCTTGGAAGCCAAGGCAGCAGACAACAAAATCGACCATCTAAAGCAAATCGTCGAAGATGCAGCCAAACAAATGGGTGGAGGAGAACAAGTTCCAAACGAACCTCCTCAGCAAGGTACTTCAGTCGAGGGGGAGAATCCATTCCTGCAAATCAACTGAACTCACTTTCAGGGGGAGAATTCTATTCCTGTAGCACCCGAAAGTCCTGTAGCACCCGAAAGCTCTGCTACACCCGAAAGTCCTGTAGCACCCGAAAGCTCTGCTACACCCGAGAGTCCTGTAGCACCAGAAAGTCCAACTACACCTGAGAGTTCTGCCGCACCTAAGAGCTCATCAGTCGAGAGGTAAAATTCCGATATGTTTTTCGATGACGATAGTCAATCTGAATTGGAAGAAATGGTCAACGCCGAATTGGATCCATCTTATGATCCAAATTATCCTCCTCTTATTAAATGGACCAAAGATCATCCTGTATCTCAGATAGTGGGTAATGTCTCTGAAAAAGTCCTGAACCGATCTCAACTGAAGGCAAAGCAATCATCTCTATTCTCCAAAGTAGAGTTCTGCATGTATAATTCTTTCGTATCCAAAGTTGAGCCTAAGACTGTCAACACAGCTCTTGATCATTCCGATTGGGTACAAGCCATGCAAGATGAACTCAATGAGTTTGAAAGAAACAAGGTATGGCGCCTCATTCCAACTCCTAAAGATGCCTCAGTCGTTGGTCTCAAATGGGTTTTTAGAAACAAAATGGACAAGGAAGGCAATGTAATTCGAAATAAAGCTCGCCTCGTGGTGAAAGGATACTGCCAGGAAGAAGGAATTGATTACGAAGAAACTTTTGCTCCGGTAGCTAGGCTGGAATCTGTTCGAATATTTCTGGCCTATGGTGCACACAAGAACTTCGAGGTCTACCAAATGGACGTAAAATGCGCCTTTCTGAATGGAGAACTTGAAGAAACGGTTTACATGGAGCAACCTCCTGGTTTTGTCAATGAAAAGTACCCAAATCACTATTATATTCTGGACAAAGCAGTTTATGGTCTGAAACAAGCACCTAGGGCATGGTATGAAACGCTAACTAAGTTCTTAAAGATGTAAAAATTCAAACAAGGTTCGGTTGACCCAACCTTCTTTCGTAAGAAGGAAGGTAACCACCTTATGATCGTTCAAATCTATGTCGATGATATCATCTTTGGCTCAACGAATCCTAGCTTAACAGCTGAATTCAGAAAGCTGATGGAGACTAAATTTGAAATGAGCTCAATGGGTCCGATTAACTTTTTCCTTGGTTTAAATATTAGACAGGGACCCGAAGGCATCTTTATCAACCAGGAAGCATACACCAAGACTCTTCTTGCTAAATTTGGCATGATGGGAGACTCAAAGGTCAAAGTTCCAATGGCGTTCGGCACCATGCTTACACCATCCTTAGAAAAACCGGCAGTCGATATTACGCTATACCGCCAGATGATTGGGTCCTTAATGTACCTTACTGATAGCAGGCCTGATATAATGTTTTTTGTATGTTATTGTGCTAGGTTTCAGGCGAATCCTCGTGAACCACATATGCTTGCAATGAAAAACATACTCCGGTATCTGAAACGAACCACCTCCCTCGGTCTATGGTATCCATCAAACTCAGGTTTCTTCGTTCAAGCCTACTCAGATGCAGACCTTGGAGGATGTGGTTTAGACAGGAAAAGCACCACTGGAGGCTGCCAATTCCTAGACGGGAAATTGGTTAGCTGGCAATCAAAGAAACAGACATGTGTTTCTCTGTCTACAGCCGAAGCAGAGTACATCGCAGCTGCCTCCTGTACATCTCAAGTGATTTGGATCCAAAGCCAGCTCCGTGATTATGGACTCAATATGAAATAGATCTCACTATATTGCGATTCAGAAAGTGCAATTAGGATCTGTTATAACCCAGTGCAACACTCCAAGACCAAGCATATTGCACTGAGGTATCACTTTATAAAGGATCGTGTGGAAGATGGAAACGTCGAAATTCACTTTGTTCGAACTGATCAACTGGTCGATATCTTCACCAAAGCTCTTCCTGAAGCGAGTTTCAATAAAATTCTACACGGGCTAGGAATGATGGAATCGGAGTCAGTACCAAAAACTACTTTTCAAAACTAAAAGTTGGAAGCGAAATGAACCGAACGCTGGGGTTTGGTCCTATTCTCTTATCTTCACCTATCACTCAAAGGTAGTTTCTTTGGCTATAAATCTTTTGTATCCTTTTCAAATTTCATCTCTCTTATTTTCAAAGTTTTTTTTTATTTTAATTTCAAAATTCTTTTCTTTCTCAAATTTATTTTTTTGCAACCGAAATAGACCGAACGCTCGGGTTCGGTTCCAAATTTTTTTTTGTTTTTTGTCTCAATTTTTTTTCTCTCTTTAAATTAAAAACTTCAAATTTTTTTTTATCGAAAACTCTAAAAACATTTTTTTGTATGCAATTTTTTTTATCTCATATTTTTGTGTGGCTATTTGTGTGGAAATTCTTTCATTAGTTAAGTGTCGCTAGAAGCATGCTGCTGTATGTGTCCAAAGCCTCACCCGATTAAGAATAATAGCCTTACTGACTTGGTATATACAAACCTTGTCTTCCCAATTAGGCTTTTATATTTATTCTAATCATGAGCTACCTTACTCTCTTCTCACATGAGATAAGAGTTTTCTGCTTGGTCCTTATTTTAATAGCAGAGGTACTTTGGTCTCTTTACACCATCTACACTATTTTTCTCCATCTCATTCGCTTTATAAACGTAACCCTTGAGACTCTCATAAATTACCACTAAGGTTTATGGTTACACAACTTCTGTGTTCATGATCTTAGCTTCGTGCCACTACGTGCTAAGTGAAACCCACAATTCAATACTTATTATGCATTGACGGTGAACAATCAACCTTGTTCTAGCTTTCACTAACGAATTGACGAACTTATCCATGGGGATGGAAAGTGAAATCTCTAATTTCCTTTTGTGTGATTCCTATGAAATTGTTAAATCCCATAACATTTCTTCCCTTGGAATCCAGTTTTAATTTTTTTTTTTAGATTTTACATAAACTATTTGACATTGCCACTTAAATTATTTCAAACCTACTTGTTCAGCAGACTACATTGGTCTCACAAGTACTTCGTTCGATTTCTGTCTTATATCAAGATCAGGAATTCTGAACTGAAGCGAAAGCCACCTAAATTAGCCTGATTACAAGAAGCCTTTCAACACTTCTCAATAAGTGTCTGATCGTTATTCAACGGGAAACCACACAAACACTTTAAAGTCTCTCTTGACTTTGAAGGAAGAGATTCGTGCCCGGGATCCATTGTTTCGTGTCTTTACTGACATCACAAATTCCCTCATATGTGTTGCTTTATTTCCTTTTCTTTTACACACTAAGCACGAAAATCTTTTTGATTTTCCAAAATTCTGGTTTCATTAGTTACAAGCCATTTTTTTAATGGGATTTGAAGTTATAAAAGACGTGTGGCTCACATTATTACACGTGGTCATTTTGATTTAAGATGGCGTTCCTCTCTAAAGGGATAAGATGCTGACTCAGGCGGGAGTCCAATCGATTTGATTTTCAAATGACGCTTCAATGACAGGCGTGTGAAGTGGAAAACCCTTCGTAATCATCAGGGCCACCAACTGTCACGCATCAATCACCTGCGCCTGATGGGAAGGCATGTGAATCGGGACAGTTCTTCTCTCTCCTGCGTAATCATCGGGGCCACCAACTGTCACGCATCAATCACCTCCGGAAAACCCTTCGTATTTCCTTCGAAGATTTGGGAACGGATTATTCTCTCTCCTTTAGCCACAGTATAAAAGGTAATTTTGACCATTATTTACCTCTTTACCGCACCCAAAATTCAGAGCGCAAGAAAAGCTTTGAGAATTCTACTGTTCATCATCTCTCCCAACTTCTTCACTTCAATGGCGGATTCATCATCTGTTCATGCCACTTCCCATATCCTGCCAATTCGTCCTCAACAGAGTCTGCTCATTGATCTTACTCCACACGTTTACGACGCCTTCATGTTCCCGATAATCGAATGCCTCAAATACTCGCCGCTTGCTCCTGCTATCACCAAAGCTGAAGCTGTTCCAATGGAATTTTTATCCCAAATTTTCACCACTGCTCATTACGATAAGTCTGTCGATAGGATCTTCTTCGACATTCTTGATCACAAGGCGTCAATCTCTAAGCAGCGATTCTGCTCACTTTTAGGGTTTGAACCCGATTCATCTACGATTAACCTTGAATCCATTCCAGTGGGTCACTTGTTTTCTATGTTCTATAATATGGGATATACTGAGGTGCTGACAACAGTCACTAAGTTCAAGAAATCGTGTCTACCTCCTCAGTGGAACGGGTTATTTACTGTGTTGTTCAAAGGGTTATCTGAACGCAGTGCCGGTTCAGACGGAGCGAGTCGTTTGTTCATCACGATTCTTTATGGGGTATACAACGGTATCAACCTGGATTATGGGTCGGTGTTATGGCAGCAACTGATCCAGAGCCTTGCATCCACATCTCGACATTCAGAGATCTCCTACGCTCGATTCTGGATGTTGGTCACAAAATGGGTGATGAACAAGTATCATGTCCACATTGTTGCTGATTCTCCACTCTCTTCGATTGGTACTTTCCATACCACGAAGATCATAGTCTCCGATGCATCAAAATTTCAGTTTATTGGCTCCATTCCTGAGTCAATGTTTGGAGACGTTCCTGCTGACAGCCGTATCATCCAAACCTACAAGGAGTTTCGTCGCTCTGGTCCTAGAGAGCTCACTCCTGAGTTGATCAAATCCATCCACGAAGCTGATAAGCCTGCTCCAAGGGGAAAGAAGACTGAAAAGGGAAAAGACAAGCAGGTTGGCAAGGGAGCGAAAGGCCCTTCTCCCAAGAAACGAAAACCTACCAAGGCTGCTCACTCTCCTCCACTGAAGAAGAGAAAAACCCAACCCAGGCGAAAGCTGATATTAGCTTCCTCCTCAAGCGAATCTGAGGAAGATAATTCAGACTCTAACGAGTCTCCTCGTGGTAACACTCCTCCACGATCGCCTACCCCGGAAGTACACTTTTCCAGTTCACCTATCTCTTCTCCACCAGTCACCATTCCTATTTCCATTCCCCCCATAACCTCCACCACTCAAATCCCATCTACCTTTATCCCTGTACCCCCTCCCATTTTCACTGAAGCTACCACAACAACAGCTGAAGTAAGAACCAACGTATCTGATACGGGGGATCCTACTAAAGCACCCGAACCCACTCCCACTACCGAACCTACTTCACAATCCGAACCTACTTCCACTACCGAGCCTCCACCCTCACCTCCACCCTCCTCTCCTGCTCAGTCCGCAGAGGATGAAGAACCTTTTATTGGTGTGGAGGACATGACATTTGATTCGGTCTACTACAGTTCGTATCAGGTGCAAAGTGACGATGATGATGATGCCCCCGTCACCAAAAAGCATCTCAAGGAGCTTCACGAGAAGATTGATTCTCTCATCGCTTCCTCTTCTTCTTCATCACAGTCTACCATTTCTGAAGTTGCTATTCAGAGGATAGATGACGCTTTTACTAAGGCTCATGAAGCCTCCGTTAGCTCAGCTACTGCCGCCATCGACGCATGCACCAAAGCCTGTGCTGCTGCGACCGAAAAAGTCGAAAAACTATTTACTGATGCCTCCTCTCTTTTTCAGTCTTTACAGGAAACTGCCGAAGCCACTAAAACGAAGCTTGACCCCATTGTCAACAAGCTGGCTACCTCAGTTGCCTCTGAACTGACGTCCTTCACCACTCTTCGTCAAACTCTCACCGATGACAACTCCGCGTTTAAGGCGACCATTAAGGAGCGCCTCACCAGGCTTCAAGAAGATCTAGCTGCCGAGAACTCCCTCATGGACGCTCTCGCTAGAAAGACCACTGCTCTTAAGGTCAAGAATCTTCAACTCTCCAATTCTCAAAAGGAGATTGAGTCTCTTCGATCTGAAAGAGAGGTGATTTCATCGTGTGTTTCGGATGTCCACGTAGCATTTTCAAACATCCTTGAAGCACATGATCCAATATTAAACTATTCAGTGAGGCGTACTCTCGCGGAAAAGCTTGCTCCTGCTCTTTCTCTCCTGAGCAAAATTGAAGGGCTCCTTGAGTTCGTGTCCATTCCGAAACAAGGGGGAGAGAATGTATCTCAACCGCCTCCCACTTCTACAGCAACAAAAACAACCGAACCTCCTCCAACAGGCCAAGCCTCAGGTTCGGGTGTAAAATAAAAAGGGAAACAAATTGCTGAAGATAGTGACGACGACAAAGAGACGATTGCTGATCTCTTGAAAAAGCAAGGTCGAGATAAGGATGCTGATATGAGCGCTCGGGTTGCTAGAGAGGCTGAGGAAGCTGAAAGAAATATGAAAGAAGATCACGACCTTCTTGAGAGTAGGAAAACCCTTTTTCCTCCTTGGACTCTTGAGAAGTTGCTGAAAGAAACCATTGAAACCCCAAGCATCCTGTGGCTCGAACCGGTGATCTCACTTGATCGTATCAATTCTGTCGATTCTCAGTTCGACATGCCACTGACCCGAAAGGCATTCATCTTCCATGCCTTTGACAACGTTGTAAATATCCCTCATCCTCATCCTAAGGTTGACAGGGATCTTGTCGAGTTCTATCTGAGAGCTACCCAACCACAATATCAAACATGGAGCGCTCAGAAGATTATCAACGTTCGGGTCCTCAAACCGTATCGGGAAGGAAACTTCACGAACGTTCGGTTCAAGGTGCTGAGAGGTTCTGCCAAGACCGAACATGCCATTTCGCTTGTCGATCTTCCCAAATTGAATCCACATGATTGGATAATTTTGCACAACATCCTTCTTACAAATGAAGCAGAATATGGTCCAATCATTGACCACTTCAAGAGGATGCTTGTCTACTACATCATGGAAGTTGCCAAGATGGATCAGGAGATCGCTAGTGTCTTCAAGAAAAAGCCTACTATTTCTCCTGTTGGCTCTGCAAGTGATCTGAATATGATGCAGATGGGGAAGATAGACCCGAAAAGAAATTCTGTTATGTTTACCAGAAACAAAGGCCAAAAATGCCTGTTCGCGTTGGCAGACAAACATTTATACACCACTGCATGTCTGGAACATGTTTTGGGTATCATTCATCGTTGCAAGCAAAACTTAGCTGACGACAAGAAGTACTTCGATGATATGATCCAGTGGTACATTCGCTTTAGACAGACAATCCTCGCTCTTATCCCTCTTCTGTTTAATACCACTAAGAAGGTTCCGACAGCTGGACCCAGCAAGAAGAAGTGATAGTCTCGCTCCAATTGACGCAAAGGGGGAGATTGTTAGGTCAAGTTAGTTTTGCGTCTTGGGCTTGTTAGCTAGTCCAGTTTAGTCTCCGGTATTGGCCTGTCCATCCGTGAGTTATTTTGTAGGGTTTATTATTTATAGATGCTTGCATGCATTCAAGAAGGTAAGATTTGATAGAGATTTTAATAGCGTTCACGTTCTTATCTTTTGTAACCCTAGAATCCTCTACAGCGGAAGTTCTTCATCGAGCTCTGCTGAGGATTGAGTTAATAGAATCATTCGACTCATTCAGATCCATTCTTGTTTTTTTGTCTTACTGTTATTACTTTCTTGATTTGCCTGTTATAAGATCTAATCGATCAAGAGTATTATAAACTCATCACTTTCTAATAGTTTGCATCCAAAAAATTTCGTTCATGTATACCACTAGTTTTTGATCTAGAAATCGAGCGAACTGCAAGGAAACTAAATAAAGAAGCTGCAAAGAGAAAACTATCAGTTGGTTCATCATCATCTTCAGTACCTCCAGAAATCATCACACCACAAGGTACTCCCTTGTGGAATGAATCATATCCGTTTTTTAGAAAGTACCCCCCATCTTAACCTTCTGATAGTCCCTATAAAACATACTCTACTGTACCCTCAGTCAAATTTGAACCCACAGATTCTTCAGAATCTGAATTTGAAGAATCGGACATGAATGGAGATGAAGCATAAAAGATTGGGCCACTCAAGAAGTCAATCAGCAGCCCCTATGTATTACTTTTCCGAAGCCCAGAACTTTGAGTTGAAATCTGGGCTGATACATCTTCTTCCCACTTTCAGAGGATTGGAAAACCAATACCCACATAAATTCCTCAAGGAATTTCATGTGGTTTGTTCAGGAATGAAGCCACATGTTGTCACTGAAGACCAGATAAAGCTAAGGGCATTCGCCTTTTCAATTCAAGATTCAACAAGAAAATGGCTATATGAACTCCCATATGGTTCCATCACCACATGGACAAAACTCGTGAAGCTGTTCTTAGAGAAGTATTTTCTAGAAACGCGAGTCTCCAGTCCCGGAAGAGAAATCCTTGGGATCAAACAAGGAAAAAAGAGAAGCTTTACACACTTACTAGGAAAGGTTTAAGAAGCTTCTGGTTCGGTGCCCACAACATGGGATTAGTGACTACCAGCTCTACAATTGTTATTGTGAAGGTCTAACACCCATGGAGAGGCGTCTGATAAATGCTTCATGTGGTGGTTCCTTGGATGGTATGATACCAACTAAAATCCGGGAGTTGATCAAAAAGCTGGCGATAGAGTCAAAACAATCCGGAACCGAAGACAAGTGGCATCCAGATCAACCAAGGGATGTCAAAGAAGTCAACACTGTTCATCTGGAATATCAGATATCTGAACTGGAAAAGGTTGTTTTGCTCCTGACAAAAGATAAAGTAGCTGCAAAGAAACCATGCAGAATCTGCTTGAAGATGAAACATCCAACTGATATGTGTCTGATTTTGCAAGAGGATGATGCTCCAATCAAAACTGTCGGATGATATCAGCTATAGAAAAACTTTAATCAGCCACCAAATTTTTATCAGAATAATTATCAGCAAAGACAACAATTTCAGCCACCACCGGGTTTCCAATAGAAAAACTTTCAGCAGAATTCTCAGAATCATCACAACTTTTAGAAGCAGCAAAGCTTCCAGAACCCGAATTACCAAAATCTGAACTTGCATCATCAACCCAGTAGTTCCAATCTGGCCTTAGAAGATATAGTGAAGAGTCTTGCCACAAGCACCCAAGCATTTCAGACCGAAACCAGAGCTAGTATCAAGAATATGGAACAACAGGTGTCTCAACTTGCCACTTCCGTGGGTCGTCTGGAATCTCAAGGAAAGTTAACCTGCCACACAAAAAATAATCCAAAGCACAACATTAGTGTTATTTCCTTAAGAAATGAGAAAATTTATGGTGGCTCAAGCTAATAAGAACCAGAAAACAAAGCTGAAGAGGGACATGAAAAAGTTCTACTAGAAGAAGAAGATTTAAAAGAAACAGAAAAAGAAGAGGAAGAGTATGAAGAGGTATTGCTTGAAGAAGAATCTAAAAAGCTGGAAGAGAAAGAAATTCCAACATCAGTCCAGCCAAATCTGAAAGAATACAAGCCTTTACCTCCATTCCCGTCAAGACTGAAGAATACAAAGCGCGTAAGAGGGGATGAAGTCATCATGTAATTTTTTTCGCAAGGTTGAGGTAAATCTTCCACTTTTAGATGTTATCCAACACATTTCTCGTTATGCCAAGTTTATGAAAAATTTATGTATTTCTAAGAAAAAAAATGAAATTTAATGAAACTGTTAAAGCTGGCAAAAATATTTCTTTAGTTTTGCAAAAAGATTTGCCTCCAAATTGTAAGGATTCGAGGATTTTCTCAGTTCCTTGTAAATTGGGGAACCTTAATTTTCCAAAATCCATGCTTGATCTAGGAGCCTCAGTCAATGTATTTCCCTTTTCTGTTGTTGAAAAATAAAAAATGGGAGCTTTACAAAAGATCGGGATAATTGTCGAGTTGGCTGACCACTCGAAAGTACACCCAAAATGTTTACTAGAGGATGTTCTTATCCAAGTGAATAATATGATTTTTACATTTTGGACATGGGAAAATTGGACACTTCAGATGAAAACTCTATTATTTTAGGAAGATCGTTTATGAAAATTGCAAAAACGAAAATTGATGCTTTTAATGGCATGATTTCAATGGAGTTTGATGAGGAGGTTATTAGTTTTAAAATTAATAATGATGATTTTCCTTTTGAAAATATTTCTGTAAATTATCTTGGTACCAACAGCCCTTTATCTGAGGGTTGCTGTGACTTTTCTAATGTCTTTGTGCAATAAAAATTTGTAGATAGGAATTTATCAGACATATCAGAAGAGCTGGAAAAGGAAAAGCTTGAGAAAATCGAAGGAGGGAAATTTTTTGTCGAAAAGAAATTTGTAGAAGCTGATAAAACTAAAAAGGAGAAGGAAGATATAATTTTTGCTGAAGAAACATCAGAGAAGGGGTTGGCAGAAAAAGATAAGCTTAGGGAGGAAGAAAAGAAGATTTATGGGAAAAGAATTATAGAAAAGGTGGGAGAACTGATTTTTGAGGTGAATCTGAAAAGAAAAGAATATGAAAAATTCAAGGAGGAGATTTTTGGGAAGAAAAGGATGATCAGAAAGAGAAAGAAATCAGATCATCTGAAAGACTTATTTGAAGACAATCAGAGTCTTTCCGGTTTGATGAACAAGTTCCAGATATACCAATATTGCCATATTTAAAGGGAACTGGAGTCACAAGGAAGAGAGTTAACCTTCAGAGAAGTCCCAGCCATACCAGTTAGTTAATCTGGTTGGGTAAAGTCGAGTTAACGACTTTAAAAATGGACAGCTTTCCGGGAGGCAACCCAAGGAGTAGTTTTAATTTTTAAGCTTTCTATAAAGAGATGGTCACAGTCTCAAGCAAGCTTGGGGAAATCAGAGGATCGACAGAGTTGCTGAAATTTGGATTTTTCGCCACATTCATCGTCAAAATCAAACTTCTGCAAACTTATAAGGTACATTCATTCCTACCTGCATCTTTTTGTTTTCATATGCTTTATTTAGTTGTTCATTCCTCTCTAGATATTGAGGACAATGCATCATTTTAAGCTTAGGGAGGGGGTTAGTATAAAATTTTCATTTTTTTTTTGTTAAAAATTTTAATTTTTTCAGTTTTTCAGTTAAATTTTCAAATTTTAATTTTAAATTTATTTTTACTTTATATTCTACATTGTATTTACATATTAAAAATTCGAAAAATCCAAAAAATATTTTTCTTTTTTATTTTTCTACATTCATAAAAAAAACCCCAAAAATATTTTTATTTCTAGTTATTTTTTATTTTCTGCATATCAAAATAAAAGAAAGATCGAAAAATTAAAATTTTTTACATGAGATGAGGATATTATTACATTCGATAGATCTGTTAAGATGTAGTGTGATAGTTACCGAAAATAACAATCTCATTACAATCAATTTTTAAGAATTATATTTTCAAGTGCTTTAAATGTTTTCAATATGAACCAACATATGAGTCAGATAATTTTACAATAAAAGTGTGGATGAAAAAACAAACAGTGTTTTAGAAATAATTTCCTTAGATGCTTTAAAAGGAACCTAGATTGGATAACCCTTATCCTTCCTTGAAGTACAGAACCATATAGTTTCTACGCCTTTTGAGGTTGGGAGAGAACTCTTGTTATACCCACAATTTATTTTCATTTTTGAAGTATTGAAGATATGGTGGGCCTCAAAGTAAAATTCACGTCAAGTCAATATATATGTTAGAATTGGCACATCAAGCAACTTGAAGAAATCTGAATTCCAAAGTAAAATCCTAGTTAAGTTCAAGTTGAAATCAAGAAGAAAGCAAGTTAAATCTGAAGAGTTGATCAAGATGAAGAAGATGTGTGGTATAATGAGATTGATCCCTCGATAGCGGAATCATAGGGGTAACTTGGATTTTCTGTCCATAATGGAGCTTACTGCGTTTACTGGACGAGTTCGGAAAAAAAGGAGGGGTTGGTCAAACTAAGTTTTTATAAACGAATTTTCGTGATATTATTTTTAAAAATACATTGTTTTCACAAATTTAATTCGTCGTAAAAATTATTTGATCAAGCTTGTTTTGACTTATTAAATATGAATTGTGAATCATTAATATAACGTATTGAGACTGTTGTCTAGGTAGTGATTTCATTGGAGTTTCCTCGTTGTGAAATCTGATCATCTGAACAAAAAAAGAGTGAAGTATTTTTATTTTCCTTTATTATATTCTAAATTCTTTTTAGGCCATCTACATATTTCCATTTGTTTATAATGTTTTATCTTTTTCTTACTTGAGGCAAGTAAGGTTAAAGCTTGGGGAGATTTGTTAGATGTCATTTTATGCATCTTTTATATTATTTTTAGTACCACTTTTGTTATCATATTTTATGTTATTTCATATGCATTAGTTTAGATAATGTCTAACTCATGTATTTTGTTAGAACTTTTGTACTGCTCGTTTTTTATGTTGTTTTAAGATAATTGGAGCGATACTTTAGGAGCAGCTGGATTCATATTTGGAGCTTAAATGGAGTTGGAACTGAAGGAGGATATTGAGGAATGCTTGGAAAATGTTTTGGTCAAGAAACATTCGATAGAATTGATCACACGAAGGTAGAATCTGCAATTTGAAGCTAAAGGATGTTGTTGACAGCTTTGACCCACTGTCAATATTTTGATCATATCTCATGAACTGTAACTCCGATTAAAGAGATTAATTTTTTTTTAAAACTAGACACAATTTGGGACAACTTTCATGTTTGTGAAAAAGGAAAAATTTGCGATTACATGGACCAAAAATGCGATAAAAGGTGTGATCGCATATTTGTCCTACGATCACATGTTTGCCACGAAGCTTCCCAGGGTCAAATTAAGTCGTCCGGAAGTCAGCTGAAGTGAAAAGTATACCTGTGATCACATGTTGTCCAAAAAAGCCTAGAACAACAATGTACGTCATTAAATCGGCCCGATATGCATTTTTAAGAAAACATGCGATCGTGTAGGGCCTACCTGCGATCGCATGTTTTCAGTTTCTTTCTCCGGAAGTTTCCACATTGAGTATAAATACAACCCTCATAATCAGATGTGAAAGAGAGGTGGTTCCAATTGACAAAAACCATTTCTGAAGGCGATTTCTGATATCTTTCAACGACTTTTGAAGATCTAAAGGCTGCGAATCATCTCATTTATTTAGTTAATCTAGATTTATCAGTAAATGTTTCTTTTATCTAGTTTTAGTTCATTTTTAGCCATGCCTGGCTAAAATTTATTTTTCAGTTCTAAATAGACTAGTACTTTTCATGTGATTTTTTTTTCAAATCTGGTTTACGTTTTGTGTTTTTATCTGGATATTTCAGTTTTGAGCTTAATGAATGTTTGGTTTTAAATTCTTGTTAGTTTGATCACCTAGCTAGGGTTTTATCAATCTAGTTAATCAGTTAATGAAATATGTAATTGTTCTTGTCAACTGGTAAAAAATAACAAGTATTAGATTGGTTCCGTTTTAGGACTTAACTCTGGTATAAACTGAAAAGAATCATACCTTTACACTTCTGAACTGGTGAGAAGTATTGAGAAATTTACACATAACATAAAGCTGATTTTATGATTTAATTAAGAGCTTATTTAATTAGACATTAAAAAGTTAGGGTTAATTCAAAGTGCTTGTTTTGATTAACTAGTTTAGGTAAAAGAGATTATACTAGAGCTTATTAATATTTCTCAGTACCAGCTTAGATAGAATGCATTCTAAATAACCAGATCTGAACTGATTGCATTACTAGGAAAGTTGCAGCAAAATCGAAATCATTTTTAATATTGATTTTCATTTAATTTAATATCATTGCAATTTTTTTAAAATTTTTAGAACCCTCTTTTATATTTATGTTTCTTGACTAGATTGTGCCTGATGCAAAAAGACATTGACCATTAGGCAATGTCCCTGAGGATTCAACCCTGCTTCCCTGTGCTATATTTTTATTGCAACAAGCATTGATTATTTATTGTTTAAATCGGGTGCGTCAACTGGTCGTATCACATATGTTCTTGCATAGAGACCCAAACTTTCCCATTCCATTATCGATGTTCGTTTTCCGTTATGTATTGTTGTTAAGTTACTTTTGTCATGGTGATCATATACACGGGCCATGGGGTCATTTTCTTACACTTAAGGGGCCTAAATAAAAAATTATGAAGTATTTAAGCCACCTTAACCCTAGAATTCAGAATGAAACCCTACTTGACAGCCTCCTCTCTACTTTGAAGTGTGTTCTTGAATTTCTTTCCTTCCTTGAAGTGTGGGTGTGAAGCAAGTGAAGAAGAAGTGAAGTTTTAGTATTTTTGGTGGATACTTGGTGGTATTTTTGAATCCTTTCATCTAGTAATCATTTTGTTGGATTCATTTCTGGATTTTCCAGAAGGTAAAAACCTCTCTTATTAGTTCATTTTGATGTCCTTCCAACCACACACAAGAGGAAACTTTTGACGATACAAAATCCTTGATTTAAGTGTGTTGATTGGTCCCATTCATGTCCTAGTAATTCTAGACACTTAAATATGGTCTTGAGGAGTTAAGATCATCCTAAATGAGGTTTTGATCAGACCCAAACTGAGCAAGATAAGGTAGTCAATTGATTTCTAATTTTGTAAATGTCAGCTCGCAAGACGTGGACATCTGGTTGCCATGTCATGGCGATGAGGAGTTGATTGACCCGGATCGTGGCTGATGCTCAGATCATGACGTGGAAATCTAATTACCATGATGTGGTGACGATAATTGATTAGGATAGGATCGTGAATGATGCTCGGACCACGACGTGGCACCCTCCTTGCCATGACGTGGATCCTATTTGAACGTAACTGTTTTTTATTTTATGTTTTGTTTCTGATCTGCTATCTATGTAATCTCTTAAAGGTGTTAAATTTCTTGGTTGAAGGTACCTTTCTGTTGTTCATAGCCTTACATAACATAGACTAGAGGTGAGTCAATTTCTTGTGGTTGTTTTGGTATAAGTTTGGAAAATTGCACGCTATTGTACTTATGTTAAGTCTAATTGATTTTTTTGTGATGATATAATATGAATATATGAGAAGTATACAATCTGAAATTTTGAAGTATCTGTAGAAACAATTGATTTAGGTGACCCTTGGTATGTTAGAACTCTTAAATTGATTTTTAATGCAAAAGAGAGTGTGAGGGTCGTGCTAGTAGTGAGTTTATTCGTGTTGTTAAAATGTGTTGATTTGCATGTTATTTTTCTATTTTTTCATACTTAAATGAAAGTAGGGAATGCATGCTAGAAGTTGGTTGCTAAAAGGTGTATTTTTTATATGTTACAAATTGATGATATGTGGTAATTTTGAGAATAAAGCTTTGATGTATGATATGAGATGTAATTGAATTATTAATAATAATAAACAAGCATGATTACATAATGATATTGGTGAGGAGTGTGTATGCCCCATGTAAGTGGATTAATTAATTATAAAATTAATTAAAATAAACTTGGATACATATTCCAGGGGTAAAATGGTAGAAACCTAAACTTAGGTGTGTGTCCTACGGGATATCACGCTGGAATGATATTAATGGAGGAAAAGATCTTAAGCCAAGTCAATGTCGAGTGGTTTTATAGGTAAGTATTTCGAAACGTGGTTCTGGTGCACTTGGTGTACTGAAACTAGAGTGATGTTGGCTACTCGGAGGCGCCGAATCAAGCATCATGTTTAGGTGTAGGTATGCGTTTGGAAGTACCATTTTACCATACTCGAATGACAACACATCGTGTTCATACATACAAAGTTGGAGTAGTGAACGCGGAGAACCAGACATAATGTTGCGGGTGGGAGTCGCTCCCGATTTGGTGTATTGGGTCGTCATTTCACGTTAGTATCGAACGGGGTCGTTCTTTGGAGATTTTAGTGATGTTTTAGAACCATGTAGCGAGGGACATTAAAAGTTATTATAATGATGAATTTAATAATTAATAACTATTATAATGAAAATAATATCTAGATTAATATACACATTATATATTAATAATAATCGATGTATGTTGAATTGAATGCATTACTAAACATCTTGTGTGAAGCTTGTTTATTTTCCTATCCATGTGCTTGGAATTGATTCATTGTACTGATGTTAACACTTGTTTCTTTGCTTTTTGTTGTGGCTTACATTGATACATGTAGCTTGATATTGATGGTCTGGTGGGGTTGAGACTCTGTAGGTTGTTTTATTTATGTTATTTAGAGATGATTGTAAAGACGTAAATTTTTTTTTTAAAAAAAAATTCTTTTTAAATCATATAATCTTCATAACACATTTCATAAAATCTCATCTGTTTAATTTACAGAATGCACTCCATGTTTAATTAATTAATAATCCAGGATCCTCGAAACATAATTCCTTCTCTGGTGTGTACAATCAAGTCGGCGCCGTCCCGTGATCCTGAAAAAACCTGAAACACATAACACATAACACGGTAAGCACGAAGCTTAGTGAGTTCCCCAAAATACCACATACAACAAATTTGCCACTCGAGGCTATACTTTGTAAGACCCTCCGGTCAATGTGTCTCAGCGGGACCCTCTAGTCCCTTAGCTCGTTGGACCCTCTGGTCCGGTCTAGCTCGTTGGACCCTACGGTCCGGTCTGGTTGAGGACCCTCTGGCCTCATAAATCGTTGGACCCTCTGGTCCGGTCTGTAAAGCTCCGCATGACATAAATCACAAAGAAATAATGCACAACACAAAACATAAGGCAGGATGACATATTACTCAATGTAAGCACATAAGACCTTCCGATCATACATAACTACCACTCAGGGTAATGTATAGTGAGCAGACTCACCTCGGGTAACTTGGATGTTCTCGAATGTGAAACACCGATCTAGCCTCTGCCTAATCACATACATAAATTACCTCTAATTAACAATGGCTCTCAAAGGCTAGACTATTCCCTTCCTATGCTCTCTCTCATATAGGTAAAAGACCATTCTACCCTTCCTGACCTCTTTCAATCATCTTGACCAAACCCTAAGGTCAACAAAAGTCAACATCAGCTTTGACCAGACTCGTCGAGTACACTCGGGAGACTCGTCAAGTCCATTTGGTTCATGGCAACCCCAGCAAGCTCCAACTCGACGAGTTAACCCCTAACTCGTCGGGTCACCACCTGACTCAGTTCATCGGGACAAAACTCTGGCTACTCGTCGAGTCAGCAGCTCAACTCGGCGAGTCTATTCAGACTCTTTTGCATTCAGACCATTTTAGTGCAAGATACTTTCCCAAACTTCAGATCTATGCTCACAAGGCTCATTAATCACATAAAGGTTCAATCTTTATGTCCATGCCTCACACATCTAGCTCTATTTAATAGAATGACCCCCATAATGGTGTCTTAGACTCAATACTCTTATGTGGCTGCATAAAGCTGGGTTATTGGGATTCTCTGGACCTCTTAAGGTCCAGATCTGATGTCTAAGCCATAAAGGGACTTCAATATTTCATAACTCAACTTAAAAGAGGGTAAAGAAACCCTAAATTCACGAGATCTACTATTCATATGAAAACAAGTATGGATTCATACCTTAAACAATAGCCTTGAATGAAATAGCAGAGGATCTGAGCCCCTCAAGTTAGCTTAGCTTGAACCCTCTCCTTCTTCTTTGCAAGAATGCACCAAGATGATAAAAATTAGCTCCCTCTTTCTCTCTATGCTCTTCGGATCGATTAGGGTCTCTAAAGGGAGAGTGTGGCCGCAAATTAAGGCCATAAGGGCCTTTAAATAGGTCACAAACCCATACAATTAGGGTTTCTCTGCCCAACACCTACTCGGCGATTCTCTCCTCTGACTCATTGAGTCGACTCATTAAATCCACGCGAGCAACTCGACTCGACTCGGCGAGTTGGTCCCTTAACTCGTCGAGTCTCTCCTTCAATCTCAAGATTAACATACACAATAATGTCCCTGGAAATCTAGATGTTACAATGATACCAGTTGATACTTATCGTGATGTTTCATTTATACTTGGTTTTGATACTTGTTATGCTACCGGTTTGTAACTTCGAATTTTGATGGATTTTTATTAAAGTAATACTGGTGGTGTTTTTAATAAAATAAATAAGATTTATGTTGCCTAAATCATTTAAATAATGTTTTTTTTAAATAGAAGGTGAAAAATTACGGTGTTACATACCGCCCCCGCTAGATATGATAGACTCCAACCATGGGTACTCCTGTGTCCCTACCATGTCTGTGTAACACCCTATTTTCGTCGTAAAGTATAAACAACCAGTTAAGTAAATAGATTTTTTTGATAAAAGACTATTCAAGATAAATAGCCTTAATAAAACTCATATTAATCGGAAAAGCGAACTCGTGTATATAAAGAACGCCTAAATCCGACTTCGTAGGAGCAAGTATGACTTTTAGAAGTTTCAGCGCAACAACATGCGACATAAAAACCGAAATTAAGATTGGTTGATTGTTAGGAAAAAACAATTTAAACAAAAGTTAAAGATATATTCAATGCCTATCCGTTGATATAAATACATTCGAGAACGGATATTGTATAAGAGAGTTATGATTTGTGTATGGACTTTAACAGTCTAAGCCTATAAAAGTATAACTTTAAAAATAAAGTGAGAATTAGTTGACGGATTGTAATTGAAAGTTGTAGATCTCGGCGATAACTACGCGTGGATATAAAGAACGTCGAAAACGGAGTCATATGAAGAAGTTATGGAATTTACAAAATTCACGTTTTACACCACGCGCGTATACTGGAGCGCACTACTAGAAGGTGGCTACGCGGACCACATGGAAGCTAACACATGGCACCATCCGGTACCACCAAAATGTGCGGTGTGAAAATAAAGAAATGCCGTGTGTCTCCCTATATTTTCCCCTATAAATAGCTCCATTGCTCTTCATTCGATCCACACACATTCCAACTCTCTCTCTCTCTTTCTGTCTATTGAGTTTCTCTTTACTGTGGTCCAACATTCTCTTTATTTTTAAGTTTCTAAAGAAGCTCTGAGGTCCCCGAGGTCCGAGCAAATAGAAGTGCTCGGTATCGAAGCCCGACCTGTGATCTTTTCGATTTTCGCTAGGATCCATTTCAGTTAAGCTATGCTTTAAGTGTAAGTTATATTTATATTCATAGTCGTTGTTATGGATATATAAATAAGATTTATCAGTAATTTTAGTTATAATCTGATTTTTCTATAGCATGGGACACACACGTGTATATATATATATATATATATATATATATATATATATAGCAGTCATCATGTGTAGTATTGATAGTGGCTTGGAAACTGTGAGACAATTCTTGGGACAAGTATGAGTAGGTGTGAAAGGTAGTAGAGGCCTATACTACCCAAAACGAAGGACTTGCTCTTGGATCAGGAAGAGTCACAAAGTTTCTAAGGATATAGTAGTTAGGTAGATAGTGTGGCTAACACTATAATTCATTTTGCGTTATATCCATCATTACCTATGGTACGGTGATGTCAAAGAGAGTGACTCTAAATTTGTGACTAAGTGGCTGTAAAGGATCGAGTCCAAATAAAGTAGAATTGTGTAAGTGAGTTGGTTCTATGAACCTTGTCTGACATAGTAGCGAATTTATCCATTTAGTAAAAAAATAATCAGTCTGATCTACAAAAGGATTACAAGCCTTATAAGGGCAGAGCAACTTGTAGCTAGAGTTGCTACCTGCCATGATATGGTTGTACTACATTAGAATATGAAGTAAGGCGCATCCAATGTTAAGTGTTTGACTTATAGGGACAAGAGTCTAGTTCATTATACATCCTTGCGTCATGTAGTAGAAGGTCATGAGAATATGACCATTGCTATGATTATATGCCGACCTCCCACAACGATAGGAGAAAGGATCGGATTATTAGTAAGAAGGATAAGATATAAGAGATATGTCCTATGCATTAGACTAACATAAACAAAGGTTTAGTACTCTAGGACCTTTTTGTAGTAAAAGGTTATCAGAATAGGTGGTAATGGGTCATGTTTATAGAATGTCGACTACACATCATGAAGAAGAGAGCTTTGGGACTTGCATTGACGACACATCCCTACGTGATTGGATTGTTGTTGAGATCTCCCAGACCCTACTAGAAATTGACAACACATTGACGAAAAATCTCTACATGATTGGATTTGCATCAGGTTTAAGGAGCGGATTTATGCCATTCAAACTATTGATGAAATTGCAAGGACCACTCAAGAGGGAGAGCCTAAAAAGAGGAAGCAAGTGCAAGTTCCAAATTTTCTAGCAACATTCAAAAGATTTAAGCATGCCAACTCAAAGGCTGGATGACAGAGGGGACCTCATTTTAGTATGTGTAGGAAATCTCACAAGGGAACTTGTTGTGCTTCAGTATGCCAGTGAGGCGAGAAGGGACATTACAAACGAGACTTTAAGCAAAAGACATAGGGGTTGCTCATTTGTTTCCACTGCAATAGGAAGGGTTATATCAAAGTCGAATGTCCTATTCTAAAACCAATGGGTGTAATGAAGGCTCCAAGACCTGCAACCTATAGGATGACCAATGGTGCCTGGGGGAAAGAAACCCCACAACCACTGAAGGAGTCGTGTTGTTTCATATCAAGGAAGAATAAGTGACACCGGTAGTAAGTATTTGATATTATGCTATTATGTCAGTTTTCAGTACATAGGTATTAGTATGTAACCCAACAATCATCATTATTGCTTGTAAAATTCTGTTATGCAATAAAATACTCTTTCTCATGTGTGCGTTAGTGAATTTTTTGTCAACATTGTGCTTGTCACAACCTTATCCTGTTTTGGTCATGCCATATGAGAAGATCACTTGCAGTAGACACAATTAGTAGTACTACGGTAGGAATGTTGAAGGTCATTGGATATGTCAAAAATGAGTTTCTTTCAAAGGAGCCACAAAATCATGTAGGCAAGGCGAGCTTAAACTCCGGCTAGTTACGAGCAACAACAGATGATGGGTTAAACCCAAGTGGGGGAGAACCAAACCTTAAGGAGAAAGTGCGAAAAGTAGTTTGACATCCAACTTCAACTTTAAGGTCCAAGAGAGTTGCAACACGAGTCGGCAGAGGTTGTTAGCTTTGATGTTCTTGTGCGAGTAACAAAAGAAAGAAGTATGCTATTGGATTATCCATAGGCTATGCATTTTTTATTTCTCGAGGAAAGGTTGACCTTTCCTCCCAAGTATATGATAGGGTTTAGGAATTGGCCAAATCTTCGGGTGCGGCTTAGATAGCCAAGAGCACCATATAGATTCATGCGTTTGAGGATGTAGGGTGTATTCTTGCAAAAGAGGATCTGTTAGACAAGAAATTTAGTAGTTTACATAGATTGCCATAAAAAGAGTCAAGTACTCAAGACATATACTAGACTTAGAGATTTGGTTCAAACAATAGTAAGGATTTAGTTAAGCCATGCGAAAGGATTATAACAGTAGGATTAGTGTTAAATGAGAGATGTTCTCGTAAGTAAGATTATAGATACATACGAGGAGACCATTCGAAAAGGAGTATGCTCATTAAGCGTATGGTAATACTTAAGTTTTACCTTAGGAATTAGGGTAGACTACATGTTTGGTGTAGTTATTCCTTTTAGTGGTAAGTGCAAAAGTTAATTAAAACTGGGACTGAATTTTATATCAACATAGGATGACAATTAGACTTTAGCATCCATACGATGTAGATTAAGGACCTTGGATTGATTGTAGTGTCAAAAGTTTAAATAGCAAAGATATGTTATGATAAGTAGTTATCAAGTAAGGATGAAGATTGAGTTCCTTAAGGACAATCGAATAATGATTGTGAGTCTTTAAGACCACAGAAGGATTGATCGTGAGTCTTCAGGGTCGATGAAGATGATGACGAGAGCAGCCTGGTATTGTAATCCCAGTAGTCATATAGTATCACAACGTGTAGTGAGCATGCGTACGAACAATGTGTTCGAGCGATAGTTATACCTTGATATAGAAAAAATAGTTAGAGCCTTGCGATAAGGCTATTGGTGACATAGTGGTCCTTATAATCTAGTAGGATGGAAGATAAACTAGCCTTATAATGAGTTTGTCGCTAATATTGGAGTATTGGTTCCAGAGTTTTCAAATCAGTAAAACCGTTGGAGTAGTTTTGGTTAAATTTCAGGATGATGGAACACCCGAACTAGGTAGAGAAATCACTTACAATCTAGGTTCGTGTGTGATTTAACAGTATAACTATAAGCCTTTTAAAGGAATGTTCCTCAAAATGGATTATGTTAGGACCTCACAGATAAAATTCCATAGTTAATCACCTCATAACCAGTCGATATTTTATGTCTGAAGGCGATCGTCAAATGTAGGGTATAAATTCTATAATTTCGAAACGACAAATTCCCAGTTTTGGATGATTTCATGAGGAATTCGGAAGTATGTCTAAGGTAGAAAATGAAGTTCTATGAGTAATTAAGTATAGACGGAAGAAGTCAGTGTGGCAACATTGGCTAGATATTAGGTCGATCTCATGAAACCCAATAGGATAGTGTGTAGGAATTATGCTAAAGTGTATTAGGAGTAGGATTTCGAGGATGAAATCTATATAAATGGGGGAGACTTGTAACACTCCATTTTCTCTTTCTAGTATAAACAATCAGTTACGTAAATAGAGTTTTTGATAAAAGACTATTTAGGATGAATAACTTTGAAAAAACTCATAGTAATCGAAATAGCAAACTTGTGCATATAAAGAACACCTAAATCTGATTTCGTGGGAGGAAGTTATGATTTTTAGAAGTTTCACTACAACAACATACATCATAGAAATATAAATTAGGATAGTTTGATTGTTCGGAAAAGAAAATCTAAACGAGTGTTGAAGATCTCGTCAATACCTATCCTTTGATATAAAGACAGTCGTGAGCGGATATCATATGAGAAAGTTATGAATTTTATAAGGAATTTAATAGTCTAAGCCTATAAAAACATAATTTTTAAAATAAGTGAGAATTAGCCGACAAAGTCTAAATAAAAGTGTTAGATCTCGTCAATAGCTACGTGTGGATATAAAGAATGTCGAAAACAGAGTCCGCATGAAGAAGTTGCGGAAGTTACAAAATTCATGGTTTGCACCACGCACGCATACATGCGGTGCACACTTCTAGAAGGTCGGTACGTGGACCACAGTGAGGCTAACACATGGAATCTGCGGACATCAATGAAATATGCGGCGTGCAAATTAAGAAGTGTGGCGCACCTCACTGGATTTTTTTCCTATAAATAGCTCCATTACTCTTCATTCAATACACACACATTCCAACTATCTCTCTCTTTCTCTCTCTCTCTCTCCCTCTCTCTCTCTTCTCTATCTCTCTCTCTCTATCTTTCTCTCTCTTGAGTTTCTCTTTACTTTGGTCCAACATTCTGTTTAGTTTTTAGTTTGAAGCAAAGCTTTGTGGTCCCTCAAGGCCGAGAAAATATAAGTGTTTGGTATTGAAGCCCTGCTTGTGGTCTTCCTGGTTTTTGCTAGGTTCCCTGTGAGTTAAGCAATGCTTTAACTGTAACTTATATTTATATCCATAGTCATTGTTATGGATATATAAATAAGATTTATCAGTAATTCCAGTTATAATGTTGACTGATCTACTTACAGGAAATGTGTCTAGAATGGTCATGTTGGTTTGGTTTTTTGGATTTCATAAAGGCTATATGCCAAAATGGTCCTGCCTCCCAACTATCCAGCCTGACTGATCCTTATTTGGTAGAACTTTTAGTTTTCCTTGGTATTATTCAAAGATGTAGCTTTCATTACCAAATCTTCATAAATATTAATAAGTTGTAGTCTCATAGGTTAATACTTGTTTAGCGCGTTACCCACTAGTTGGATGGCCAGTAGGATAACCCAGATAACCTTCAATCATATAATTAATTATCCAGGTGTATTTTCTTAATATATTAGGTGCTCTAGTTTATATCTTTTGTATGTAAGGATATAGTTGCCATTTAGTATGCACTTAGGCTAGCTCTATTAGTATCCTATAGTGTTGGATTGTTGGCTTATATATATATATATATATATATATATATATATATATATATATATATATATATATATTATGTGGGAAGTTAAGGGCAGCCAAGCCTTGGGAGGAAGACCAATAGACTCGAGCAGACTAGCATTATGCTAAAGCCCAAGGAGTGGACCAACTATACGCTGAAGGAAAAAAAAAGGGTGGATTGGCTTTATACTGAAGGCCAAAAGGCAGACCATCATAATGCTGAAGGAATTTATGTGTATTCATTGTATATGTATTTTGGGATATGGTATTTTGGGAAACTCACTAAGCTTCGTGTTTACCCAATTGAATATAAATGTTTTTCTAGTAATTTAATGATTCATGTGAAGGGCAAGGCTCTACTGTATACATGCGCATTCATATCATACTTTCCGAAAATGTAATTATAATACAATATATATTCTGATAAATAAAAATGAAAATTTTGGGTTGAAAATCAGGACGTTACACTCCACGTTAGTAACACATCTGATTCCGACTCTTTCTCAAATTCATTTACTATTTTCAGTTCATGCACCGATGGAGGAGGCGACGATGGAGATGCCATGTTGTCATTTATAGTTTTGATAGTGACAGAGGAAGGGATGAGTCATATTAGCCTTGGGGAGATGACAATTACGTGGTATTTTTGTAATTATGTGAGGAGCTCTTTCTCCTCTGGGATTTATGTAGCTGCATTGAGGTCGATGACATTTGATTGTCGCATGTGGTGGTGGGGTGAAGAACATAAGAGAAAGGGGGGGGAGTGTAACGCCCCCATATTTTTTTAAAATAACAAATTTAAAGTTATGGTTTAATCGAAAAACAAGGTTTATCCAAACCTATTTAACAAAGTATTAGAGTTTAAACAAATAGCTTTTAAACAAAAAAGAAATAATCTCTTGGGTTTTACTAACATTGTATCAATAAATCATAGCAAGCAAACCAAGTTTTACAGGATCAATGTTAAATGTAACTTATGCTCCACTAGTCTCCCATGGACTTCATTACTTCTTGAATACATCAGACCATTAGCTATCACCTGATATACATTGCATAAAAAATACGTAAGACAATATGTCTTGTAAGATACATGGGTTTGAGACCCAAAACATTTATCATAGTTTGTCAAAACATTTCATTATTCGTGACACAATTTAAAAAGGCATTTCTTTTCACATCCCATCGAAACCTTTTATTAAACATAACATATTTCAAGACATTTCTTGTTACATTCCATTACTTTTTAACATTAAAGGCTAATTTTGGTATTGAACCGTTGCCGATTTTATACTTAAGGTCTAGAAATACCCTCAAGCCTAGACTAAAGTGGAAAGAACAAAATCAGTCCACTCTAGCATCATATTCGTTAGGTAATCTATCTCGCAAATAGGTAGCGCCACCCCGATAGATCCCTCTATATCCCGTTACGGGGATATCATGGGTCGAGTAAGTTGCTATTATCATTACTTCACATGCTTCTCACATTCTATACATTAATATCAAGAATACTCATTTCATAAGTAAAACAAATTCATTTTCAAATACTTTAAACACATTTTCAAGTTAAATAAAAATTCATTTTAGCCATGTACCCCAAAGTGGGAAAATACAACACGTACTCACCTAGTTCTCTGATGTAGGTTGCCACCCTGTTTCAAGCTCCTTTCCACAAGTAACACCCCCTTATATACTTCCTATTAAATACAAGTAAAGGTTAATCAAAATGAACAAAATACCCCTCATAGTTTTTATTACTAAATTTTATTCCTTTAACTCATTCTTTATGTAAAAATATGAATGTAGGTGAAAACCGCGTGTAAATCCAACTTCGTATGCAAAAGTTATGAAGAAAACAAGAAAATCTCCAAATCAGGAAATTACGCGAGTCGTGTAAATTAAAGCATGCATTTACACGGGCTGTGGTTTCATGTCTGCACACACACAAAACTTGATTTTTCTCAAAATAACAATATAATTTCCATTATTCTTGAAGACCCTTTTCCAAATCACTTTATACCATTTTATAAGTTCTCACACTTGATTAGAAGGTGTTTTATCATCAAGAAACACCTCACTTAATCCATTAAGTGCTCATTCAACTCCTTAAAGACATAATGTTTGGCATCTTTTCCAAGAGGATGGTTAGTTAGGCTACAATGGAATTGGACATTCCCAAGTTTACAAAGCTTGAACGTAACTCATTGTACACTCATTTGAAAGTTGTTGAGCATATAAAACCACATTTAATCTCATTGTAAATACCCAATCTAACTATGGAGTCCTTAATTCCATTCCATGTTCTAAAATTGCCCTTATGGCCAGTAATTCAATATATCAATCTTGGAATCAATTAATCACCTTATGATTTGAATTCCAATCATTCTAAGAGTATCCATTCATACTTATGAATTTCCTTTACTCATCAAAAGTCCAATAAGTAAGGATTCCATTGTTTTCATTATATCGTCTCCAATTCCATTTCAATTCTAGCATATACATGATTCTACCATCATGGATGAATTTGAGCATTCTAATTGGATTTGTTGCTGTAAAATATCATCTAGGTCATAGAACCAAGTCCCATTTCATCACCAATTGCAATATTCCCATTTTGGGTTTTCTAGGGTTCATGGAGCTTTTTACCCAAATCATCAAAACCATCAATGGAATGATTGGTTTGACATTAGAACAATCAAAACCACCCAAAACGAGTTAGAAATTAAAATCCTAATCATCAAATCCTACTAGACTCGACATTAAGGTTTCACCCTCTTCACAACTTCGAATTTTAAGGGTAATAGTGAAGATTTTTACCTTACTAGCCTTGAATGCAAATGAGGCCACATGTTTCTCAAATATGGCAACTGCCGGAATGTCAGATACATTTTCATCGATGATGAGGATGAACCAGAAACTGAACCACAACCAAATGACTTCGCTTCGCAACCACCACTACCATAACCATTAGGCCTTGTTGCTATTGGCCGATACTTGGCCATGATTTAGGCGATTTTGGCAGTGGAGGCGTTTGTTAGAGGAGAGAAAGAAATAAAGATATATATATATATATATATATATATATATATATATATATATATATATATATATGCAATAAAAGAGGGGTAAAAAGGTCTTCACATATTAAACTTAATAGAAAAAGTAACAATGTTAGTCATAAGGACCGATTATCTTACTAAATCCATAGTTAGGGACCATTCATGAAAAAATATATATAAGGATCATTTATGAAAATGTTTTTAAACCAAAAAGACCATTCATGAAATTTTATCTTTTTTATCTAATATTATGTCACGTACCTTCATTTTATTTCCTTTTGAAAATTTCACTTGTTTCTTTGAACTTATGTACACTTTTTTACCTTATCTTTTTAATATATCAAATAATAATTATTATTATATTTAAGATAAAATTCAAGTAATTAATTTTATTTTATTATTATAGAAAAAATAAAATAGATTAAAATAAACTAAAAAGAAAATTGGATACCAATAAAAGCCCTCAAATAAGATTTTGGGAATGTTTGTGAGCGTCATGCAATGAGTGTCATCATGATTGGCTTGATATTGACTCGTCATGCTCAAGGCATATGAAAAATCAGACCTCATACATATCATACATGATCGATCCCACAATTGAAGAATACGAAATCCGACTCATTTTATCAAGTTCATAAGTGGAAATAGGTATAAACCCTTTCAGAGTTTTGCATTTTCAATCTCTTCAAATCCTTATCTATGTATGTGCTTTAGCTGAACCCAATGAGACATCTTGGTTTTCTCTCTATAGATATTGATACTAGTACAAGTGTTGCGTCCCTATGTCTTTCATATAAGAAAATATCTTAAGCCAAGCATTTAAACTTTTCACTGGTGGAATGTTGTTTCCCATGAGAAGTATGTCATCAACATACAAAAATAGATTGCATCACTACCACTATTCCTAAAAAAATACACATGTTTCATCTTTAATATTGTTGGAAATAACTCGTCGATATACTCATGAAAGAAAATATTCCAGCTACGAGATGCTTGTTTGAGTCAATATGACATCCCCATTTTCGGCCATTTAAAAAAAAAATATTTATGCCTATTTAAAACAGATTTTATTTATAAATGTGGTATTTGGTCCTATAAAAGTATTTATCAAGAAATGTTTTTCATTGATTTATAAAAACTTGGGATGTCATGATTGATACAAAACATAAGCATAAACAGGTCTTCCAATATCTTAGACTGTCAGTCTACATCTCCTTGAATCTCTCATCATTCATGTACTTTTGTACTGCTACCGATGATACAAAGAAGTTGATTGGGTCAGGTTGGGAAACCTAGTGAGTACATAGGGTTTTCAACCCACAATAGTATAATCAATATGTTTAATTATCAAAAGTTAACCCAATTACCCATCCCCATTTTCTTCAATATTTATTTCTAGGAACTTCTCCTAAGGATCATCGCCTACGTAAGAACTTCTCCTAAGATTCATCGCATAATCATCATAACTTTATATTTTCATTGCTAAGTACTTCTACTAATGTTCATTTCCTATCATCACATTGATAATACAACTTCGGTGATTCCTCTGCAGTACATGTCGGTAGAGTACATCGCATCAATACACGGCTCGCACATTGTCAGAACTCGTAATTCATCACCTACAGGTTGCAATCCTACCGTTGTTCCACTGGACTATTGATATTAGTCCATGGTCATCATCTATACTCTGGTAGATGACTACATTGCAATCATCACAAACATCGCAAGTAAGGGTCAAGCCATCTCCTAATCATTTTTCATCTCTCATCTCTCATCACCTATCACTACCCGATGTGTGTTTATATATATATATATATATATATATATATATATATATATATGTGTGTGTGTGTGTGTGTGTGTATACGAAAATACTTATATAATAAAATCAAGTAAAATCACGTCATATAGGTTAATCCAAAACATATTGCAGATAATAGGCACTTATAACATTTAATTATCTAAATACTTCATATGTTCATATCTATGTGTATGATGAAAGTAATTATGCATTGACTTGATAAAAGTGGATGCCTTAGAATTTGGGCAGAACTTCGACTTGGTACTTTATCTTTTCCTCTGACTAGATATAGGTTCATATTAGTAATTCTTAGTCATATATTCATGATGACTAATGATAGTTTAGATTCCTCAACAATTGCAATATCTACATCAAGACCTATCAAGTATGGAACAACCACGTAGGATCATGTTAGAGGTAGGGTCCGTTTGGTATACAGAGTAAACTATATGGAAATCTCACTTTAAACACCTCACTAAATCTAGCCTAGACATTATTTCCATAAGTAGATGAATCAGTATAATGACTTGGAATTACTTATAAATCTTATTCACAAGTGTATAATAATGATTGTGACTTATAAATTTAAATTAAACGAAGATAAATTCGAGTGTAATTGAACTTATAGAGATTTCCTAGAAAAAAGTCTGAAATTTTCACTAGCAGAACTCCGGCCTGCTAGTTACTCGATGTCGAGCTCTCAGGGACCTTAGGGCTTTGCTAGAATTGTAAGATCTCAAAAATCACAACAAATTTAAACTTTTCAAAACAACCCATTTACCAAAAAGAAGTGTTTACAAATCCATTGTTTCTAAAACATTATTTAAAATCAGAGTCTCCTAAGATGTAATCAACATAAAACAAAGGATGTGCATGATCGTGCCTTCACATTATCATGGTCCTTAGAAGTAGTTGAAACAAAACTAAAACTGTAAGCCAAATCTTGTGAGTTCCCCTAAAGTACCACCACATAAACATAAAAAACAACAATATGCATACAGAGCCTTGTACATGACTAGATTGCCTCATTGGGACTTCGGCCTAGCTGGACCGTTTTTTGGGACTTCGGGCTAACTGGTTCGCCTCGCAGGCCTTCAGTCTATCCAGACCGCCCTAGGTATCTTGGCCTTCAACAGAAAGTAGGACCACCACAATGCAATATACCATCACATATCAACATATATAACATATACCATAACAATCAACAGCTAACATATACAGGTAGTCAATCGATCCAAGATGACCCATATAACATCAAATCCATTGGCAGTCTTCGGTAACTTGGTGATAAAATCCATGATGATCTGTTCTCACTTCCACATACAAACCTATAAAGGTTGTATCTTTCCATGTGGCCTCTGATTCTTGACCTTGACCATCCAACTGGTCAAGCAACTCTCAACATACTAGGCCATCTCCCTCTTCATACACAGTCACCAGTAACTTAGTCTCAAATCCCGCTACATCTTAGTGGCTCCTGGGTGTATCAAAAAGCAATACTTATGAGCTTCCTCCAACACTATTTGCCTGATCCCACTTGAAACTGGAACCTAAACGCGACTATACCGGGTCAACAATCCCTGACTATCGGTGACAAACCTGTCAATCTCACCCCTGATCCTCTCCTGTTTCCAGTTCTCCTTCTTGTTCCTTCTACCTGTGCCCCTCTGATAAAATCCAAAAGTGGAGAAACAATGGATATCCTCATACATATATCCCCAGCTAAAGATCCAACCAACTTGTGGCTCAAGGCATCCGCTGCCATTCGATTTACCCAGATGGTAAAGGATCTCGTAGTCATAATCCTTGACCATGTACAAATACCTACGATGCCTCATGTTCAGGTTTGGCTGGCCCATAAGATATTACAAACTCTTGTGATCTGTGTAAACGGTACAACGGACCCCATATAGATAATGTCTACAAATCTTGAGGGGAAACAACACTGACCCCAACTCTAGGTTATGAGTAGGATACCGTGACTCATGCAGCTTCGGCTGCCAAGAAGCATACGCAATCACCCATCGCCTCTGCATAAGTACCACCCCCAAACCAGTGTTAGATGCATCACAAAATACCACGAAATCCTCTACGCCCTCTGGAAGGGTCGATACCGGGGCCTCACATAACCTTTTTCGTAGTGTCTCAAATGTCGTCTGCTGCTCAGGGCCCCATCAGAAATCCACTCCCTTCCTCACCATATGAGTGAGGGGTACAAAAATCTTGAAGAAACCCTAGATAAATGTCCGATAATATCCCGTTAAACCCAAGAAGTTCCTGATCTCTGAGGGAGATTTCGGAAACTCCCACTGCATTACGACCTCGATCTTGGGCGGATCGACCAAAATCCCATTTTGGTTAACGAGATGTCCTAGAAACTGGACCTATCGTAACTGAAACTCACACTTCGAGAGCTTGACATATAGCTGTTCTCACCTAAATACTCCTAAAAGCTCTTGAAGGTGCTCCTCATGTTGCTCTCTAGTCTTGCAATACACCAAGATATCATCAATGAACACAATAACTGATCGGTTGAGCATTGGCCTGCATACTCGATTCATCAAATCCATAAACAATGTAAGCGCACTGTTGAGCCCGAATGGCATCACCACAAACTCATAATGCCTATAACGAGTCTGCAATGATGTTTTCTCCACATCCGCCTCTCTCACCCTCACCTGATGATACCCCGACCTTAAGTCGATCTTGGAGAACCAAGATGCACCCTAAAAATAATAAAAAAAGTCGTCAATCCATAGAAGGAGATAACAGTTCTTCATTGTCAACTTTTTCAACTGCTGGTAGTCAATACACATCTGGTGTGAACCATCCTTCTTCTTGACGAAAAATATCGGCACTCACCATAGCGAACTACTTAGCCTGATGAAATGTTTACCTATCAGCTCCTGAAGTTGAAAGGATAACTCCTGCATCTCGGGCGGTACCAAGTGGTACGACTCCTTGGAAATTGGAGCTGCACCTGCCACTAGGTCAATCCTAAACTCAACTTGCCTTTTGGGAGGCACATCGTATAGCTCCTTTGGAAATACATCAGCAAACTCCCGGACAACTTGCATATCAGAAACCGAGACCTGCTCCTCCACCCAAGTATCAACCACATAGGCAAGGTAATCCATACACCCAGGATGAATATACTGCCGAGCCCTGGCTGCCGAACAAAATCCTAACCCAACCCTGGTATCCTCTCCGTAGATGACCAGTTCTCCCCCACTCAGGGTTCAAAATATCACTTGTTGATCCTCGCAATCGATCGTAGCACCAAACCTGATCATCCAATCCATTCCCACCATCACACATAAATCCCCCATGGGAAGAGGGATCAAATCAATCAGATAAGGCACCTCGAAGATCTCCAATACACAATCCAGATACACTCTGGATGCAGAAACCCCATGTTCATTGGCAATAGAAACCCACAACGGACACACCAACTCGCTAAGGTCATACCAAAATCCATATTAAAAGATCGATACACGAAGAACCGACTCGCGCTCGAATCAAATAACACAAGTGCATGCAAAGAGTTCACTAAGAATGTACCTATTAGAAACATAAACATAAGCATACCATCAATTAATCGACAACAAAATAAATAGAAACATACTAGTCACGACGTCTGGCACTGCCCTGGCCTCCTTGATAGTGAGCTGAAAAGCACAGCCCCAAGCCCTCGGAGGCTTCGCCCTACCCTGGCACCAATCGGTAATCCTCAGAGTGGCTGGTGTTAGGGCCTCTGTCAGCTTGGCGACGAGAAATGGAAAGTTGAACATCACATGGCCAACCTGATCACAATGGTAGCAAATGCTGGTGCTCGGTACTGGGCCTGGATGGCAACAATCCCTTGCAATGTGCCCCTTTTTGCCACATTTTTGGCATCCAGAAGTAGATCGACAAGAACCCCTCATAAACCATGCCGCACTTGCCATAAGTGCAACCCGTATGACTCCTATGTCTCACATTAGAGGTATTGAACCGCTTTGCCACAGTCTATGACTACACAGGGGCCTTCCTCGGCTCCCTTGTCAATGAGTGAACCATAGCGCTGAGTAGACAGAAACTAGCGGATGTCCGACTTGAGTATGCTCAAGTACTGGGTCATCCGAGCTTTCTCAGAAGCAACAAACTCAGGGCAAAACAATGCTCTCTCAGTGAACATCTTGGTGATCTCCTTCACGGACTTAGTACCCTACGCAACTCCAAATACTCATGGTCTAATCTCTCCCTCTCAACCAGAGGAACGTATCTCGAGTAGAATATCTCATGGAACTGCTCCCATGATACTGCAACTCTTTGCTCTAGAGTGTATGAATAGTAACCAGCCTCCACCAATCCTTCGCTCCAAATTGAAGAAGGTTCATAGTGCACTTGACCTTCTGGTCACCTGGGCAGGAGCAAGTAAAGAAACATCCCTCAACATCATATAGCCACCTCATGGAAATGATCGGATCATGGACTCCATCAAACACCGGGACTTCATATTGTCGAAGTCCCGATACCGGAAGGCTCTCCCCCACCAATCCCCATAATAGCGATGACCGCAGTGGCTGCAGTAGCAGAAGCCTCAAAAAGTGTAGCGTATCGGTCATCAAATAAATTCATCATATCGGTCTTGATAGACCCAAACAACTCCGGTATCTGCCACCGAAAAATAGAAACAACCTCAACATTAATCATCTCCTTGACTTGATCCTCAGTTAAACCTGGCCTATACTGGCCACTTGCTCCTGATCCTTATCCGGATCCCCTCATGACCACCATATTGAAAATAAACCAGAAATTTATCAGATGAGACGCATATCACACCGTAGGAACTAATCCACAACAAGACCCTAGGGGTTGTGACTTTTCTGCTATGCATACGGGACCTGTGCTTCTAGTAGTATGAGCCCATACTACCTTCCGCACCTATCCATATTTGTCCCAGAAGATCATCACAACAACCCTAATAGCATACACTTGGATATGCATACATCATATTGTCTTTTCATAGAGAAAGGCTAAGCATCCCTCAATTGGCTAGCTGACCCCACATTACTCATTAGTGAAACTTCCACCAACCCTACAGCACTCGTGTATGCTAATCATATATAACATTGGATCCAATCGATAGTCAAATACTTGAGTCTACCCTAAGCCCACAACTTAACAAGGAATAGGAAATAAGACCAAATCAAACATTCTCAGGCTATAAAATCTTAGTTATGTATAATCTTATGCATACACTAAGCAAATACAGTAATGATGTCAATTTCATTCAAGAATAACCCTAGGCTACCAGGATATAATCAAGCAATTCTATGATGCAAATTCTGAAGATCGATAGCCTATCACTAGCATGTTGTTCTATCATAAACATAATAATAGATAATTGTGTGGTAACTTGGGTTATAACTACTAGCTTTGGTTGATCGTACACATCACATCCTTCCTTGGTTACTTTTGAAAACAAATTTGAAAATCATTTAAAAACCTTTGCAGTTCCTGAGTTTGAGCCTGGATTAACACCGATGTTCCTCCAATTCACTCAAACCAAGATTCTGATACCAACTTGTAAGATTTCAAAAATCACAACAAATTTAAACTTTTCAGAACAACCCATTTATATAAAAGAAGTGTTTACAAAACCATTGTTTCTAAAACATTATTTAAAATTAGTGTCTTCGAACATCCAATCAACATAAAACCAATGATGTATACGGTCACATCTTTGCCTTGCTATGGTCCTCAGAAGTACTTGAAACAAAACCGAAATTGTAAGCCAATGCTTAGTGAGTTCCCCCAGTGTACCACCACATAAACATAACAAACAAAATGCATACAGAGCCTTCAATATGACTTAACCGCCTCACTAGGCCTTTAGCCTATTTGGACCACTATCCGGGCCTGCGGCCTGACTAGTCTGCCTTGCAGGCCTTCAGTCTATCTGGACTGTGTTGGGTATCTTGGCCTTCAACACAAAGTAGGACTGCGTCAACCTAATATACCATTACATATCAACATATATAACATGTACCATAATAATCAATAGCTAGCATATAAGGTAGTAATACAGATCAAACAGATCACTACAACATCACAACATCATATATACCAGGATATAGATCTAACAGATCACTACAACATAGTACATATGGTAAACCAGGATATCAACCCAATAGGTTGGACTTGGGGAAAACTCATCTCACATTCTGAGGAATAGTTAATCAATACTCTACTCCCTAATACCGACTCAACCCAAAATGTAAAAACATTACCCATTCTATATTAATAACATTTTCCCAAAATACCCTTGGTAAAAACTGGTCAAAATCAACAAGTCAACTTAGTCAACCCAGTCGAGTTAACTCAACTGATTCGACTTAGGGCTCGTATACGGGGTGTACTCAAGCTTTGACTGCAGTCGGGTGATTGACCATGTACGCTGTGTACTCCAGATTATGCATGGCGTACACTCAGACTTCCCATTTTCGCAATAAGATCTTAATACACTAAGCTCTCACGTCCAACTTTCAGATCCAAGGCCAAAATACCACTAAGAGTCATAAAGTTTCCAACTTTATGGATTTGCATGTCCATTAATGGCTTAATACACAAAATCTCAACATCATAATGCCTTAAGACCTTCTATAGCATGCATGGAGTGAAACTAAGCATCAAGACCACATTTTTGTGACTCAAGATCCCTCATATGGTTTGAAAGGATGACTTATTTGTCTAAGAGCATGCCACACTCAAGAATCACCATATTTGGGACCAAAAGTGCCTTAAATGTGTTGGGATAAACTGGATTCTTTTTTCTCGAGTTGAAACTATCGAGTGCAAAAAATTAAGTTCTTATAAATAAATAATAATGTTGTGTTAAATGTTTTGTACTAGAATAGTCCACACTATAACGGGTTGGGCCTATCCACCCGAGTTTTAATGGTATTAGGGTTAGTCTATTTATAGTGCATGCATGCACCGTTTTTGGGTTAACAAGTTGTATCGCCCTATGTAGTCTTTAAAGAGAAGTTCTTGTTGAACTCTTCTAAGGCTATTGAATCTAATAATTCGGCAGTATTTTGATCTTCATCGTTCTTATTGTTTTGTTGATTGCAGTTGTTAGAATTATTGTTTCAAAAATTAGTATTAGAGCAGGAGATTGTGTAACTCATACGTGTATCTTATGTCGAGTAGTATTATGGTTTTACGGTTTGAGTGTATAGGTTCTTGTCGTCTTCATCGTTTTCATCGACTGTAGACGTTGGATCGGGGTCCTTATTTTTTCCTAGACTCGATTATTGTTTTACACATCTAATTATAAACAGGTTTTGGGAATCGACATCATGCAAACAGAAGATCTCATACTCTTTCCTTCAATCTCTCAAGCAGCATTGGATCTACTACCAAAATCCTAATCCTTTTTCTATAGTATTATGAAGTCTGGGTGGTGCACTTTGAAGATTAGGTTCTTCGCCTTGAAGATCATCGCACATTAATATGGAAAGCCATGTCTGAGCAGAATTTCACTCACACTGCCACAAGAAGGGTTACTAAGACTAAAGCCAAATAAAATACTCTTCTTGTTGGCGTTAAAGATGTTCCTCAATACGAAAAAGACAAGCTGATAAGTAATGTCAAGGTGCTGAGGATAATAAGATTCTCTTTTCCTCCAGACACGTTTCATCTGGTGAGTGCATGTGATACGACCAAGGAGATCTGGGATCGATTAAAGGAACTCTACTCAAGTGATGCAGATTTGGAACATTCTGTACAAACTTTGTTTTTATCAGAGTTTGGTGCCTTTGTTCAAAAGCTAGAAGAGAAGCTTAATTAAACATTTAATCATTTTAATCATCTCTTGAGCAGGATGTTAAAACACAAAATCAGGCGTGAACCGATAGAGCAAGAAGTCACGTTTATGAATGGTTTGAGATCAGAGTGGAAATTTGTAGTGTCCACGGTTAAAGCTCATGAATAGTTTAAAAGTTATTCTTTGTCAAAGCTGGTGGGAATTTTGAGGTCCCACGAACATGAAGTAACGAAAGACGTTAAGCTTGTCTCTAGCATGGGATCGTTGGCCCTAGTTGCGATGGGTAAAAAGGTTGCTGAAGAAGAATCAGAATCTAACATCTCGGATTCTGAATTTACCAAGGAAGAATATTCTATGATGGTTTCTAATACGAAATGATTCATCAAAAAGAACTTTGGTCGGTTCAAAAGCAGACATAGAGCAGGAAACTTCAGTTCGGAAAGTCGAGAGATGAAAGCTTCAAAAGCTCCCGAAAGGATGAAGATAAACAAGAGAAGAAGTTGCTAGGAGACTCTGGGTACGACTGTAACTACTTCCATGTTAAGAACCATTTTTCCAAAGAGTGTATGCTGAGAAGGATAAGTGAAAAGAGTGAGGAAGAGAAAGATGAAGCTTTATATGTTCAAAATATAGAAGAGCTTAGAAAGAAAGAAAGTGCTGATAGTGCTAAGCCTGCTTTGATTGTGCATGAGGATGATGATGAGTTTGGACGTGTTGAAGTCAGGTCAACTAATTCGGAAGACGAGGAAGTTCAGAAGCCCACGCATGGTGGATATTTTGTAGTGAAGTATGGCGTCCATGGGAACGAGGGAAGATTGTTGATGGTTCGTTGTGATGTCACGGAGCAGAGAGGATACACCATTGATAGCAGCCAAGCCGTTGACAACTGTTTTGATACAAGACCTGTTTTTGAACATGTCAGTGAATGCGAGAAAGTCATCAGTAAGGTACAATTCATATTCCAAACTCTTAATATTCTTGTCTCATGTTACGAATCTGAATTAGATGATTTAAATTATACTTTATCTAATTTTAGTGATAGTTTAAAAAGATCTCGTCTAATTAATTCTAACCTAAGTGATCAAATCAGCAAGATAACAAATATGAGTGAAGAGAGGAGAATATGGATAGAGAAGGTGGAGTTAGAGATTAGTAGATCAAAAGATGATGTTATTTATTTAAAAAGAGAAAATTTAGCGCTTTTAAAACAAAGAAATATTTTTTGTTTGATTGCGAAGCAGTTATATTTAACATTACTCAACTGCAACTTGATTGTGAAATAGGTAAAAATATACACAAAATGGTTTTACACTTTCTCGAACTGAAAGAGGATGAAATCGATGCAGAGTTTTATAAGTGTGAATCCATTGTGTCCTCGGATGATATATCTGAATCTTACAAAATGGACTTGACAAAATTGAAGCATATATTAAGTCCAAAGAACATAAAAGCATGTTAAAGCAAATATTGGATGAAAATGATAAAGCACATAATAAATCTGATACTGTGCAAAAATTTGACTCTTTATGCACAAAATTGAGTTCAGAAAACACTTTCGATGCTAAAAATGCTTATGAATTTCACGAAAGTGACATGAGTGAGATTTCTGTAGAGGATGAGATCCATTGTTCAACATTTGTACAAAATGAGTCTGAACCAAAGAAAAAGTTGATTTTTGAAAAACTTAGTTGAATATGTTCGTGTTTTTTAAAATAAGGGTTCGTATGTTTTAAAAGCAAAAGCTACAGTATTTCCGAAAGTACAAACCGTCTGTAATCAAGTTTTTGTAAAAACCGGACTGAAATAAAATCAAACATCTGAATTCACGTCGTTAATAGATGATGATAATGCAGATGTTTGAGATGAATTCTTTTGGTCAAGACCAATTGATAACTATAATGAAACCAAAGGTCTTTTCGAAATGACCTCATGGAAAACCAAAGGGAGATATGTCGCAGAACAATTGAACTGTGTTAACCCTTGTAATGATAAAGTTGGTCTGAGTGGCACAAAAATGTCCCAAGTGAAACATCTTCCAAACAGACTGACATTCCTGTTAGAAAAGAGAAACTTAGGGCTAACATTCATAAGTGAACTAAGGAATTCATTGCTAAGAAACGTCAAATAAGTGCTAGATATCAGAAAAATTTAAAACAAAGAAAGAGATTCTGGAAATCTAAAAATTCCAATTCTATTAACCTAGACAGATTTCGAATCAAAATGCGAATTCCTCTTCAAATCAAAAACCTAAATCGTTTTCAAAGCCACAGTCTTCAACTCCACAAGTTTCAAAGCCAAAAACTTTTCCGAAACCATCATTTGCAAAACAATCAAAACCATTGGAAAAGACAAAACCTAATTTTCCTCCAAAACCATGTGTTTCAAAATATGTCTACACATCGAAACGTGTTAAGGGAAAAGAAAAAGTTGTTTCGGAACCTGAAATTTCCTTCAAGGAATCGGAAGCAAATTTGAAAAAAAAGGAAAAGAAGTTTATGAAAAAGGTTGCTAGACCAACACATAGAATCTAAACAAAGACAAAATATTTTTAAAGAAAAGAATCCCAAAGATAAGAGGATTGTTGTTTTCAAAATTACGAAAGGAGAGAATTCCACTTTGATAAAGAGATCTTACTTGGTTGATGAAACTATAACTTTTCCTGTTCTTAAGAAAACCTCACAAGCACCCAAACAACTTTGGGTTCCTAAATCTATCTGAATTTTGTAGGTGATTTGTGACGAATAGTATGACTCGGAATGATATACTGTCAGTGGCTATTCGTGTCACATGACTGAAAGGAGAGAAGAGCTGAGGGAATTCTGATCGTTAAAGGACAGAGGCAAAGTAAAGTATGGGAATAATGCTACGAGAGAAATCAAAAGATATGACATGATAACGAATGGTGAATTCTCCATTCAGAAGGTATCATATGTGGAAGGTCTGCAACATAACCTGATAAGCGTTTCTCAATTGGCTAGAGGTACAGGTATGAAAGTATCAATCGATGATGAGGGATAAAAAAAATAATAGAGATGAAGTCCAAAACAGTGCTACTGAAATCCAAAAGAAAAGGCGAGATGTTCCCATTGAATCTAAATCCTGTCAAAGGAAAGCCAGCCATTTGCCTTCTTACGAAAGCATCTTCAGATGACAGTTGGTTACGACACCGAAGGCTCTCGAATATTGACTTCAAGGACGTCAACAAAGTCGTACTTGATGATCTTTTGTGCGGATTTCCTCTTCTTAAATTCAAGAAGGAACATCTGTGTGCAGCATGCGAATTGGGAAAGAAAAGTCAGAAGACTCATTCGACTATCATCAACACAAAAGTGATCGAGCCACTTCAACTATTACATATAGATCTTTATGGTCCTTTTACCATCGAGAGTATTGGTGGTAACAAATACATTCTAGTTATTGTTGATGAATTTTCCAGATTTATATGGGTTTATTTTCTTAAACAAAAATCAGATGCAACTTCTAAGCTTAAGGACTTCATCAAGCAGATCGAGCTTCAATTGCAAAAGCTAGTTTAGAAGGTTCACAATGATAATGGTTCGAAATTCAAAAGCCAAGTTTTTAAAGAATTCCTGATTGAAAAAGGAGTTGCTCATAAATTCTTTACTCCTTACACTCCTCAGAAAAACAGAGTCGTTGAAAGACGAAACCGGTCTCTTTGCGAAGTCGCAAGGACAATGCTATCTTTTGCGAACCTTCCAGTTTACTTCTGGGTTGAGGCTATCAGAACTTCTTGTTTCACTCAGAATCGATCTCTCAGCAATAAAAGATTTTCAATCACTCCTTATGAGATTCTAAATAAACAAAAACCTAATGTCAATTTCTTTCATGTCTTTGGTTACAGGTGTTTTATCTTCAATATCAAAGAGCAACGAAACAAGTTCGATGTGAAAGCAGATGAAGGGATCTTTTTGGGTACTCTGTTACTTCGAAGGCATATGGTATTCTGAACAAAAAGTCAAAAAAGATAGAATAAACCTATTACATCACGTTTGATGATAATTATTTAAAGGAGTATCAGAAGGCTGATTGTCAAACTGAGGAGATTTTTCCTATGACAAATCCGATGACAATTCCTCTTTCAAATCTCTACGAGGAATTCATGAACCTGTTTGATGAGCCTTAAAAGCTATCTCTTCGGAATGAAATGCCCCGGATAATAAGGAGTATGAATCAAAGAAGATCATGGATGATGTTGCAAAAGATCTTGGAAATGAGCCACTTACACCGAAGGGTTCTGATATTCCGAAGAACTCTAAAATTCCACCTTCACCACAAGCTGCTAATGCACCTGTTCAGGGGGAGGGTTCTACTTCAACTTCTACATCCGATTCACCTGTTCAAGGGGAGAATTCATTTCTCGAACTCAGCCAAGACATTCCAATCTAGGGGAGAACCCAATTCTGAATGTAGAGCCACATGCACCATTCCATAGGGAGAATGAGAGTGAAAATAATGACTCCGATGCTCAGTCGGAATTCAAAGATGTAAATGCAGGATTGGATCCATCCAATGATCCGAACTTCCCTCCTTTGGCAAATTGGACCAAATATCGTCCTAAATCACAAGTGATTAGAGAAGCTTCTTTCGGTGTTCTCACCAGAGCTCAACAAAAAGCGAATCAGACTACATTATTTTCCAAAATGGAATTTTGCATGTTTAATTCGTTTATTTCCAAGATTGAGCCAAAAACAGTTAAGATTTCTCTCGATCATTCCGATTGGGTGTAAATAATGCAGGAAGAGCTCAATGAGTTTACGCGCAATAATGTTTGGAGGCTAATTCCAACTCCGAAGGATGCATCAGTTGTAGGTTTGAAATGGGTATTTCGTAATAAGCTTGACAAAGAAGGCAACATAATCAAAAACAAAGAACAATTAGCTGTGAATGGATACTGCTAAGAGGAAGGCATAGACTATGAAGAAACATTCATACCGGTTCCAAGGCTAGAATCTGTTTGCATTTTCCTTGCCTATGCAGCTCATAAAAATTTCGAAGTCTATCAAATGGATGTCAAATATGCATTTCTAAATGGTGAATTAGAAGAAACGGTCTATGTGAAACAACCACCAGGTTTCGTAAATGTGGAATACGCAAATCATTGCTATATTTTGGATAAAGCGGTTTATGGCTTAAAACAAGCTCCTCGTGCATGGTATGAAATGCTAACTCAATTCTTAAAACAATCCAAATTTAAGCAAGGCTCGGTCGACCCAACCTTACTTCGCATGAAAGATGGTGACCATCTGATGATCGACCAAATCTATGTTGATGATATCATTTTTTGATCGACTAATCCTAGATTAACTACTAAATTTCGAAAATTGATGGAAACTAAGTTTGAGATGAGCTCAATGGGTCCAATTAACATTTTCCTTGGTTTAAACGTTAGACAGAGTCAAGAGGGTATATTCATCAACCAGCAGGCTCATATGAAAACCTTGCTTGTGAAATTCGGAATGGTGGGAGATTCAAAGGTCAAGGTTCCAATGACATTTGGAACAAAGCTTACACCGTCCCTGGACAAGCTTGTAGCTGATATGACTTTGTATTGACAAATGATTGGATCTTTAATGTATCTAACATCGAGCCATCCATATATTATGTTTGTTGTTTGCTATTGTTCCAGGTTTCAAGCGAATCCTCATGAACCACATATGACTGTAGTGAAGAACATTCTTCGATATCTTAAGAGAGCCACCTCACTCGGAATTCGGTACCCTTCCAACTCAAGATTCTTTATGTAAGCATTCTATGATGCTGATCACGGTTGATGCGATCTTGATCGTAAAAGTACAACTTCAAGATGTCAGTATCTAGATGGAAAACTTGTAAGTTGGCAATCTAAGATGCAAACATGTGTCTCCTTATCTACCGCTGGAGTTGAGTATATTGCAGTTGCCTCTTGTACTTCTCAAGTGATATGGATTCAGAGTAAGCTTAGAGATTACAGGATAAATATGAAGAGGATCCCCTTATACTGTGATTTTGAAACTGTTATTTGCATTTGCCATAAACTAGTGCAACATTCCAAGACAAAACATATAGCACTAAGATATTATTTCATAAAGGATCACGTAGAGAATGCCAATGTCGAAATTCACTTTGGGAGATCTTATGATCAACTAGTTGATATCTTTAAGAAAGCCTTACATAAACAAACCTTCTATCGAATTATAAAAGGCTAAGGAATGATAGAAGCAGATTTCGTTCCGAAAACAACATAGTAAAGTAAAGCAGTATTCTTTCTCCGAACCGCTCCGAGTCCTCAGAATGATTCAGAATCTATACTTCATGTTCCGAATGGTTTCGAACCCTCAGAACGAACTCGGAGTCCACTATTCATCTGAAGGTTAGGAAGTTTTGTTTCCTTTGTATATTAAGTCTCTTCCAACTGATTCGGAAGTTACTGTACATTCCTGTTTTTGACTTTATTTGTCTGTTTTTATGTCTTTTTTAGAAAAATCCAAAATCACAAAATATTTTCTTTATTTTTGTTTTATCTTTTTCAGAAAAACCCAAAATTACCAAAAATATATATTTTTTATTATTTTGTGTGATATTTTCAACATGTATTTTAGATGCAGGTATATATTCGTCATGCTTTCAAATCAGAACGATGGGGAAAGGTTTATAATACCGAATATTTACACTAGTTAAGTATCCCTAGAAGCATGCTGTTGCATGTTGCCCACAGCCTTTGAGACTCTATGTTTTAAGCCTTATTGATTTGATAACACCAATCGTTTCTTCCCACATAGGATATAAATTCACATAAGTCATCGAGCTACCTTACTCTTCTCACAAGGAGTTAAGAGCTCATTACTTGGTCAGTCTTATATAGCAGAGGTACATTTTATCTTTGGAACCACCTCCACTATTTCTCCATCACTTTCACTTTCACTAATGTAACCCTCAAGACTCTCAGAAATTTCCATTGAGGTTTATGGTTACACAACTTCTGTGTTTATGATCTTAAAATCGTTATCACCACGATTTTAGTGAAACCCAAAATCCAAAACTAGTTTCTGAATTGACAGTCGACAATCAATATGTTCTAGATATATTCACCACAAAATTGACGAGTAAAACCTATATGGTTGGTACCTTTCACATTTGAAATCTCATTTTTATACTTAAATGATCTTTATGAAAAGCTTTCGTCGCAAGACTTTTCTTCCCAAAAGATCCAGTTTTTATTTTTCTTGAGATTTCGATATTGTCCAGCCATTTAAATAATTCCAAAGCATACTTGTTATTATGACTACACTGGTCAGACAAGTACTTCTTCCAGACTTTTGGACTCATGTTGAGATTCGGAATTTGGTAGAAGCTTAAGCCATCCTTTAAAGCCTAAATGAGAATAAGCCTTTTACTATTTCTCAACAAACAGATGATCGTAAATCAACGGGATACCACACAAACACTTCCAAGTCTCTCTTGACTCTGAAGGAAGAAAGTGTTGCTCGATAGCCAACTGTTTTTATGTTTATTTGTAATTGACATTATATATTCCCAGATATAATTTGTTTTATTTTTTTATCTTTGGCACACTCTTGCACAAAAATCCTCATGATTTTTCATAAGTCTTGTTTCATAATTCCTAACGGTTACTTTCAATTCCGAGAACATGTTATGGAAATTTGATGCTTGATTACGAATGTGCAGAATTGAAACGATGGATTTTTAGGGATAAGATTTCAAAAAGGCGTGTTCTTTCAAAAACCCTAACGTTACACCTGTCAGTTATGCCGCCTAACACACATACAACAGTCATGGTTTTCCAAGCGGTTTTATCGGGATATGGAAACGTTAATCATGATTTTCTCTCTCCATTTATACCATATAAAAGGGAAATTGACGTTTGCTTTTCTCTCACTGCTATCAAAGTATTCAAACATTTCGGCGAAAATACCTCTTCTTTCTTTGCACTGTTCATCATCTTCTCCAACAGTTTCCATGGCGACCTCATCTGAAACCACCTCTCACGCTAGTCGAACTGCTTCAAGTGTCATGCTCAATATCAAACCCAAACAGAATTTGACCTAGGATCTAAATTCCTCTCAATACTCTAGAGCACTCAAAACAATGATCGAGTGTTTGCAATACGCCCGTCTTGCTCAGGCTTTGACAATGGCGGAATCTGTGCCATTGATTCATCTCTCTAGGGCATACTTATCTGCCATCTACAACCCAAATGAAGGGGTTATTACCTTTGATATCGATTCCAACAAAACCTCCGTCTCGAAGACTCGATTATGTAGGATGCTAGAGTTTTCTTCAAAAGAGGGCTTTGTCGATCCTGAATTGATTTCTTCAGCCGCTATTATCGAGATGTTTTTCCAAATGGGGTATCTTGGTGAAATCATTCTCCTGTTGAAATTCAATAAGCCTAATCTTCCACCAATGTGGAATGGGCTTTTTTACTTTACTCTTCAAGAGTTTTTTTGAGCCGATTACTGGGTCAAATAGCATGAGCAAGCTGTTCTGTATGATCATCTTTGGTCTTTACTCTGGGATTAACCTTGATTTTGGCTCTATTCTCTAGGCTCAAGTAGCTCAAAGCACACTCTCTACAACAAGGCACTCAGAAATTTCATGCGCTTGTTTTTGGTCGATAATCGTGAAACGTGCTCTAGTTCGCCTCAAGATTCAAGTACTAGATGATTCTGTAATTGAGTCAATTCTAATCTTTCACACTTCTAACTTTATCATATCGGATCGTACTAAGTTCAACTTCATTGGTTCTCTTCCGGATGCTATGCTCAACAATGTTCCAGCATACAATCTTATTATCCGTGAGTATAGGAAGATAGCCAGTTTCTGGAGTTTTTCCTATGCCTGAAGATTTACGAAGGGCACTTAAAGAAGGAAACAAGCCCAAAAAAGGAGGAAATCGAAAAGGAAGAGTTGGTCCTTCCGAGCCAGCTCAAACTCCGAAGAAGAAAGTGAAGAAGGCTGCTCTCAAACCACGATCTCCTTCTCCATTCGCAAAAGAGGATTCATAATCCAATATTGTTTCAGAATTACAAGGAGAAGACAATATTCAGCATGAAACCGAAGATGCGGTGGTGACTTCACAACCTGTGGTCTCTGAACCCATGGTCTCGGAGCCCTTTCCTACTCAGTCTACTGCGAAGGTATCATCTCCAATTTCTAATTCAATTCCCTTGACAGATGATTATTTTCATGTTCCTTATCCTCCACCTTCTCCTACTACTACTTCTACATTAATCTCTACACCCATCACCATAGCTCCTTGTCCAAATGTATCTATTGGAGTTTCACAACCACATATATCTATTTCCCTAACAACTCCACTCTACACCGAATCTACCACAACCACTAGTACGAGTTCACATCAAGTGACTGTCAATGTATCTGATATGGAGGAAGGTGCTTTTGGTGTTACAGTCAGTCTGAGTTTCACCCAAGTGTCGCCCTTAAGGGATGATGATCTAGATACGATTTTTGGTGATGATCGAGATGATTTTCAAGACTTCCATTATAGCCCATTCAAAGTTCATCAATCTAGTCATGATGATGAGGCCCCTATGATGAAAGGGCATGCCAAGAATCTTGAGTCGAACAACTACTTTCTGATGTGACGCAATATATGGCAGAATTCTGAAAATCTTTGGATAAAAATATTTCATCTACTAATAAAGTTATCACCAGTCTCGGCGCCACTCTTCAAACAGAGAAAGAAGCTTTATCTAAGTTTCATTCTCAACTTAGGGTGGATAATGCGGAGATAAGTGCCTCTATCGTTTCAAAGATTGAGAAGCTATAGGAGGATCTGGCCACAAAAAATAAAGTCATGGATAAGCTGGCGTTCAAAACTAAGAAAACAAAAGTTCTTTTTGTGAAGCTGTCTCATGCCAACAAGCAGATCGACGATCTGAACTTCGAGAAGGCTGTTCTCAAAAGCTGTGTCGCAGATGTCAACCTTTACTTGCAGAATCTTGTAGAGAATCCTAACTTGTTGCTCACGGTCTCGGTTCGACAACATCTTGCAGAAAAACTCAAACCAATATTCTCCATCCTTAATCGTATCGAAGGTTTTTCGGAATATGATGCTCTTCCGAAACAAGGGGGAGAAGCTAAGAAGACATTTGGTGAACAAACCCAAGAACACAACTGGTGATTCTGGTGAGTATGAACACAAACCACAACCGAAAACAAAAGATCAAAAGGGTAATGAAGCTTTTGGATGTAAAGGCAAAGGAAAAATAGTTGATGACGATGATAAGGAAGAATAAGATCTATCAGAAGGGGTAAAGTTCAAAAGAAAGAAATGTGATAGAGAGCTTGATGAGATTGAGCGTGTTAGTAAAGAAGCTGAAGCTTGTGAAAAGGAGGCTCATGATACAAAAGTCACACTTAAAACTTAGAAGGCCCTCTTCCTTCCTTGGTCCATGGAGCGGATTCTGAACGAGGCCATTGACAATCCGAGTGTTCACTGGTTAGAACCTTTTGTATCATTCGACTTTGAAAACACTTCTGAATCTCAGCTTGATTTTCCGATCACTCCAAAGGCCTTTCTATTATGTTGTTTTGAGAAGATTGAGAAAGCTCCCGATTTGGATAACGATGTCAATCATATGTTTTTCTCCTTTTATCTTAAGCACGGAAAGCCCCAATATCAGACATGGAGTTCGAAGAAGATAGCTGCAGTGAAATTTTTTGGATCAGTTGAAACAAAAAACTTCATCAATGTTCAATTCAAAGTTGTCTGAGGAGCAGGGAGTTCGGTCTTTGAATTCACTCTCGCTGACTTGTCGTGCCTAAATCCATACGATTGGATTTCTTTATTCACTCTTTTTTCAAAAGATGAACAGACTTTCAAACTAATAATAGCTCACCTGAAAATAATGTTAGTTTCCTACATTCATGAATCGGCAAAATGGATTTGGAGATCGCTACTATGCTAAGAAAGAAACCAATTGTGCAACCTAATGAAGCTCTAAATCATATTAGCAAGATGAGGTTGGGAAAAATCCAAAAGGATAACTGGAGCGTGACGTTTCAACAATGAGAAGGCGAGAAAGTTCAGAAGTGCTTGTTTTCCTTACCAGACAAGCATCTTTATTCTACATCCTATCTGAACTACATTTTGGGGAATATAGAGTAGTGCAAAGCGAATGATGTTGCGGATAAGAAGTTCTTCATAGATATGATCAAATAGTATATCATGGTGCGCAACAACTTGCTTGGATTAATGTCGAATTTGTTTAAAGTTCAGAAACGTTAGCCGCACTGAAGAATCTACCTTCTTTAATTGACACAAAGGGGGAGATTGTTGGGATAAATAATGTTGTGTCAATTGTTTTGTACTAGAAAAGTCCATATTGTAACGGGTTGGGCCTGTCCACCCTAGTTTTAATGGTATTAGGGTTATACTATTTATAGTGCATGCATGCACCGTTTTCGGGTTAACAAGTTGTATCGCCCTACGTAATCTTTACAAAGAAGTTCTTGTTGAACTCTTCTAAGGCTATTGAATCTAATCATTCGTCAGTATTTTGATCTTCATTGTTCTTGTTGTTTTGTTGATTGCACTTGTTAGAATCTATCGATCTATTATTTATTGTTTAAACAAAACGAATAAATGACTAGATCTACAAGATGGAGTGATCAAGCAAGGACCTTTTTACCTTTTGGAGGTAGCTAACAAGTGAAGAATCCTAGATCCAAGCTTCTCCAAAGCTCCAACGTCCTTGCACCAACTTCTTCTTATTCTAGAACACCCACAAAGCATACAAATGTGTTCAAAATAACTCTTTTCACTTAAGGTTTGCTAGAGGGTCGAATTCTCAGTTGGAGGCTGATTAGGGTGAAGCTCTTGGGTCATAAACTTGTTTAAATACGGTGCGAACCCTATATTTGTAACATCCCGAAATTCAGGTAAGGCCATTTAGCCCTTCCTTTTTATCAAATGGTCAATACTAGTCCATGGGTGAGTTCTTGTAGCACATGAGTACACTGGGCGAACTGGGGTACGCTGCGCGTACTTATGCGCTTAATTTGGACGTAGACTCGCGTGGGTACGCTGGGCGTACCCAGGGTTACGCTGGGCGTAAAGGGTCTAGATGTAAACCCAAAAAGTTTGGCTTGTGCACTATTTAAAGGATGCTAAGGCTCATTTCCTAGCCTCCATATCAGTGAGTGAAACCCTAAAAGAGAGCCTTCCATCATTCTTAGCTTGAGTGTGTGTGTTTTGGAGCTAAAAGTGTCTTGGTGTGTTAGTGAAGAAGAAGGAGAAGAGCTTGTGGAGGCTAAGGTTTGAAGTGCAAGTTTGGATCTGAGATCTACAGAGGAAGGAGCTGCATTTGGAGGTATAAAGTTCAAAACTTTCTTCCTTATTTGGATAGATGATTGCATGGACCATTTCTAGGGTTAAAAGTGCCAAAGGTGGAGACTTTATGAGTGTAATATACTCCATGGACCTAGATCTATCCCATTTCAGCGATATTTGTGTTATATATCCATAAAGTTGCCATCTTGGTCGTTGTCATGAGGTTATGCTTGAGTTATGAGCTTTCTAGAGTTGGGAAATGGAATGTTATGGGTGTTAGTGATTTGTCCAGCCATGCAAAGGCTTAAAGTCACCAACTTTATGGATTAAGAGGCTTAGAAATGGTCAGATCTAAAAGTTGGACGTGGGTCTTAATTGTTTAAGACCTCAAGAGCTTAGAGTTTGGAACTAGGGTTTACGTGGGGCGTAATCCCAATATGCGCGGCGTAAGGGGTCATGCACCCCATTTCCGTGAAGACGCCGCGTACGCCCAGCGTACATGTTTGGTACGCGCAGCATAACCCGGAGGGTTGACTTTTGTTAACTTTTAGGGTTTGGTCAACTTTAGAGTCTTTGAGCCTTGGGAGGGGTAAAATGATCTTTTACCCTTCAAAGAGTACTAAGAGAAGGAATAGCCTAGCCTTAAGGGATGTATTGATTTAGAGTGTTTCGTTTATATGATTAGGCGGAGGCTAGATCGGATTTTTCAGAGTTGAGATTTTACCGAGTTACCCGAGGTGAGTCTTCTCACTATACTTTACCTAGAGTGGTAATCAAAGTTATGTGACAGAGTATTTTGTATGCTTTTGCATGACGTGATTTCTATGTGATTTATGTTATGTATGTGCCAGAGTTTTTCAGAGTTAGGACCGGAAGGTCCACAGATTTAGGGCCAGAGGGCCCACAAAGTTATGGGACTGGAGGGTCCCACTGAGACACATTGACCAGAGGGTCAAACAGAGTTATAGCCTCGAGTGGCAAATATGTATTGTGTGTGGTATTTTGGGGAACTCACTAAGCAATTATGCTTACAGTGTTGTGTTATGTGTTTCAGGTACCAGAGAGGATCGTGGGAAGGCGCCGGTTTGATCAATACACACTCGAGGAGTTTTTTTACATATTTTGATCTTGGGATGTGATGTTATGAATTGATTATGTGATAAAATGATGTTTTATGACAATTATGATTGAAAAGGGTGTTTTATAAATGTGAAAAATTATTTGAAAATTTGGGTGTTACAAGTTGGTATCAGAGCCTTGGTTTGAGGGATTCAGATGCACCTTCGAGCGTATCTGAACTCAAACTGAGGATTTGAGAGATTTTAAAAATAAAATTCACAAAATTGTTCTCAAGAGTAAAAAGTTTTTGAAAGAGCAGAGAAGAGCAGTGTGTACTATCAGCCAGCTTCCAAACGGTGATTTCCCAAAATACCCTTACGTTATGAGTTATGAGATATGTATGATATGATATGATGCTAGAGTAGGGTAGGTATTCTTATTAGGACTAGAGTGGCCTGATTTGTGATGCCTCAGCCTAGGGATTTTGCTTCTAGGAGATACTTGAGAGTGAATCGATAGCAACGAGGAACTTATGAGAGATCTGCTGGAGAGTAGACTATGCATAGAGGGAGAGTAGAGTACATGGGATTTGGGATCCTAGGAGGAGGACTTGGGGTGAATAGTGATGCGGTGCGGACGGTAGTATTGGGGCTTTACTACCAAAGGCACCGGATCAGTGCGCAACCCAAGTAAGAATCCTTAGGGTACCAGGGATCAAGTAGGATTGGGATATCGAGTGTGTGTACGCTCGAGCGAGTCTCTGATATATTGTATTGTATTTCAGAGAGAGACATCATGGTTGGGACATGCCACAGGCCATAGACTAGCGATGGGGGTGTGAGCGATGAGGAGCTCTGCCAGATGATTCATGATGAGGTGTCTGCTGCCATCCGCGCTGAGATTCCAGAGATGTTGGGGTCTATCAAGACCACATTGATTGAGACTTTTGATGAGCGGTATGCTGCTCTTTCTGATGCTGCTGTTGATGCAGCCACTGCAGTCATTGATGCTGCCAGGCCGCAGGGGGTGACGCGTTGTTGTACCGGGAGTTCAAAACACGAAGCCATCAGAGTTTGATGGGACTCAGGATCCGATAGCCGCGATGAGGTGGATCTCTGACATTGAGGGGTGCTTCTACACATGTTCATGTCCAGAGCATCTGAGAGTTCGGTTCGCGCTGAACTAGCTTCGCTTGGGGGCGAAGGATTAGTGGAAGTTTGTGACAGCGCACTATTCTTTTGCAGAGCTCGCTGTGGTGACCTGGGAGAGGTTCACTGCTATGTTTCGTGATGAGTACGTTCCCCTGGTGGAAAGGGAGCGTTTGGCCCAGGAGTTCTTGACCCTCAAGTAGGGTACTGAGTCTGTTACCGTGATCACCAAAATGTTTCATGAGAGGGCGATGTTCTGCCCTGAGCACGTGTCTTCCGATCAGGCACATATAAGTCGGAATTTGAGTATTTTGAGGAGAGACATCCGCGAGTTCGTGGCGAAATCGACGTACCGGACATTTTCCGAGCTTCAGGAAAATGCCCGGAAGAGGGAGATTGAGCTAGAGACTCAGGCCAAGGAGGAGGCGGAGTCTCAGGGGAGGGATCGGCGACCGGCACAGTCCCAGCCGGCTGCCAAGCGAGCTAAGCCCGCCGATTTGAGATCAGGGAACCAGAAGGGCCGCACTTGTGGCAAGTGCGGCAAGAGTCATGAGGGGGTGTGCAGAGCAAGGTCTTGCTACAAGTGTTGCAAGAAGGGGCACATGGCCAAGGATTGCCCCAAAGGGTTTGCAGTTTGCTTTCACTGCAACCAGACCGGACACTGGAAGGCCGAGTGTCCATAGTTACGAGGGTCAGCTCAGGGAGCTTCTCAAGGATCTGTCCCTGCTGTTGTTCGAGCTACAGAGAGTCGGCCGGTGAAGGTCGAGGCGCCGAAGGCTCGCGGGAGAGCCTTCCAATTGACAGCGGAGGAGGTCCGCACAGTACCCGATGTTGTGGCTGGTATGAATTCTTTCCTTAGTTTATTTTGAGTTTGTGGTGGTATGCTTATGTTGTGATATGCGTAGGTACATTTCTTGTGTGTTATGTACCTGCTTTGGTGTTATTTGACTCGGGTGTGAGTCGGTCTTTTGTGTCATTAGCCTTTAGTCTATTCGTCGAGAGGCGTTGATTCGACCTTTGCGAGTTTCCATAGCTTATGAGAGAGCAGTGTATGCCACTGATGTGATTCGAGGATGTGTACTCGAGATATTCGGTGTTGAGTTTCCGATTGATTTGGTCCTGATTGCTATGGGAGATGTCTGTGTCATCGTGGGCATGGACTGGTTGAGCAGATTTGGAGTGGTTATCGACTACGACCGACAGCTGGTGACCATACGAGACCCTAGTGGGGAGTTCTTTCGATTCATGGCGAGGGTATCCGATCTGGGTCGGCATTTTGTTCAACAGCGAGAGCGAGGCAGAGTCTACAATAGGGTTGTAGTGGGTATGTGGCTTATATGGTGGATACGAGGGTAGGTGCAGAGAGACCGAGGTCGGTCGATGAGGTCCCGATAGTGCGTGAGTTCTCGGATGTTTTCCCCGAGGAGTTGCCGGGTGTGGCTCCCGAGAGGCAGGTGGAGTTTCGTATCGATTTGGTTCTGGGGGCAGCGCCTATCGCCAAGGTGCCCTATCGCCTCGCACCTCTAGATATGCAGAAGTTATCCTCGCAACTTCAGGAGCTACTGGGGAAGGGGTTTATACGGCCGAGTAGCTCGCCGTGGGGAGCACTGATCCTTTTTGTCAAGAAAAAGGATGGTTCACACCGGATGTGCATTGATTACCGGGAGTTGAACAAGCTGACGGTCAACAACCGTTACCCCTAACCAAGGATTGTGGTTTGTTCAATCAGTTGCAGGGAGCGTCTTGGTTCTCCAAGACTTATTTGAGGTTTGGATATCATTTGATGAGGATATCCAGAAGACAGAGTTCAGGACTCGTTACGGGCATTACGAGTTCATGGTGATACCTTTAGGGCTCACCAATGCACCGGCGACGTTCATGGATCTCATGAACAGGGTGTGCAGGCCGATGTTGGATCGTTCGGTGATCGTGTTCATTGAGGATATATTGGTGTATTCGAGGTCCAGAGAGCAGCATGAGGAGCATTTGAGGGAGATTCTCGGAGTTCTGAGATCGAAGAGGCTTTACGCCAAATTCTCCAAGTGCGATTCCTGGTTACGGGAGGTCCAATTTCTAGGACACCTCGTCAACCAGAATGGGATATTGGTTGATTCGTCCAAGATTGAGGCGGTAATGAGTTGGTAGGTACCAAGATCTCCTTCGAAGATTAGGAGTTTCCTGGGGTTGGCCGGATATTATCGGAGATTCATTCAGGATTTCTCCAGGATTGTTGTTCCTCTCACCAGGCTGACCCGGAATGGCGTGGCTTTCAGTTGGAGCCCGGAGAAGTAGGCCTCATTCGAGACACTTCGCTAGAGATTGTGCGAAGCCCCGGTGTTGGCCCTTCCAGAGGGAATGGAGGACTTTGTGGTATATTGTGACACGTCGATATCGGGACTAGGTATGGTGCTGATGTAGAGAGGGCATGTGATAGCATACACATCGAGCAGCTAAAGCCTCATGAGATGAGGTATCCTACTCATGATCTGGAGTTGGGGTTTGTGGTGTTCGCCCTCAAGATTTGGTGTCACTATTTTTATGGGGTTCGGTGTATCGTATACACATACCACAAAAGCTTGAAGTATCTGATGGATCAGCTCAACCTAAACATGCGTCATACGAGATGGTTGGACATGGTAAAGGATTATGAGTGTGAGATCCTGTACCACCCGGGCAAAGCTAATGTCGTAACCGATGCCTTGAGTCATAGGGCAGAGAGTGCCCCTTTGCGATATGTTTGTATGAGGTTGACAGTGATGACTCCGATGTTGGACACCATTCGGAAGGCCCGGGTGGAGGCCATGAGACCGGAGAACCGCAAGCGAGAGCGGGTGATTGGTCAGATATCAGAGTTCATTGCCGATACCCGGGGGCTTATGACCTTCCAGGGCCGGACTTGGGTGCCATTTGAGGGTGGGGCATGTGACATTTTGATGGAGGAGGCGCACAGGTCGAGGTTTTTGATCCATCCCGGGGCCACTAAGATGTATTTGGACCTGAAAAGAGATTATTGGTGGCCCTGTATGAAGAGGGATGTGGCGTGGTTTGTAGAGAGGTGCTTGACCTGTCGCAGGGTTAAGGCCGAGCACCAGTGTTCACATGGCAAGTTGCAGCCGCTCGAGGTTCCCCAGTGGTAGTGGGAATAGATTTCCATGGATTTTATCACCAAATTGTCGAGGACTGCGAGGGGCGTCGATGAAATTTGGGTGATCGTCGACCGGCTGACAAAGAGCGCTTATTTTCTTGCTATCAGTGAGAGCTCTTCCACAGAAAGGCGGGCAGAGGTGTATGTGAGAGAGGTGGTATCACGGCATGGTGTGCCGATCTCGATTGTGTCAGATCGAGATGTGTGTTTCACTTCCAGGTTCTGGAAGAAGTTCCATGAGGAGTTGGGTACTAGGATGTATTTTAGTACCTCTTACCACCCACAAACGGATGGACAGAGTGAGCGGACGATCCAGACGCTTAAGGACATGCTTCGGGCATGTGTGCTGGACTTCGGAGGGAGTTGGGACACGTATCTGCCTTTGGCTGAGTTTTCTTATAATAACAGCCACCATTCGAGCATGGGTATGCCTCCCTTTGATATGTTGTATGGGAGGAGGTGTCGGACTCCCATCTGTTGGGGAGAGGTAGGGCAGCGAGTGATGGGTAGCACTGAGATAGTGCTTCAGACGTTAGAACAAATTCAGCAGGTTAGACAGAGATTGCTGACGACCCAGAGTCGCCAGAAGAGTTACGCGAATAGGCGTCGATCCGAGCTCGAGTTTCAGGTTGGTGATTTTGTACTTCTGAAAGTGTCTCCTTGGCAAGAAGTGATCCGATTCAGGAAAAGGGGCAAGTTGGAGCCCCGGTAAATTGGACCGTTCAGGGTGATCGCGAGGGTGGGCAAGATAGCATATCGATTGCAGCTACCTGCAGAGTTGAGCCAGATTAACGATACCCTCCACGTGTCTCAACTGAGGAAGTGTATAGCTGACGAGTCGGCGGTGGTGCCTTTGGAGGATATCCAGGTGGATGCGGGTCTGAATTATGTGGAGAGTACGATCGCGATCCTGGATCGGAAGGTCAAGGTTCTGACGAACAAGGAGGTGTCACTGGTTCAGGTCCAGTGGCAGCATCGGAGGGGGTCCGAGCTGACTTGGGAGCCGGAGTCAGAGATGCGGAAGCAGCATCCGAAGTTGTTTTCAGCATGAGACTTCGAGGGCGAAGTCTGGTTCTAGTGGGGGAGAATTGTAACATCCCGAAATTCAGGTAAGGCCATTTAGCCCTTCCTTTGTATCAAATGGTCAATACTAGTCCATGAGTGAGTTCTTATAGCACATTAGTACGCTGGGCGTACCAGGGTATGTTGTGCGTACTCATGCGCTTAATTTGGACACTGACTCGCCTGGGTACGCTAGGCGTACCCAGGGTTACGCTGGGCGTAAAGGGTCCAGATGCAAACCCTAAATGTCTGGGTTGTGCACTATTTAAAGGATGCTAAGGCTCATTTCCCAGCCTCCATATCAGTGAATGAAACCCTAAGAGAGAGCCTTCTATCGTTCTTAGCTTGAGTGTGTGTGTTTTGGAGCTAAAAGTTTCTTGGTGTGTTAGTGAAGAAGAAAGAGAAGAGCTTGTGGAGGATAAGGTTTGAAGTGGAAGTTTGGATCTGAGATCTATAGAGGAAGGAGCTGCATTTGGAGGTATAAAGTTCAAAACTTTCCTCCTTATTTGGTTAGATGATTACATGGACCATTTCTAGGTTAAAAGTGCCAAAGGTGGAGACTTTATGAGTGTAATGTACTCAGTGGACCTAGATCTGTCCCATTTCAGTGATATTTGTGTTATAGATCCATAAAGTTGCCATCTTGGTCGTTGTCATGAGGTTATGATAGAGTTATGAGCTGTCTAGAGTTGGGAAATGGAATGTTATGGGTGTTAGTGACTTGTCCAGCCATGCAAAGGCTTAAAGTCACCAACTTTATGGATTAAGAGGCTTAGAAATGGTCAGATCTAAAAGTTGGACGTGGGTCTTAACTGTTTAAGACCTCAAGAGCTTAGAGTCTGGAACTGGGGTTTACGCGGGGCGAAATCCCAATATGCGCGGCGTAAGGGGTCACGCACCCCATTTCTGTGAAGACGCCGGGTACGCCCAGCGTACATGTTTGGTACGCGCAGCGTAACCCGGAGGGTTGACTTTTGTTGACTTTTAGGGTTTGGTCAACTTTAGAGTCTTTGAGCCATAGGAGGGGTAAAATGGTCTTTTACCCTTTTGAGAGTACTAAGAGAGGGAATAGCCTAGCCTTAAGGGATGTATTGATTTAGAGTGTTTTTTTCATAGGATTAGGCGGAGGCTAGATCGGATTTTTCAGAGTTCAGATTTTACCGAGTTACCCGAGGTGAGTCTTCTACCTATACTTTACCTAGAGTGATAATCATAGTTATGTGACAGAGTATTTTGTATGCATTTGCATGACGTGATTTCTATGTGATTTATGTTATGTATGTGCAAAAGTTTTTCAGAGTTAGGACCGGAAGGTCCACTGAGTTAGGGCCAGAGGGCCCACAAAGTTATGGGACTGGAGAGTCCCACCGAGACACATTGACCAGAGGGTCAAACATAGTTATAGCCTCGAGTGGCTAATATGTATTGTGTGTTTCAGGTACCAGAGAGGATCGCGGGAAGGCGCCGGTTTGATCAATACACACTCGAGGAGTTTTTTTTTACATATTTTGATCTTGGGATGTGATGTTATGAATTGATTATGTGATACAATGATGTTTTATGACAATTATGAATGAAAAGGGTGTTTTACAAATGTAAAAAATTATTTGAAAATTTGGGTGTTACAATATTTTAGGGTTTAGAACCCTCGCACGTATGCCTTGCGTAATGCCCATCGTACTAGGTCCCTCGCATGTACGCCATGCGTATGAAGAGTATGCCCAGTATACTAAGTTCTGGCCAAAATTTACCAAAATGGCACTATGGGCCATTTTTCACCCTTTCTCATGCACAAGGACTAAAATGAAATGTTTATCCATACATAGTGATAAAATTGAAGTTACCTAAACATTGGGATGTTACAAGTGTTGGGGTTTGAGAATTCTAACACTCCTATGAATTACATGCAACCCTATAAACCTTGGATCTATGTTTTCTCTAAAATACATGCACATTTGTTTTCTAAGGTTTACAACCTAAATAGCCTGTTATGGGGTACTTGTAATACAAAACTTTAAGTAGAATAACATACCTTTCTTTTGTAGTTGATTGCTTGGAGTTTCTGAGCCAAGCACCAATAATGTGGATGCCTCAAGTGGCGTCATAAATCACACAAAACAATTTGGAAATACTTGAGGGAATATGATGCTCACTAAAATCGACCCACTCTTGTTTCTCACACCCTCTAGTGCCAATTTTAGAACCAAGGACCTGTTTATCTATTATGGAGGATTAGGGTTAAACCCTAATACCCATGTCTCTTCATTTACCTAGGATCCATGGGTTAAAAGCTCCATGGACTATCCATGGACTTCCATATACTCTTAGCCCATCCTAAATAAATCTTAGCCCAATCCATATATATGTAATAGTCCATATTGAATTAGACTCTTTTGATCAATAAATTAATTCCAGAATCAATTCTTGATCAATACTAATTAAATAGTATGATTTCATATTAATATATTATAACTTATAATATATTAATAGATCATAGACATCTTATTCTCAAAGGTATATCCATACAAATTGTTAGGTGAAGTGCAGCCCAAATGGACCATGTCAGGTCGGGTCAAGTTTATATCAAATATAGTTACGGACTTAGACACCTTATCCAACAGTCTCCCACTTGGATAAGTATGATAACTATTGTTGCAAGTATAACTTCAGGAACCTACCAGCAATCGTAGTTCTTTTAAACTCTGTTGAACTATGAAACACCATTTTAGATAAGTGATCATATAATCCTCTATTCTCAATATATCAGTCGGGCAAATACACAGAACAATGTCATACTTATTGTCCAGGATTTGTTTCTCGATCTTTGATTTGTTTGACGTAGAACTAAATAGAACACATCAATTAGGTTCTGACCGGGCCCGACACATAAGTCAAAACCAAATCTTCGAGGGGCCCAGATATCGCTTCTATTGGTAGAAGGAACAGATAAATTTTGACTCATATGCTTGTACTAACTACTTGCTGAGTTATGCACAAAAGCACGTTTATGACATCAAGTTATTGATGCGTTTTCGTACAATCAATGGATAACCAACTCATAGTCAACAACTCACATCTCTAGGTTTGAAGATATGTATATGATATTACCATCTCACGATCACTCGAGATAAATTCCATGAAGTGATACAAGTGAGTGTGGGTTTAATCCAATACTCAGACCTTATGAGCACTCATGAATGTTGCAACAACTATTGCAAGGTGTAATGCACCTTAGACAAACCTTACAAGCCAAATTCATGACAGTCTTAATTTAATACCTACTTCCAACGTATGACCGACTGTGGAGAGATTTGAATAAAATAATTATTCTGGAAGTCAAACCATGCAAAATTGAAACAATATTAAATGATTAAAATAAGATAGTAACACCTCACTAGTAAATAAATAACAACTTTTATTTAATCACCAAATGTCAATTACATTTACAAGTTTCATAAATAGCTGTCTAACTATTAAAACTAATATCGTCTCTCAGCCCGATGCTCCTCGCATGCTACAAATGCCAAACCCTAGTTAGTCCCTTCTTGAGGGGATCTGCAAGGTTCTCTCCTGACGATACCCTCTTTGCCACAAGCAGTCCTTCTTCTATCTTGTGTCTTATGAAGTGATATTTTCTGTCAATGTGTCTAGATCTACCATGATCTCTTGGTTCCTTGGCTAAGGCAACCGCACTATTGTTGTCACAGAAAATCTCCATAGGCTCCTGTATAGCTAGTACAACTCCAAGGTCTCCAATGAAGTTCTTTAGCCAAATCTCCTCCTTTTTCGCTTCACTTGCTGCTATGTACTCTGATTCACAAGTAGAATCAGCTACTGTCTCCTGCTTGGAACTTTTCCAAGTAATTTCTCCTCCATTCAGGGTAAAGACCCAGCCTGACTGAGAGCGGAAATTATCCCTATCAGTCTGAAAACTAGCATCGCTATACCCTACTACTCTCAAGTCATCACTCCCACCGAAAGTAAGAACCCAGTCCTTAGTCCTTCGTAGGTACTTGAGAATGTTCTATACAGCAATCAGTGAGCCTTTCCAGGGTTTCCCTGATATCTGCTGACCATGCTCAAAGAAAAGGCCACATCAGAGCGAGTACAAGTCATAGCATACATGATCGAGCCATCAGGGGAAGCATATGGTAATCGACTTATCTCAGCTATCTCAGCCTCTGTACTTGGACTCTGAGTTTTACTCAGTCTGGCATTGTGCTAGATTTGTAACTCCCATTTCTTGGAATTCTCCTTTTTGAACTTCTTCAACAATTTATCCAAGTAGGTACTCTGACTAAGTCCAATTAGTCTTTTACTCCTGTCTCTCAGTATCCTTATCCCTAGGATATAGGTAGCTTCTCCAAGGTCCTTCATAGTGAAACACTTCTCAAGCCAGGACTTAACCTCCTACAAAGTTGGGATGTCATTTCCTATGAGTAGTATATCATCCACATACAGTACCAAAAAACTAACTATATTCCCACTAGCCCTAACATATACACAGGACTCATCCTCGCTCCTCGAAAAAACAAACTCTTTGACTTTCTCATCGAATCAAAGATTCCATCTGCGAGATGCTTGTTTCAATCCATAAATGGATTTCTCAGCTTACACACTTTATTAGGGTACTTTGCATCGACAAAACCCTTTGGCTGATTCATGTAAACATCCTCAGCCAACTTTGCATTAAGGAAAGCGGTTTTAACATCCATTTGCCATTTTTCATAATCGTGAAATGTAGTTATCGCTAGCAAAACTCTAATAGACTTGATCTTTGCTATTGGTGAGAAGGTCTCATTGTAGTCAACTCTCGGAGTTTGAGTAAAGCCCTTCGCCACCAGTCGCGCTTTGTAAGTGTGCACCTTCCCATCCATGTCGGTCTTCTTCTTGAAGATCCATTTGCACCCAACTGTCTTACGACCTGGTACATTGTCAACCAAGTCCCAAACTTGATTGTCATACATGGACTGGATCATGCTGTCCATAGCCTCCTGCCATTTAGAAGACTCGGGGCCTACCATGGCTTCCTTGTAATTATTAGGTTAATCCAAATCTATCCGTGTACTGTCACTGATAAATGTATCACCTTCAGTAGTGATGTGATAACCATAATAAAAATCAGGTGTGTTCTTAACTCTAGTGGAACGCCTTAGAGGTACAGACTCATCTATCGACTCAACAGGAGTTTCCTCTTCTGGTTGGTCGCTAGTGTTTGAGGTTTCTTCACCGCTTGACTCTTGAAGTTCTTCAAGTTCAATTTGCCTCCCACTGTCTCCTTGGATTATAAATTGTCTCTCACGAAAGACTCCTCTCCTTGCCACAAAGACCACATTCTCACTGGTTCTGTAGAAGAGGTAACCAAAGGATTTTTGTGGGTAGCCGATGAAAATGCACCTCTCGCTTCGAGGTTTGAGCTTTTCATGAGACTCGCGCCTCACGAAATTCTCGTAACCCCAAATCTTGATGTGGTCTAGATTTGGAACTTTCCCAGTCCACAACTCATGAGGTGTTTTGGCAACCTTTTTGGTAGGGACTAGATTAAAGATATGGGTGGCAGTCTCTAAGGCATACCCCCAGAATGAGATTGGTAACAAAGCTCGACTAATCATGGAACGAACCATGTCTAACAAGGTTCGATTGCACCTCTCATCCACACCATTCAGCTATGGTATCCTAGGAGGTTTCAATTGTGAAACAATCCCATATTCCTTAAGATAGTCAAGGAACTCAATACTAACATACTCTCCTCCCCGATGTGATCAGAGCATCTTGATGTTTCTACCCAGTTGATTCTCCACTTCCTGCTTAAACTCTTTGAATTTTTCGAAGATGTCTGACTTATGTTTGATTAAGTAGATATATCCATATCTACTGTAATCATCAGTAAAAGTCACATAATAGCGATTAGCATCCCTTGTGGCGGTTTTGAAGGGTCCACACACATATATGTGTATGAGGTCCAACAAACCTTCACCCCTCTCACAAGAACCAGTGAAGGGTGACTTTGTCATTTTTCCAAAAAAAAAACAAGACTCGCAACTATCATCTGGTTTTAGGTCCAATGATTCCAAAACTCTAGCCTTTTGGAGTTGGCCTATACGCTTCTTGTTGACATGTCTAAGACGACAATGCCACAAGGATGCTTTATCCAAGGTAATCGAAGAATCAATATGAAATACATTATTTCCTAAGTTGTCTACAATCGACATAGTTTCATATACACCATCACAAGGTAATGCTTTAGAATAAAACACATCATTATAATAAGAATCAATAGCACCAAGTTTATTATCAAATGAAAATGTGAATCCTTGCTTGTACAAACTATGAAGGGAAAAAATATTTCTCGCCATTTCTGACAAGTAACAACATTTATTCAAATCTAAAGTTAACCCAATATTAAGCAATAAAGAATAAACTCCAATCTTGGTCACAGGTGATGCTTTCCTATTGCCCATGATTAATTTTATCTTCCCATGCTCCACTTATTCACTACTTCTTAGGCCCTGCAAATCAGTACAAATGTGAATACCATAACCTGTATCAAGCACCCAAGAGTTAGTATGCAATGAGTTATTAGAAAATACGGTATAAAGACCTGCATGGGTGGGTTTAACTTTCCCATCCTTTACATCCTGTAAGTACTTAGGGTAGCTTCGCTTTCAGTGCCCCTTTTCGTAGCAGTAAAAGCATTGTGCTTCCTTTGGGTTTGAAGAAGGAGTAATGGTACCTTTCTTGATCCCACTTGAAGAGGAGCCATCAAGAGACTTTCCCTTGGTACCCTTTGAAGGGGCTTCCTCTTCTACCCCTTTCCCTGTCCAATTTCCAAAACAAGGTTTGTTGTAGGAGTAGGAGTAGAAGTAACAACCGATTTACCTTTAAGGCCACTTTCAGCGGTCCTTAAGAGTCCTTGTAGTTTGCTAAGTGTGACTTCCTCCTTGTTTATATGATAAGTCATACTAAAGTGATCATAATTTGGAGATAAGTAATAAAGAATGATATCTATCGCCATGTCCTCAGGGAAGTCCACATTAAGCTTTAGCAACTGGTCCACGAACCTTTGCATTTTCTGTAAGTGACTGGTGATAGGTTCGCCATCCTTCATCCTGGCTGTTATCATGGAGGAGATGATTTCATACCTCTCTTGACGCACACTCTGATGGTACCTTTCCATCAGATCCTGGTGCATCTCATAGGGGTAGAAATCTTCATAGGATTTATGGAATTCGGGAGTGATAGTAGCCAACATAATGCAGGACACTTTAGTAGCATCCCTCTCATGTGCAACACACTCCGCAATCTCCTCAGGAGTAGCAGTGGTCTCATCGATAACCTTAAGTTCCTTGTCAAGGATATATTCCTTGTCCTAATAGTGGGTAATCATTCTGATGTTCCTAATCCATTCATTGAAATTAGAACCATCAAAAGTGACTTTCCCACACAAGTTCATGAAGGAAAAGGATCCTGTAGGGTTTGAGCCAGCAGCAGTGTTGGAAGACATCTGAAAGAAAAGAAAGAGAAGTTTTAATTAGATAAAGAGTCCTTAATAAGTCACCCAAATGAAATATTAAGGCTAGGAACCTACAAACTATTTCATAACTTGGAAGAGGGATGTCGTAATCCAAGCTATAAAATATTTGAAGGTAGGTAAATGACGATTTACCAATTTCCACCATTGTAAACAAAATAAATTATTAAGTTAGTTTGAAACTCCTAGATCTTTTGAGATTCATTGAACTTTCAATGGCATGTTTAAATCTCAATTGTGCCCTCTCAATTTTGTGATTGGGATGCCGAGGATCAGAAAAAATGTGTGATTAACCTTGCAAATTGACTTGGGACCCTTAATTTTATCACCCAATCGATGTGTCGGTTAACCACACGCGCTTCACTGATCTATGATAAAACTTAAGTCACCCTTTTCCACTCTTACTAGTCCTTGTTAGTGTGTCGGTTAACCACATACGCTCCACTAACGACTTGCTAAAGTATAAAGTGTAATTTCATGGGTTAGCACCTATTTCACATTTTCCTAAAGTAACTAAGATTGAGAATTAATAAAGTTTTAGTTACTTTATAATTTCATTAAACTTTTAATGAGGATTAAGGTCCTATCCTACCCGTTCGGCTAACGACTCTCCACCAGTCAAGGAAGCGGTGGGTGAGAGTGGACACCTATTAAAATGCAATTTTATAGGCAGTAACCTTGTACCCCCTTATAGACCGGCTTCATAAATGATGCCTACTAACGGTAAGACTGACTTATTCTTATACATACATATATATATATATATATATATATATATATATATATATAATTAAACTTTTAATATTATAGAAGTATAAGGGTTGGATTTTAAACTATTAAAATTCCAAGGTTCAATTTTGAATTAAAGTATTAATGTGTGAGACTTTAGAAATTCCAAACTTGAGGGCAAGTTTGAAACTATTCAAGACTTTTCAACTTCATAACTTATGAGTTAATGGTTTATTAAAATGAGAGACTTTTCATTTTATGTAACCTATGTGTTTATTAATGGACTTTAAAAGAGTGACTTTTGGTAATCCATAACTTGAGGACAAATTATGGATTCCATTAAAACAAATAATTGATCGAGAATTAATCATTAAACAATTCAACAAATAATTCCGATGATCTAACAATAACTCACAAGAACATGAACACTCATATCAAAATTTCAAGGATCATATTAACACATATAAAAAATGGAATTTTTATATTATCCATTGTAAATGGATTAGCATAACCATTACATCATCTAAAAGAAGTTTTAAAACACCAAAATAGTTTAGGGTAATGTTTCTAGTCCATTTCCACTAGCAAAACTAAAAAAACTACACTCTGACAAGCCAACTCGTCGAGTGCAAGAACTTACTCGGCGAGTTGGTTGAAGATAGGCATGGACTCGGCGAGTCCACTTAGTAGAATGCATAAAACATGAGTTTTTTCAACTATTTGCATCAAGTATCAAGAAAACAAGCCTAGGCTCTGATACCACTGTTGGGTTTCGAGTATTCTAACACTCATATGGTGTACATGCAACCCTAGAAACCTTGGATCTATGTTTTCTCTAAAATACATGCAAATTTGTTTTCCAAGCTTTACAACCTAACTAGCATGTTATGGGGTACTTGTAATACAAAACTTTAAGTAGAATATCATACCTTTCTTTTATAGTTGATTGCTTGGAGTTTTAGAGCCTAGCACTAATAGTGTAGATGCCTTAAGTGGTGTCACAAATCACCCAAAACAAGTTGGAAATACTTGAGAGAGTATGATGCTCACTAAAATCAGCCCACTCTTGTTTCTCACACCCTCTAGTGCCAATTTTAGAACCAAGGACCTCTTTATATATTATGGAGGATTAGGGTTAAACCCTAATACCCATGACTCTTCATTTACCTAGGATCCATGGGTTAAAAGCTCCATGGACTTCCGTATACTCTTAGCCCATCCTAAATAAATCTTAGCCCAATCCACATATATATATATATATATATATATATATATGTAATAGTCCATATTTAATTAGACTCTTTTGATCAATAAATTAATTCCAGAATCAATTCTTGATGAACACTAATTAAATAATATGATTTCATATTAATATATTATAACTTATAATATATTAATTGATCATAAACATCTTATTCTCAAAGGTATATCCATACAAATTGTTAGGTGAAGTGCAACCAAAATGGACCATGTCGGGTCGGGTCAAGTTCATACCAAATATAGTTACGGACTTAGACACCTTATCCAACAACAAGAATCTTAAACACTAAGGAAATTTTGAGCTAGAATCAAAAGAAGTTGAAAGAGAAATCTATGGGAGGTGTAGGAGATCAAATGGGGTAGCCGGGGTATTTATAAGGTGATTTTTTGTGAAGCACGTCGCAACCTGTAATAACCCAAAATTTAGAAGGATTTTACTTTTAGTTAAATATTAACCAATAGGGAAATTTCGTCATTTATAAGAAAAGAATGAGAAGACAATATTAAGTCACTATAAGAGGTTAGATGAGTAAGTTACAAGGAAAGAATGCATGAGAAACGCATTTTTGGTCAAAAGGGTAAAATTTGTATTTTTATGCTTTTTAGGTCAACTTCGTGACTTAATAGATTAAGTCCATTATTAAGTCAATGATATGTGACTTAAAAACATGTATAGTATGTTCCCATTTTCGCGTGGATATAAAGATCATCGAAACAAGATAAGAAACAAAAAGATATGCGTGTTTGATGTTGGGACAAAAAATTCCCCAAATCTATAAAAGAATTAGCAATGTGATTTGCTAATTCCTAGAGACGATGATGTGGCCATATACTGCCATGAATTGGCAACATGCAGAAAACACGATATAATAAATTTTAAGAGCTTATTTTGATCATTCTTCATGGGGGGTCAATTGGGAGATGAGATGGGGCAATTTTGCTACCAAAATGATGCCAAAACAAGCTAGAGATGGTGGATTTCAAGGATTTTCATCCTTTATCCATTAAGGTAAAGATTTAAAGATTTGGTGAAATTGTTAGTTAGGTAAGATTGGTTGAATTGATTGACCTATTGCATGTATAGGATGTTATTGAGAGTGTTTAGAAGATTTAATCAAGCTTAGGAAGTGATTTCCATGGTGAAATAAATCTATTGAGAGTTAGGGTTTGAAACCATAACTAGTGATTTTGAGTAATTAATGTTTTAGAGTTAGATTATAATGAATTAGGTATTATGAAGAGCTTAATTCATTAACTGACTGAGATTTTGAGATAAAGAATAAAAGATAAAAAAAATTTACCCATTAAGTGTTTATTTTGATCTTAAGAGTAATTAAGCTCTTAATAGGCTAAGACAAGTATTAAGATGCTTGTGAATGTGTATGAATAGGTCTAAGAGCAAAAGATGGATCAAGATGAAATATTTGACAAAAGGAGCTAAAGTGGGACAGTTAGTGCTCACTAACTGATTAGGTGAGTTATTACTCTCATTCTTCCTTTATGATTGGTATATATATATATATATATATATATATATATATATATATATATATATGAGAAACTGAGGCACTAAGTGAATGCTATCAGGTTATGAGGTGATGATAGAGCATAAAAATACATTGAAATCGTGTATCAGAGCATTTATATGGATATTTGGAGTATGTATATTATATATTCATAGAGACTTGTATCAGAGCATGTAATGAGTATAATTCCTTAGGGAACAAGAGTACATTCCTTCGGGAATGAGATTGATATTCCTTCGGGAACATGAGTATATTTACTTCAGGAATTAGATTGATATTCCTTTAGGAACATGAGTACATTACGTTCGGGAATGATATTGATATTCCTTCGGGAACATGAGTATATTTCCTTTGATTGATATTCCTGCAGGAACATGTGTATATTTCCTTCGAGAATGAGATTGATATTCCTTTAGGAACATGAGTATATTTCCTTCGCCAGTGAGATTGATCTTCCTTTGGGAATATAAGTATAGTTCCTTTAGGAACGATATCAAGATATGTGTATATTTCCTTCGGGAATGAGGTTGAGATATGAGAGCATCAGATTGAGTATTATATATATATATATATATATATATATATATATATATATATAGTATATGAGACATAATTGAGATGAGACATACACTGTGTATGAGATTGAGTAGAAGATGGGATATATTGAGTATACGAGATGTACTAGATGAGATGAATAAAGTATATAGTATTTAGTTAGATATAGAGAGCGAGTGAGACTGAGCATAAATAAGATATAATAGAGCATATGAGACTAAGCAAAGATGAGGTATAACAGAGTATATGACATCGAGTAAACATGAGATAGACCGAGTATATGAGATTGAGTAGAGAAGAGATATAACTGAGTATATGAGATTGATTAGATATGTGATGTACTAGAGAATATAAGATTTACCACAGATGAAATTGAATAGAGTATGAGATGAGTTGGAACAATAACTATGACTACAAATATGAACTATGAGAAAAAAAACTAATAAAAGATATGAGAATAACTCACAAGACCTAATGTCTGATGTAGTAGAGATTTAAGTTTTTGCAGGTTTAGATATTAGCATCCGTTGTACCGGAAGAGAACATAGGATTACAAGAACAAGTTTTAAAGAGTAGAATGCTATATGTGTATTATTAATACTATATGGATAAATATATTTTATTGTGCTCACTTGATTTAACATGGGATGTAAAAGTTTTTATATTTTGAGTAAAATTTCGCAATTATAAATAAAATTTTGACAATTCTTATAGACTAGATGTTAGAGAATGAGGGTGTTACACACCTAGACTAGAAGCATGCCGCGCTTTGGCTAGGTCGGCCCTCTAAGTGTGTGCTACGTGTCATGCATGCTGTGGTGGGGCGTGACTGCTTGTAAAAGGTGTGCACTACACCTTATTTGCGCAAGGTGCACTCGAGAAACTTCAAAAACTCATTAAATCGTTATACGAACTTTGTTTTTGACATTCTTTATAGACAAAACTGCACAAATGGTCCCTGTGGTTTGTCAAAAATTGCCAATTTTGTACAAAAAAGTTTGGACTAGCACCAGAGGTCCAAACTTTTCACTTTTTTGCGAATTTGGTCCAAATTACTATTAACTTTTTCATAATGATAATTTTACCCTTACTTTTTTCTTTTTCATTTTTTTTTTGTTATTCAGATATTTTTTCAGATTAAAAGAAAAAAAGAAAAAAGGAAATTTTCTTTTTCTATTTAATTTATATAATTTTTATAACAGTAAAAATAGAAATCTCTCTCTCTCTCTCTCTCAATTTTACCATGAACCTGATACTTAATCTCCATTTAGAACAAATAGGGAAAAACCCATACAAAGAAAAAACCTAGAAGAAACTCTTAGCCTCCACCTCCATCGTGGTCCTCCTGCTCCTCCGCTCCTTTTCTCGTTGAAACCCACCTCCAACGCCAATATCATTTTAGCAGCGACGTCAATCGTCACCGCCATCTCCCTCGTTCTTCAACTTATCTCTTCACTGGTGCTTGTTAGCAAGAAGCGTGATCCACTCTGAATCTATTGACTTCTTCAACTTATCTCTTCACTGGTGCTTGTTAGCAAAAAGCGTGATCCACTCTGAATCTATTGACTGGATTGTGTTTGTAATTAACAGGGAAGCAGAGTAAGAAAGGTGATAGATCTGATCGACTTCAAGTGGCAAGGGCTCAACAACATCGTGTCCAATTATCTCAAATTTAGGGTTCTAGAGCACCCGGCTATCGACGGAGGCGGAGATGGGTGGTGGTGCTGGTTGGAATATGAAGAGAGAAAGAAGATGATGATGTTTGTGAGGAAGAAAACAGGTGCACTCCAGATGCTCGATCTTATGTCTAGCTTAGTCTTCGGTCCAATTCCTCCATTAATTGGCTCTCTAAATCAACTCAATCTTCTATTTCTTGCCGATAAATCTCTTATCGGTATTATCCTAAATTCTTGATCATGATTTTATTCAGTATCGGTTCTAAATTTTTGGTTGTTTGTTTTAATTGGATTCTTGTCTAGGCTTCTGGAAATAGACTGTGATATTGGCAATAAGTAGATGTGGTTTTGTATTTCGTTAATTATAATCGATGACGGAGTTGTCGGGTGGCTGTAAGTAGGTGAAGATCCGTTCAAGTTGGGTCGGTGCTGAATCACATCAGCACATAGCCGGATAATTATGTGTCGGGGCACAGCGACAGTCTGATTTCCAGACTGTAGTGTTGAACGGATCCATGGTGTTTGGTCGTTGGTTTGTGATTGATTTAGGAATCGGTGGTTCAGTTGGTATTTGGGAGTCGAAGAAAAAAGGAGTAGCGAGAGGGAGGGAGGGAGAGAGAGGGAGAGAGAGAGAGAGAGAGATTTAATTTATTTTTTATTTTTTTAAATCTGAAAATCAGAAAAACAATTAAGAAAAAAAAAGAAAAAATATATTAACAAGGACAAATCCGTCATTTTCAAAAAAAATCAGAATAGATTGGACCAAACAAGCAATAAAATGAAAACTTTGGACCTCTAATGCTAGTCCAAACGTTTTTGGACCAAAGTGACAATTTGAGCAAACCACAGGGACCATTTGTGCAGTTTAGTCTTCTTTATATCCACACGTAGCTATTGAGGAGATCTACAACTTTCGTTTAGAGTCTTTCGGCTAATTCTCACTTTATCTTTTATTTATTACTTTTAGAAGCCTTGGACTCCTAAACTCTATTTAAAATTCCTATCTTCTTCATGCGAAGTCCGTTATTGATGATCTTTATATCTACGGACTCCTATTAACAAGATCTTTCACTTTCATTTAGATTGTGTTGTGCTAACATGACTCCATTGTAACTTCGAAAAATCATAAACACCCCGTATGAAGTCAGATCTAGATGCTCTCTAGATGCACGCTCTCGGTTTTACGACTACTATGACTTTCGTTTAGATTATTTAGGCTAATAAGTAATTTATCAAAATTTCACTTTTTACGATACACAGATCCATGCCGGTTTAATCATGAAACTTCGAAAAAGAATAATTTTTTCATATGAAATCGGATTTCAACATTCTTTATATGCATGAAATCCTTGTCACATATACTAGTTAAGATTATTTATCCTAAATAATCTTCTATAAAAAAATTCATTTATTCCTTATTATATCTTAATCATCTAGCCTGAATCTACAAGCATTAAAAATATCTCCCCCTTACGATGTTTATGTCCCGGAATCATCAACAAAACAGGGCTTGCATAATGAGTCTGCATGTTACCTTTCCATCCTAGGTAATAACTATAACTCACATGTCTCTTCAAATGAGTTTCTAACTCTTGGACATTATTCTATTGGCGATTGCTAATCTTGCACATGATCTTTATTTTAGATTTGATCTTCATTAGAGACTCCTTCTCCTACTAGAACAAACTCGATCTATGGTAAGGTCTTCACATTGATTACCATAACATACCAAATGGTCACGCTCTAATAACTTTCCATTGCATGATGCATGTATATATATATATATATATGTGTGTGTGTGTGTGTGTATTATGGTTCGGCCTATGTAAAACATAGCGAAGGTATTTACCTAAAATCTTGAGTTGTATATGTATATGTATATATGTATGTGTGTGTGTGTGTGTGTATATATATATATATATATATATATATATATAACTCTACTAACTTTTTTTATTACTTCATGACTAACAAGAAAGGATCAGCCAGCCGATAATATAATTAATAATACTTTTATTCTTAGGTTTACAAGGATAAACCTAATCGGAGTGATGAGCCTAGAGTTATAGTCGTAATTTCCTAAGAAAATACTAGTTTGCTATAGCCAATAGCTTTGATACCAATCTGTCACACCCTAGTCGGCGGCTAAAATGTCGGGTTGTGCGACGTCATGATGGATCATAGATATTGCTTACATTGAACAATAAACAAAAGTATAACATAAATATCACATCGATTATAACATCAAATATTATCCATCGTACTAAGTTTTGAGATACTAAAGCTTTGGTACAAGCAGTGCCTTAACATTAGGCAGTTTAAATAAACAAAATGATAAAATAGTACGCCTTCGAATCCATGAATGTTCCCAAAAGATGATACGCATATGAATTTTAGTTCCTAAGAATACATGTGATTTTAAAAAACGTCACCATAACGTTTGTGAGTTAACAAGTTGAAATATTTATATCAGAACGTAATTTTATACCAAAAATATGTTTATAGAAAGTATATCTTTATATAAAAAGTATATTTATTGAAAGTGTACTTTTAAATCGAAATTGTGTTTTAAAAATGTTCTTTCTTAACTGAAAGTATGTTCGATATATATGTGCTTTCTTGATCGAAAGTGTGTTCATTAATGACATACTTCTATGCGAAAGTAGCGTTTTACTATGTATGTACTTTCTTGACTGAAAGTGTGTTCGATAAGAAAGTACTTTTATACCAAAAGAAGCGGTTGATGAATATGTTCTTCCTTGACCGAAAGTACGTTCATTAAGAATGTACTTTTTTACCAAAAGTATTGTTTATTGTATAAGTGATTTCTTGACTAAAAGTGTATTAGTTAAGAATGTAATTTTATACTAAAAGTAGTGTTTATAAGTATTATTTTAACTTATTTGTATTTAGTATTATTTAACCATGTGACTCCCTATAACCGAGTTCTTGATGAAAATTGTCACTCAAGACGCTTCATCGGACGTCGTAATTGTTTAGAAAGTTACCACCCGGTGTGACTAGTCCATTAAGGTTGTAGCCAACAACCACAAGTGGGGGTGTCAACCCGTATATATCTACCCATAACTATCCTAATCACTTAAGATTTAACGGTTATAAGTCTTTACCACAGGTGGGGGTGTCAACCTGTATATATCTACACATAACTATCCTCATATAAAGTCAGATTTTTTGTGCTTGAAGAGAATTGTTATCGTGATTTACGAAAGCAAATATGATTTGGGTGATTGAAAAGTTAGAACACGAAGAGTAAATATTAATCAGATCTTATATTGATGAAGACTGATTACAGAATAAGCAGAAAGGATATTTGCGTTTGAGAAAGTTATCCTCTACTTCTATCCTCGGTCCCTATTTATAGGAAACCTGAGTGTACAAAAAATATACTAAGTCTAAACAATACACTTCGCACAAAATTGACTTAGTAAAATAACATAAAGATGCAAAACTAAAAAAACACACTATTCGACTTTTACAATTTTGCTTCTACAATCTCCCCCTTTGTAAACAGTCGAAGCTATTCAGTCCATAAGCTTTTGAACAGCAGAGTGAATTGTGTTTCGCACTTCTCCATACCAGGAAATCACCTTCTTAAGATCCTTCTTGTCTCCTTCATTATTCTTCTTGCAATTGTTCATACGAACAATAAAGTGCGTATATTGCGAAGAAGTATATCTTTCCACCTCTGAGACTTTAAACAAGAATTTATCGGGCTTCCCCTTCGTATCTCTTCCTGAAAACACCATGCCAAAAGGTTTTAGGCATATATCCCCAACAACATATTTTGATAATGCTGACTGGGATAAGGTTTCATCCCAAGGAACGTTCACTTCTCTTCCCAACGTAGTCGCCAATTCTTCATCAGTTAAAGCTAAGCAATCAAAGTAATTGTCGATATATGTCTTGACATGTGCGAAGCCTATCTTGAACACTTCAGTCTCAGATCCTTTTAGCTTATTCTCATCCATATGCTTCAAAATGAGAGCCACTTGAATCAAATCGTTGTAGTTCATCAGAGGAAAGTCAGCTATAGTGAAGTCATACTGCTTGTTGTCAGCTCGAATAACAAAATAACGGAAATTTTGAAGCATGTCTTCAAACATCGTATCTTTCTTGATTGTTAACACCTTTTTGATCTTCATTAAAGACCAAACTTCATCCGTATTCTTCCCCAATACAGCATGAAATCTGATTTTCATGTGTATTAATGTGTGAGACTTTACAAATTCCAAACTTGAGGGCAAGTTTGAAACTATTCAAGACTTTTCAACTTCATAACTTATGAGTTAATGGTTTATTAAAATGAGAGACTTTTCATTTTATGTAACCTATGTGTTTATTAATGGACTTTAAAAAAGTGACTTTTGGTAATCCATAACTTGAGGACAAATTATGGATTCCATTAAAACAAATAATTGATCGAGAATTAATCATTAAACAATTCAACAAATAATTCCGATGATCTAACAATAACTCACAAGAACATGAACACTCATATCAAAATTTCAAGGATCATATTAACACATATAAAAAATGGAATTTTGATATTATCCATTGTAAATGGATTAGCATAACCATTACATCATCTAAAAGAAGTTTTAAAACACCAAAATAGTTTAGGGTAATGTTTCTAGTCCATTTCCACTAGCAAAACTAAAAAAACTACACTCTGACAAGCCAACTCGTCGAGTGCAAGAACTTACTCGGCGAGTTGGTTGAAGATAGGCATGGACTCGGCGAGTCCACTTAGTAGAATGCATAAAACATGAGTTTTTTCAACTATTTGCATCAAGTATCAAGAAAACAAGCCTAGGCTCTGATACCACTGTTGGGTTTCGAGTATTCTAACACTCATATGGTGTACATGCAACCCTAGAAACCTTGGATCTACGTTTTCTCTAAAATACATGCAAATTTGTTTTCCAAGCTTTACAACCTAACTAGCATGTTATGGGGTACTTGTATTACAAAACTTTAAGTAGAATATCATACCTTTCTTTTATAGTTGATTGCTTGGAGTTTTAGAGCCTAGCACTAATAGTGTAGATGCCTTAAGTGGTGTCACAAATCACCCAAAACAAGTTGGAAATACTTGAGAGAGTATGATGCTCACTAAAATCAGCCCACTCTTGTTTCTCACACCCTCTAGTGCCAATTTTAGAACCAAGGACCTCTTTATATATTATGGAGGATTAGGGTTAAACCCTAATACCCATGACTCTTCATTTACCTAGGATTCATGGGTTAAAAGCTCCATGGACTTCCGTATACTCTTAGCCCATCCTAAATAAATCTTAGCCCAATCCACATATATATATATATATATATATATATATATATATATATATATATATATATGTAATAGTCCATATTTAATTAGACTCTTTTGATCAATAAATTAATTCCAGAATCAATTCTTGATGAACACTAATTAAATAATATGATTTCATATTAATATATTATAACTTATAATATATTAATAGATCATAAACATCTTATTCTCAAAGGTATATCCATACAAATTGTTAGGTGAAGTGCAACCAAAATGGACCATACCGGGTCGGGTCAAGTTCATACCAAATATAGTTTTTTGCAACAGTTTTCAAGTCCTGGACCACCGAAAAAAAATTGCTCCTTGAGCTTTAATGCGAAGCTCATTATTTTTATCAGACTGATCAACCTTCTGCATTATTCGTTTCTCAGCACCCTTGAGCATAATATCAACCTCCATTGCTGAGATAGAAGACATCCTGCCAGAATCAGCTTGCGACTGAATAATGGCATTCAACTTATGATTCAGGATTCTAATTGCTTTCTTGTCATAAGCATATGATCAGGTATATCCTCCTCCTCTGAATAGAAGTGAATGTCTTCAAGTACTCCTCTAAAGGCTCCTCCATCAGTTTCATTATCAGATAAAGGTTGCGAAGGTTGAGGAGTTTCTGGTGATTGTGAGGGAAAAAGGGTTGTAAATGGGTTTTGAAGTGTATGATAAAAAATGGATGAGGTTGTGGATAGTGTTGTAGATGGAAATGATACAAATGGTAAAGAAATGGGTAAGGTGATTGGTAAAGTGGTTTCAACACTCGTGATAGGTGCCCCTGTATCAGATACGTTGACAACCGTATCTGAAATAGGTTCCTCCTCAGAGACTGATTTGGTAGTGACTATTTCGATTGGTTGTGAGGAAACTTGCGAAACTTAAAGATTTGATACAGGTGGATCAGAAACAGTTACCGGTGTAGAGATTAGTGGTGTCACACCCCAAAACCACGAACGGCGGAAACGTTCAGGGGTGGAGGACGTCATGTACAGTATCACAACAGTGTAATATAATAAACAAGCAACAACATCATCCATTGCATTATAAGTAAAGTTTTATACATGTGTGTTCTTTCATTGTAATAAGACACCAAAAATATACAATCAAAATAAAAACGAGACTTGACTGCTCCGTCTTCTCAAAACCTGTCCTCCGTACCTGTCTACTGGCGACCTGAGAACACAAGTTATTTTGAAAGAGAGTATCAGCTTTAAAGCTGGTGAGTTCATAAGTATATAAGTGTCATTTCTTTGTTTGTGAAAATCTGCTATGAATGCCATGTAAACCTTTAAGTGAAAATGTTGAAGTAAGTACGAAATCCCTAGAAAAACCCTTATTTTCTATAAGTATGAAATGTAGTCTTCTACCAAGACTCGAAAGTTTTGTATGAATGAAGTGTGGTCTTCTACCAAGACGCAAAGGTTTTGTATGAATGATGTGTAGTCTTCTACCAAGACTCGAATGTTTTGTATGAATGAAGTGTGGTCTTCTACCAAGACGCGAAGGTTTTGTATGAATGATGTGTAGTCTTCTACCAAGACTCGAATGTTTTGTATGAATGAAGTGTGGTCTTCTACCAAGACGCGAAGGTTTTGTATGAATGATGTGTAGTCTTCTACCAAGACTCGAATGTTTTGTATGTGAAATGATATTTTTTCCTTTCTATTGACTAGTACTAGAGCACTTAGTCTAACTCCTCGTTTATGTGAAAGTAATCACAAAATAAAGTAAACAGGGAAAATATAATCATATAAGTGTTATTGTCTTGGATTACCAGGACAAACACGAGATCGCCGAAGCGAACGATAGACCCTAAGGAACATCCGAAGAGTGTCCCCTCATCCTCTGTAGCAGCAGCAGGGTGGAAGGAGGGTTAGTCCCTGAATCGATCTCTTGATGCAGATCGTCAACCTAATGATCCTCCGAAGATTCACATCTCATCCACTGTTGCAACAGTGGACAGAGGGATAGTTAGTCCCGTCACTGACTACTAATCAAGTGACTACCTTAGACATCCGTAGACGTCATCGACCACTGGTGCTAATCAGTGAGATTCGGAATGGTAAGTCCCGCCGAAACATCCCATTGAACGGGGATAGGAAAGACAATTTACACAGTAAATACTAATAAATCATCCTCTTAGATCTAAGTTCAAGTATCCAAGGTAAGTAATTACAGGATAATGCACCTATGAAGAAGTGTCCCTGTATGGTATTCATGTAAGTGTGTTCATGTAACAGGTAAGTATATGTAAACATATTAATGTATCATATAATCCTAAGTATGTGTACTCATGTATCATGTAAGGCATTAGTATAGACTCATGAATGAACTGACTCTGGTTTGATATCTTCTGACTATCCCTATGATAGCTAACTGGAAAGTATGTGGTTGTTCAAGTAGGTTTATGCACCCTCGCAATGCCAGGGTGCGGGAAACTGAACAAAGGATGAAAACTATAATCTCTAACATATAAATGAACATATACGTGTAAGTATAGTCTGATTCAAAAAGGTAAAATATACTGGTTTTGCAAGATATCTAGGAGTTTTGAACAATAATTTAAAGTGACTTGAAGTCATTATACATTTCAAAACTAATACTTATGTTGTCCAAGTATTTTAAGATAGAAAACCATTTCATGTGACTCCTTTTGAAATATGTGAAATCTACTGAGTGAAAACACAGTTATAAAATACATAAGATTGATTTATTAACTTATTGTTTTCTACTTGTATTCCCCCCCATTAAAGCATTTAAAATCCTTTAAAACATTGATTAAGGGGTATGAACTCACCTGTAGTTGGTGATTGGAATGAACTGAACGCTATCGGATTGCTAGGTGTTCAAGCGAGGACTTGTGCACACACTACGATCCTAATGAACATATAATCACACATATATGCACTCAATTAGACACAAAAGACTAATTGATAATGTTTAAGACATCCTAAACATAGTTAACACTTTACATAAGTGTTTTAAGCCGTAAGGACTTCATCTAAGCAATTGTGGGACAGGGTACTTGTGTTTAGGGTTTCCAAAGGACCCTACAAGAGTGTTTACTCTCCATAATCCATCACACATGGAGTTTACGGTTGTAAACTCTTGAGTTTACAGCCGTAAACTCCCAAACATGTGTGTTTGGTGTGTTTTGAAGTCCCATATGCTTTCTAGAATTATTCTAACCTAGTGGCTACGATCTTGGAAGGGTTTAAGGCCTAGAAGTACTCCAAATAGGAGTTTACGGCCTCAAGACCATTTCCCCTTGGAGTTTACGGCCGTAAACTCCCTTGGGGTGTGGTTTATGTTGTTTTCAAGCTTCATGCTTTTGAAGGACATGTTCTAGATAATTGTTTAAGGCAAATGAGGACCCTAGGCACACTTTGGTGCCATTTCTTTGAGTTTACGGCCCAAGAACATTCTCTTGGCCGTAAACTCACTTTGATAAGTGATTTTTGGTGAGTTTTGGTCCCTCATTTTAATTGGAACAATTTCTTGTAAAGGTCTAGGGCTTTAGGTGCAATGAAAACACCCTTTATGTCCATTTATATGGAGTTTACGGCCTAGGAGAGTTCTGGGCCGTAAACTCACTTTTATTTGAGTCATTTGATGTGTTTAAGACCTTAAGCTACTTGGGGAAATAACCTAGATGCAAGCCTTAAAGTCCTTAAGTCCAAAAACCACCATTTAGGCCTTTGAAATGGAGTTTACGGCCTAAGAGAGTTCTGGGCCGTAAACTCCCAATCTTGGGTGGTTTTGTGTGTGTTTTCATGTCTCTAACATGTATTCCTAATGTTCTAAGGCCTTATCCTAGCACCAATGGCAGTTTTGGCTTTGTTTCGGGAGTTTACCGCCCAAGAACACCTTGGGGAGTAAACTCCTAGATCTCATGATTTAGCCATCTAAATCATGTTATTAGCATCTAATATGTATTCTAACACTACTAGAAAGAGTTACTCACAATCTGGGATAAAAAACCTGAAGATCTGTCAGAGAGAAAATGGCTTTTCTCTAGCTGGAATTGTGAATAATGAATTAAATAAATTCAGAAAACTATTTATAGTCCTGAAATATTTTGACAGAAAATATTTCTATTCCTGATATTGGACTGTAACATTTATGAAACTTGAAATGTCCAAATTTCACAAACTCAGGAGCATCCACTCTCCTGATATCTCCTAAAGTGTAAACCCTAATGTACACAAACATTTTCAGAAAAGTCTGAAAATCACTGAAATTGGTTGTGGCTTCTATTGAATAGATATTGTTCATACAAATGGAAATTACAGGTTGTCACATCATCCCCCCGTTAGAAGGAATTTCGTCCCGAAATTAGAATTTAAGCAAGTAAGAAATTACACATAATTAAGCGAAAAGATGAGGGTATTTCAATTTCATCTGATCCTCTCGTTCCCAAGTGAATTCCGGTCCACGCTTTGCGTTCCAGCGCACCTTCACTATCGGGATACGGCTCTGCTTTGTTTGCTTGACCTCTCGGTCCATGATCTCTACTGGTTCCTCCACGAAGTTGAGGCTCTCGTTGATCTCGATCTCGTCGAGTGGAATGACAAGAGTCTCGTCAGATAGGCACTTTTTCAAGTTCGACACGTGGAAGGTAGGATGTATGTTACTGATTTCTTTCGGTAGATTGAGCTTGTAAGCCACAGGGCCGATTCTTGCGAGAATATCGAAAGGCCCTATGTATCTTGGATTGAGCTTCCCACGCTTTCCAAAGCGTATCAAGCCCTTCCAGGGTGAGACTTTTAGTAGGACTCGGTCGCCCACCTGGAACTCCAATGGCTTCCTACGCTTGTCGGCGTAGCTTTTCTGTCGGTCTCTAGAGGCTTTTAGTCGTTCACGAATTTGAACGATCTTCTCTGTCGTTTCCCGAATGATCTCCGGACCCATGAGAGTGCTTTCGGGAACTCGTCCCTTAGCTAACTGGGTATCACCCACTTCAGCCCAGCACAGAGGGGATCTGCACTTTCGGCCATAGAGGGCCTCGAATGGAGCTGCCTTGATGCTCGTGTGATAACTGTTGTTGTAGGAAAATTCAACAAGGGGTAAATGAGTATCCCAAGATTTTCCAAAGTCTATCACACAGGTGCGCAACATATCTTCTAAGGTTTGGATAGTTCTCTCACTTTGCCCGTCGGTCTGTGGATGATAGGCTGTACTCATGTCCAGCCTAGTTCCTAGGGAACTTTGTAATGACTGCCAGAACCTCGAAGTGAATCTACTATCTCGGTCGGAGATGATAGATAAAGGAACACCATGCAGTCTTACAATCTCCCTAATGTAAGTTCTGGTAAGTTTCTCCATCTTGTCTGTTTCCTTGATCGGTAGGAAGTGTGCAGACTTGGTCAGTCTATCGACGATGACCCATATGGAATCAAGTCCACCCGTCGTCTTGGGCAACTTGGTTATGAAGTCCATAGTGATCCGCTCCCACTTCCATTCTGGTATCTCCGGTTGTTGTAGAAGACCGGAGGGTTTCTGGTATTCGACCTTGACCTTTGCGCAAGTAAGGCATTTACTCACGAAGGTAGCAATATCTGCTTTCATGTTAGGCCACCAGTATAGCTTCTTCAGATCCAGATACATCTTATCAGAACCCGGGTGGACGGAATAACGAGTGTTGTGAGCTTCCGTCATGACCAAGTCTCTGAAGCCACCGTGTTTCAGTGTCCAGATCCGATCCATGAGGTATAAGGCTCCGCCACCCTTGACTTCCAAGTTCTTATCCATCCCTCTAAGGGATTCACCCGCCACGTTTTCAGGTTTCAAAGCGTCGAGCTGAGCCTCCTTTATTTGCATGGACAAGTGTGAATGGATAGTTAGAGTCAAAGATTTGACCCTACGACCAGTATATTCCTTCCGACTTAGGGCGTCGACTACTACATTGGCTTTACCCGGATGATAACAAATTTCGCATTCGTAATCACTAAGTAGATCGACCCACCTTCGTTGTCTCATATTTAGCTCTTTCTGGTCGAAAATGTGCTGTAGACTCTTATGGTCTGTAAAGATCGTGCTTTTTGTACCGTATAGGTAATGTCGCCAGATCTTCAGAGCAAACACAACTGCTCCTAGCTCGAGATCGTGGGTTGTGTAGTTAACCTCATGTGTCTTCAGCTGTCTCGAGGTATAGGCTATAACTTTACCTCGCTGCATCAGAACACATCCGAGTCCTTGATTGGATGCATCGCAATAGACAATGAAGTCTTCTATTCCTTCGGGAAGGGATAGTATCAGGGCGGTGCACAAGGCTCGTTTGAGCGTTTGGAACGCTCTTTCCTGTTTCTCCTCCCAGTCGAAGGTAACGCCCTTCTGGGTCAGAGTTGTAAGAGGTTTCGCTATGCTGGAGAAGTTCTGAATGAACCTGCGATAGTAGCCAGCTAGACCTAGAAATTGACGAATTTCAGTAGGTGTCTTTGGTGCTGACCAGTTCTCGATGGCCTTAATTTTGGAAGGGTCCACGTGTATACCTTCTTCGCTAACCACATGGCCCAAAAATTCGACTCGCCGAATCCAAAATTCGCACTTCGAGAACTTTGCGTATAGCTTCTCCGCACGCAATGTTTCTAAGATTTTTCGGAGATGTTGACCATGCTCCTCCTTACTTCGAGAGTAGATTAGTATGTCATCAATGAAGACGATGACGAACTGATCCAAGTAAGGACGACACACCCTATTCATCAGATCCATGAATACTACGGGCGTGTTAGTTAATCCGAATGGCATCACTACAAACTCGTAGTGCCCATAACGAGTTCGGAAGGCTGTCTTGGGAACATCTTCCTCTAACACTCGTAGTTGGTGGTATCCGGATCGCAGATCTATCTTCGAGAAGTAGTTGGCTCCTTGAAGTTGATCAAATAAATCGTCAATGCGGGGCAAGGGATAACGATTTTTAATGGTAAGTTTGTTGAGTTCTCTATAGTCTATGCACATGCGAAACGATCCATCTTTCTTCTTGACGAACAAGACCGGTGCTCCCCATGGTGAGAAGCTTGGTCGAATGAATCCCTTCTTGAGAAGTTCGTTAAGTTGACTGGAAAGTTCCTGCATTTCAGCCGGTGCAAGACGATAAGGAGATTTGGCTACGGGGGTAGCCCCTGGCACTAAGTCGATTCTGAACTCGACTTGGCGTTGTGGTGGTAAACCGGGAAGTTCTTCTGGGAATATGTCGGGAAATTCGCGTACTTCTGGGATTTTCTGGATGTCTTTCTGTTCTTGGCTGGTATCGACGACGTGTGCGAGAAATGCATGGTACTCCTTCCGCAAACACTTTTGTGCTTGAATGCACGAAATGATGCGAAGGCTCGTACTAGGTTTGTCGCCATAGATAATTAAAGTTTCGTTGTTAGGAAGGTTAAGACGAACTGCTTTTTCGAAGCACATAATGTCGACACGCAGAAGACTCAACCAATCCATACCGATGATAACGTCGAAACATTTAATGGTAACTGGCATAAGATCTATCTTGAAAGTATGGCTATCTAAAGTTAAAGTACAACCTATGTATATGCAGTTTGTACTCTCTGTTTTCCCGTTAGCCATTTCTACTGTGAATGAATTATCTAATGCACATGGCTTTTGTTTAAGCAGATGCGCAAATTTGTGACTTACAAAACTTTTCTCGACTCCACTATCGAAAAGTATGCAAGCATAAGAGTTATCGAGGAGGAACGTACCAGTAACTATCGTTGGATCAGCTACTGCTTCCTCGTGGCCTAGAGCCATAACTCTTCCCATTCCACCAGCCATCCCTGCTTTAGGGCAGTTCCTCTTGTAATGGTCCACTTCGCCACATCCGTAGCAAGCTTGGCCCATACCGGCGTTAGGAACTTGAGCAACTTGAGCTGTTGGAGTTTTGCAGAAGCGGACGGTGTGTCCCTTCTTGTTGCAGTTAGAGCAATGCATCTCCCTGCAAGGTCCGAGGTGATGGAAGTTGCACTTGGTGCACTTCGGAAGGGTTCCAGCATATGCTCTTGCTGGTAAGAGGTTGGCAGTGGCAACAGGAGTAACTGTGGCAGCATTGATTGCCACATATTGTTGTTTCTTGGAGGACCCTTGCGAGGCCCCTCTTTTCCTCTTATTCCACCCCTTCTTGTCGTGGTCGGGGTTGGACTTTTGTGGTACAGGGGTAGGGATTGTTATGTTCTGGGGTTTCCGGTGATCGATAAGAGACTGTGCCAGTTCCTTGGCACTATCGAAGGTAATAGGCCTGGAAGCGATCACACTTGACTGGATCTGGGGCGACAGTCCCCAGATATACCTCTCGATCTTTTTGCTCTGGAGAGCAACCATGTCGGGGCATAAGTTTGCCAAATCACAAAACCTATTTGTGTAGGTAGTGATGTCGGATCCAACCATTTGAAGACTCCAGAATTCCTGCTTGAGTTTTTGTACTTCGCCTCGAGGACAGTATTCTTTCATGAGCATCTCTTTCAATTTCTCCCAGCTGATGGAATAAGCCACCACCAGAGTTAGATAGTTAACATGGCTGTTCCACCATGTTAGTGCTCGGTCAGAGAAGGTACAAGTTGCGAACTTGACCTTGCTGCCTTCTTGGCATGCACAGATCTCGAAGACAGATTCCATCTTCTCGATCCATTGTCTCAACACCATTACACCCCCAGTTCCGTTGAAGCTGCGGGGTTTGGCGTTAGTAAAATCCTTGTAGGTGCATTCCCGAGGGTGTCCATGGCTTTCGCCGTGGTTTGAGGGTGGTGCACCTGTTCCTGATCCACTAGGGGCAGGAGCGTTGATTGCTGACACAGCAGCTGCAACTGCTGCTGTGAAAGCTGCTTGAAACATAGTGGCATCAAAAGGATTTGGTGTTTGAAGAGGTACAGGTGGTGGTGGAGGTGGTGGTATTGGTGCTTCGTTGTTTGGGTTCCTCCTAGGATTCCTGCGTGGCGGCATCTTTAACTATACGTTTAAAAGATGGCGACATGGATAAGAATAAATGATAAATGAATGTGTCTCATGGACTAAATCACCATAGTCCAACAACAGAAGGAATAGTATGACTAAATGAAGAGGATAGCATTTGGATAATAATTTCCATAAGATTCGATATCTGTCAAAAATACTGGAATTACAGATGTAACGAGTTCGGGAAAAATGGCCTAAGAGTAGGCCTTACATCAACCAAGATGGAAAATTTTGACAGACTTAAGATTAGACAAAGACTTAACAGGTCTAAGATTTATACAGACAGGAAATTAGACCAAAGTTTTACATAAACTAGGTTATATCCAAAAGATGAGATGACGATATTCTATCGGCGACGAGAACTACTAGCATGAGTCCTTGATCCCGACAGTAGACGTTCGATGTCCCTTATACGCCTGTCCGACCTTGCTTGTTGAGCTCGAAGTTCTCTAACTTCAGCTCGGGCTTCAGCAAGTTCCCTTTGCAGATTTGCATTGCGGACCAGAGTCCTTTCATGAGCAGACTCTAGTCGGAGAATGTGGACAGTGTTAACACCAGAGTTGGCGTCAACTTCCAAAACTTGATTGATAGTCGCTTGAGACATTATCGAGTTCCTAGACATCCTACGCACCATGATTGGTAGGACTCTATCGGCAGAACCTCCTTCTGTGAGGTTGTAGAAACTTCGGTCTCCGTTGTAGGGAATGGGCTGACCCTGTTCATGACTCCATGTTATCAAGTTAGTGGACCACAGAGGTGTGGGTCCCTGAAACACAGGGCAAGGGTTCAGGTTTGGGTTTTGTGTAGCTGGGGGTAGGTTGTTGACTTCTGGCTCCGAGTCGGAACTATCGGAAAAGCCCTCAGCATGGTGATCATCCAAAGGGATTGGGTGATCATCTTCTGGCTCTGCCTCTAGCCAACCAGCATTGCCTTGGTTCGGGAAGTACGGATCGCCGTGGTGAAATCCAGCCATCTTAATCTATGCGAGAAAAGGGATATAAGAAATAGCTAAAATAGACGAACTAGCTAAGATAATTACAGTAAGATCAAATACCCATATGGTATTCCTTTATGGTTGTGTTGGTAAGTTTTTAGACTTGTTGCCATATCACAACCATTCTTGAGCATATTCTAATCACTCCTCAGACCAGCATAGTTGATCAGGCTATGCCATTCCCAAGACTGACTATATATCCCCAGGCTTACTTGTGATATTCAACAATCGTAATACTTTTGTTCTTGTCGTTGTGACACTGATTTTAGTATGAATGCAGGCACGTATACTTACTTAAATATTTTATTATTTAAAAGTATAACTCTGAGACAGAGTGTTTTAATCCCATGTATTTATAGTTAGTATATCTTTTATGGGTTGATATACTATATTCACTATAAACAATGCTCTGATACCAATTTGTCACACCCCAAAACCACGAACGGCGGAAACGTTCAGGGGTGGAGGACGTCATGTACAGTATCACAACAGTGTAATATAATAAACAAGCAACAACATCATCCATTGCATTATAAGTAAAGTTTTATACATGTGTGTTCTTTCATTGTAATAAGACACCAAAAATATACAATCATAATAAAAACGAGACTTGACTGCTCCGTCTTCTCAAAACCTGTCCTCCGTACCTGTCTACTGGCGACCTGAGAACACAAGTTATTTTGAAAGAGAGTATCAGCTTTAAAGTTGGTGAGTTCATAAGTATATAAGTGTCATTTCTTTGTTTGTGAAAATCTGCTATGAATGCCATGTAAACCTTTAAGTGAAAATGTTGAAGTAAGTACGAAATCCCTAGAAAAACCCTTATTTTCTATAAGTATGAAATGTAGTCTTCTACCAAGACTCGAAAGTTTTATATGAATGAAGTGTGGTCTTCTACCAAGACGTGAAGGTTTTGTATGAATGATGTGTAGTCTTCTACCAAGACTCGAATGTTTTGTATGAATGAAGTGTGGTCTTCTACCAAGACGCGAAGGTTTTGTATGAATGATGTAGTCTTCTACCAAGACTCGAATGTTTTGTATGAATGAAGTGTGGTCTTCTACCAAGACGCGAAGGTTTTGTATGAATGATGTGTAGTCTTCTACCAAGACTCGAATGTTTTGTATGTGAAATGATATTTTTTCCTTTCTATTGACTAGTACTAGAGCACTTAGTCTAACTCCTCGTTTATGTGAAAGTAATCACAAAATAAAGTAAACAGGGAAAATATAATCATATAAGTGTTATTGTCTTGGATTACCAGGACAAACACGAGATCGCCGAAGCGAACGATAGACCCTAAGGAACATCCGAAGAGTGTCCCCTCATCCTCTGTAGCAGCAGCAGGGTGGAAGGAGGGTTAGTCCCTGAATCGATCTCTTGATGCAGATCGTCAACCTAATGATCCTCCGAAGATTCACATCTCATCCACTGTTGCAACAGTGGACAGAGGGATAGTTAGTCCCATCACTGACTACTAATCAAGTGACTACCTTAGACATCCGTAGACGTCATCAACCACTGGTGCTAATCAGTGAGATTCGGAATGGTAAGTCCCGCCGAAACATCCCATTGAACGGGGATAGGAAAGACAATTTACACAGTAAATACTAATAAATCATCCTCTTAGATCTAAGTTCAAGTATCCAAGGTAAGTAATTACAGGATAATGCACCTATGAAGAAGTGTCCCTGTATGGTATTCATGTAAGTGTGTTCATGTAACAGGTAAGTATATGTAAACATATTAATGTATCATATAATCCTAAGTATGTGTACTCATGTATCATGTAAGGCATTAGTATAGACTCATGAATGAACTGACTCTGGTTTGATATCTTCTGACTATCCCTATGATAGCTAACTGGAAAGTATGTGGTTGTTCAAGTAGGTTTATGCACCCTCGCAATGCCAGGGTGCGGGAAACTGAACAAAGGATGAAAACTATAATCTCTAACATATAAATGAACATATACGTGTAAGTATAGTCTGATTCAAAAAGGTAAAATATACTGGTTTTGCAAGATATCTAGGAGTTTTGAACAATAATTTAAAGTGACTTGAAGTCATTATACATTTCAAAACTAATACTTCTGTTGTCCAAGTATTTTAAGATAGAAAACCATTTCATGTGACTCCTTTTGAAATATGTGAAATCTACTGAGTGAAAACACAGTTATAAAATACATAAGATTGATTTATTAACTTATTGTTTTCTACTTGTATTCCCCCCCCCCCCCCCATTAAAGCATTTAAAATCCTTTAAAACATTGATTAAGGGGTATGAACTCACCTGTAGTTGGTGATTGGAATGAACTGAACGCTATCGGATTGCTAGGTGTTCAAGCGAGGACTTGTGCACACACTACGATCCTAATGAACATATAATCACACATATATGCACTCAATTAGAGACAAAAGACTAATTGATAATGTTTAAGACATCCTAAACATAGTTAACACTTTACATAAGTGTTTTAAGCCGTAAGGACTTCATCTAAGCAATTGTGGGACAGGGTACTTGTGTTTAGGGTTTCCAAAGGACCCTACAAGAGTGTTTACTCTCCATAATCCATCACACATGGAGTTTACGGTTGTAAACTCTTGAGTTTACAGCCGTAAACTCCCAAACATGTGTGTTTGGTGTGTTTTGAAGTCCCATATGCTTTCTAGAATTATTCTAACCTAGTGGCTATGATCTTGGAAGGGTTTAAGGCCTAGAAGTACTCCAAATAGGAGTTTACGGCCTCAAGACCATTTCCCCTTGGAGTTTACGACCGTAAACTCCCTTGGGGTGTGGTTTATGTTGTTTTCAAGCTTCATGCTTTTGAAGGACATGTTCTAGATAATTGTTTAAGGCAAATGAGGACCCTAGGCACACTTTGGTGCCATTTCTTTGAGTTTACGGCCCAAGAACATTCTCTTGGCCGTAAACTCACTTTGATAAGTGATTTTTGGTGAGTTTTGGTCCCTCATTTTAATTGGAACAATTTCTTGTAAAGGTCTAGGGCTTTAGGTGCAATGAAAACACCCTTTATGTCCATTTATATGGAGTTTACGGCCTAGGAGAGTTCTGGGCCGTAAACTCACTTTTATTTGAGTCATTTGATGTGTTTAAGACCTTAAGCTACTTGGGGAAATAACCTAGATGCAAGCCTTAAAGTCCTTAAGTCCAAAAACCACCATTTAGGCCTTTGAAATGGAGTTTACGGCCTAAGAGAGTTCTGGGCCGTAAACTCCCAATCTTGGGTGGTTTTGTGTGTGTTTTCATGTCTCTAACATGTATCCCTAATGTTCTAAGGCCTTATCCTAGCACCAATGGCAGTTTTGGCTTTGTTTCGGGAGTTTACCGCCCAAGAACACATTGGGGAGTAAACTCCTAGATCTCATGATTTAGCCATCTAAATCATGTTATTAGCATCTAATATGTATTCTAACACTACTAGAAAGAGTTACTCACAATCTGGGATAAAAAACCCGAAGATCTGTCAGAGAGAAAATGGCTTTTCTCTAGCTGGAATTGTGAATAATGAATTAAATAAATTCAGAAAACTATTTATAGTCCTGAAATATTTTGACAGAAAATATTTCTATTCCTGATATTGGACTGTAACATTTATGAAACTTGAAATGTCCAAATTTCACAAACTCAGGAGCATCCACTCTCCTGATATCTCCTAAAGTGTAAACCCTAATGTACACAAACATTTTCAGAAAAGTCTGAAAATCACTGAAATTGGTTGTGGCTTCTATTGGATAGATATTGTTCGTACAAATGGGAATTACAGGTTGTCACAAGTGGGGTGTTAAGAACCACTTCTTCATCTGAGGACTCATTGCGAATAATAAGCTTTCGCTTTTTCAACAATGTTTGTTGCATTTGTTTCGCAACATCTTGAGCATGTTGTCTCTTAGATCCTGGAGAGACAGGAGCTGGAATATTGCGAACGGTAACTCCTTTACTGCTCACCTCAGTCTTGCGAATCTTTTTCAATACCCCCGATTTTGAGGGTATTGTATCCTTCTTTGATTTTGGTGAGGTTTCCACTATCTGAATCTCCTCATCTTGACCCTGTTTCGCAGATTGATCAGTTGCATCATTCTTGATAGCCTTCTTCTTCCTTGAGGGTTTGGTTGCAACGCTTAACAAAATGTCAGTCTCCACATTTGGATCGAAAGTCTTCATGTAGCGCACCAACACCTTGTGAGTTGGAGAAACCTTGTTAAGCATCACATCTGGAATGCGAGCAACATGGGTAAATATTTCCTCATCATCTTCATCCACCTTTGGAAATTGATATAGAGAAAATTCTGCAACCTCCGCATCCTCTGGTACTGAAATTCCCTTCCTTTCATATACCTTTTCAAGAATCAAGCTCCAATACCTTGCACAAGATATTCCTTTTATCCGAATTTGTGTTTTCCAGACTCTTAACAAATTCCTTCCATAACTGAGTTGCATAGTCGACACTTATGTCATAATACAGTCCCATTACCATGGCATAAACCTCCATATGCCACCTATCTAGACCAACGGTGCGTCCTGTTAAGCATCTGAGAAAAATGTCACACAGAAAATTCCATATACACAGTAACCCGGACTTTCTGAAGTCACTGATCTTCTCCAGAGTGGGTTGATGGCCCATTTCATTGAACATGTGGATGACTTGAGAATTAACGGGTTTGAAAAATGGAGGGTTGTTTGGAATCTGCAAGAATTCAACAAACATCTTCTTGGAAAGTTTAACCCGTTTGTTGTTCATCAAGTTGAAGGTTATCACATCAGTAGTATGGTTGTATGATGTCGTTGAAGTTGCCAAAGATAACCATGTCATCGGAACAGAGAAGGAACTAAACATGGAGGTAGACAGGGATGATCGTTTTAGGGCAACGATGAGCATCTTCAATCCTTCAGGATAAGAAGAGACATTCGGATCAACTTGATAATTGGTGCTTTGGATTTTCATTAGGGATTGAGAAAGAACTTCATCAGTGTTGGATTGAGTGGCAGCCATTGTTAGGGTTTGAAATAGATGAAGTTTGAACAATTTTGAATCTTTTGAGGTTTGTGAGAGTTCTGTTCGCGTAACCGTATATAGTGATCTTGATCCCCCTTTTATAGTTTACCCAAATTGATTTGAAATTAAAGCGGGATGCATTTAATGTTATCCGATGTGGCACCTTGAAAATTGGATCATGACTGCAAAAGATAACCATGCTTTAAAAAGTAACTGTCACATCTCCTTGAAAACCAGATAGAATACCAACCATCTTGAGTACACAGCCTGTCAAGTTTCCCGTTATAGAATTTGAACCGTTAAAACCCTTCGCATGGAGGCAAGGCTCTTTCACTTTTTGGATGTAAGTGAAGTCATATGCCAGATTTGCGAAATCATCAGCCTGAGTTGGTTTTACTCAGAACCTCAAGGATTTCGTGTGTGCAAGTGTGTCAAAGAAATAAGATAAGAATCAAAAAAAATTTTGGATTTCTGTGATGTCAAAAATAAATTTTGACCCAAAAGCAAATGAACCCCAAGCAAAGGTTGCTTCGTTAATCATCAAGAGAGATGATCAACAGCTTGTGTAGTTTCCCGTGAATTACAATCGAATACTTTTAGATAAGTATCGAAGGGCTTCTTTTAAAAGATATTTTGGATTGGTTTCAAATTTCATTACATATCAGCCTTAACATAAGGTGAGAAATTGTAAATGAAATTACTTGTTTGACCAGTGTAGTCAGTGACAAGTTGGCTTTTGAAAATATTTATCATGACTAGGATTTGCGAATAAAACTCACATAGAAATCATATTCATAAAAAAAAATTGTTCTGGATCTTATTGGGTAACAAATATCGTGGTTTGCGAATATTTGATCAAGACCACACATGTGAATTGAATATGATTTGGAGTTTCGAAATTTTGGTACTGAAACAAAAGTTTCGTTAAAATCTGGAACGATGTTCCCCGTCAATTCCTTAATGTTTATGATGTTTGGGTTTCACTTCCATCACGGTCTCATGATGTTAGATCATAAACACAGACTTGTGATTTGTCTAGGTTTTGATTGGTTTGATCAAAGCCCTCAAGGACAAATCTCTTCGAAAATTTGGATTGAAAGAATTATTTGGTATAAAAAGATTGGTTAAGAATCGAAGTGTACCTCTGTTATAATGGACAAAACAGAAAACTCTTAACATCAATGAAAAGAGTAAGGTAGCTCAGTTGACTGATGTGAATTTACGCCTGATTGGGAAAAACCCTTCGTATGAAAGATTCATTAAGGCTTTCAGTTTTCACACATCGAGTCTTGTTGAGGCTTTTGGTCTACATACAGCAGCATGCTTCTAGGGACATCCTAACTAGTTTTAAAATAAAATTGATACCTTCCTGTAGAAACATATATGCATGACCTCTTCACATTAAGCCCTGTACTAAACTCACAGCACACAATATTTAAAAAAAACAAAGAAAACAAAACTATTTTTGTGATTTTTGAATTTTTCAAAATTAAAAAAAAACATAACAAAATAAAATCTTTTTGGATTTTTAATTTTTCAAAAACAAACATGAATAAATATAAAATCTTTTTGAATTTTTGGTTTTTCAAAATTAAAAACTACAAAATGAATCGCAAACCTAACCTTAGTTGTTATGATCGCAAATGCGAAAAGATGTGGATGCGAAGCCATGCGAAGCCTCTGGATGAACAGTAACATCTAAACAATTTTGATTCATAACTGCTGAACGATACTTCCATGCTTGAGTTTTTGGAATTGAATTCGCATCAATCATCCCCAAACCTGCGAAAATTCTAACAAATGATTTTTCATCAAGAGGTTTTGTAAAAATATCAGCAAGTTGTTCAGTTGTTTTAACAAAATGAATTTCAATATTCCCATCTTCCACATGATCTTTGATAAAATGATATCGAATAGCAATGTGTTTTGTCTTTGAATGTTGTACTGGATTATGACAAATGCGAATTGCACTTTGCGAATCACAATACAAGGAAATCTTTTTCATGTTTATTGCATAGTCACGAAGTTGACTCTGAATCCAAATAATTTGCGAAGTGCAAGCAGCAGCAGCAATGTATTCAGCCTCAGTAGTTGATATAACTACACAAGTTTGTTTCTTCGATTGCCAACTCACCAACTTCCCATCCAATAGTTGACATCCACCACTCGTACTTTTCCTATCCAAAGTACATCCTCCTAGATCAGAATCTGAAAAAGCTTGAATGAAAAACCCCGTTTTCGAAGGATACCAAAGTCCTAATGAAACTGTTCCCTTAAGATAGCGAAAAATATTTTTCGCTGCAGTCAAATGAGGTTCTCTGGGATTAGCTTGATATCTGGCACAATTGCAAACCGAAAACATAATATCAGGTCTACTTGCAGTTAAGTACAATAAAGAACCTATCATGCTTCAATAAAGTGTTAAATCAACAGCAGGAGCATCTAACGAAGGAGTTAGTCTTGTTCCTACTGCCATTGGTACTCTTAGTTTCGTGCTATTGGTCATTCCAAACTTTTCAAGCAAGTTCTTCGTATATTTTTCTTGATTGATTAAGATTCCATCCCTGTTCTGTCTTATATTCAATCCAAGAAAATTATTAATTTTTCCCATCATGCTCATTTCAAACTGACTTTTCATTAGATTTTCAAATTCAATTGACAATGCTGGTTCAGTCGAGCCAAAAATAATATCATCAACATAAATTTGAACAAGCATTAGATGATTCCCAACTTTCTTGCGAAAAAATGTGGGGTCTACTAATCCTTGTTTAAATTTAGATTGTTTCAAGAAATTTGTAAGAGTTGCGTACCAGGCTCTTGGTGCTTGTTTTAATCCATATACAGCCTTATCTAGGATGTAAACATGATCAGGATGTTCATCGTTTATAAACCCTGGTGGTTGTTCAACATACATTGTTTCTTCTAGTTCTCCATTTAAGAATGCACACTTAACATCCATTTGATAAACATCAAAGTCTTTGTGAGCAGCATAAGCTAAAAATATGCGAACTGCTTCAAGTCTTGCAACAGGTGCAAATGTTTCTTCATAGTCTATTCCTTCTTGTTGCGAATAACCTTTAACTGCTAGTCTAGCTTTATTGCGAATAATATTGCCATATTTGTCAGTTTTATTTTTAAAAATCCATTTTAATCCGACAATTGAAACATCAGAAGGCTTAGAAATTAATCTCCAAACCTTGTTTCGTTCAAATGCAGCCAGTTCAGATTGCATAGCAACAACCCAATCTGAGTGTTCCATAGCATCCTTCACTGTCTTTGGCTCTATTTTCAAAATAAAGACATTAAACATACATAGTTCTTGGTTCGCATTCAGTGCCTCATTTTTCGCACGAATTTGAGCTCTTGTCAACACACTATCTTGTGGATTTCCAATTACCTGTTCTTTTGGATTATTTCTTGTCCATTTCTCAAGTGGTGGAAAATTAGGATCAAATTCCAATGGTGCATCTTCATACATATCTTCATTTTCAGATCCTGCAACAGAAAAATTTTCATTTAGTTCATGAAACTCATCATTTTCATCAAGATTAATTGTCTCTGTTTCATCATGCTCCCCCTCAACATGATGTTCATCTTGATGCTCCCCCTCAAAATGATGTTCCTGTTGATTTTGCGAATGCTCCCCCTCAACTTGATGATTCCTATTTTCATTCTCCCCCTCGAAAGTTGGCTGATTGTCTGCATTGTTGATCGTATGCTCCCCCTCCATACGAACATCAGGCACACTTTCGCAAGATATTGACCTTGTAGTAATTGTTGAATCATCAGTATGTGTTCAGGATTATGAGGTTTGATTATCAGGAGCATTATTTTCCGCATTAATTGCTCTGTCAGGAATTCCGAAAATTAAGTCATAATCAAAATCATTTATTTCAGAAGTATCAATTTTAGTATTTGAATCAACAAGTATTGATTTATTTTCAAATTTACTATCTGTTTGTTTAAGATAGTAATCATCAAATGTTAAATTGAAAGTTTCTTCAACTTTTCTAGTTCTTTTGTTAAGCACTCTGTATGCAACTGAATTCTGCGAATATCCTAAGAATATGCCTTCAAATTTTTGATTATTTACAAATTTTTGCGAATTCTCAAATTTTCGATTGTTGTCATATTTGCGAACATTTGGAATTTTGTCAACAGAATTTATTGGTTTATGAAAACTTGAATCTGTTTGTTTATTTTTTCTTTGAAATTTTGATGATGTTGTTTTTGAAATTTGTTCTTTTGCAGCTCTTGGTTTGTCATTAGACACAACTTGCCAGAAAATTGCTTTTCTTGCTTTTCTTTTTGAAATATTATTTTCTGTTGAATAATTTCCAACCATCAATTTGAATTCATGAGAATTTAATTTTACTTCAGCCTTTGGTTTTTCAACTTTTTCAAAATCTTGGTTTGCTTTTTCACCTTTAACCGCCCACTTTTGTAATGTCTTTTGTTTTTGAAACACATAAGGATTTTGAGTTAAATTATTTTCTTATGTGTTTTGATTTGCGAAAAAACCTTCAGTAGTTGACCTTAGATTATCTTTTTCAATCATTTTGTTGAATTCATGATGAATTTTCTCAGCATTTCCAGTAGTGACAAAAACTTGATTTGGAAAAATGGTTTTATCAATGCATACAAAATTTGGATATACCACAGTGTTGGTTTCCAAATAATGTGCGCCTTTGTCATTTAAAATTTTGTCAAATTCTTTTGTATTTTCAAACACTTGATCAACCACAACTCGTGGAGGTATTTCATGTGAATCTTTCACTTCTTCTTTGTTTTCATCAGTATCATCAGATTTCCAGCTTTCAACTTCCACATTATCAAACTTACAATGTTGCGAAGTTGAAGGTTATCAATTTCATCCTCTACTATCGAATCAACTTTAATTTCTTTACCTTTGATCTTAGATGTGATATTAATGATTGACAATTGAGAACAATCAACCTCTTCTTCCTCTTCTATCTCACTGATTTCACTCACATTATCTGAATTGTCATCAATATCAGCATAATTGAATTGAGAGGCAAGAGTTGAAATTTCTGTTTTCTTTAAGATTTTCACTTGTTCACTCTTTGTCAAACATTCATTGACAATGTTAACCAACTCATCAACATTCAGAAATTCATCAATTTTGACAATACCATATGGATATCTATCATCAGGTATTTTGTCAAATTGAGCAATTGTACTTTCGCAATCATAAGCAACAACATCAACTTTTTCACGTTCATACTCAAGAAAAGGTAAAAGTTTCCTATGTTGTTCTTTGCTAATGTTAGAAGAATGATGTAAAGCAGTTAATTTTGCATACAATCGTTTGGCAGAATTACAATATATGTTCCTTTGTGCTAGCAACAACCTAACATCATTTGTAAGATTATTCCTATCACAATCTACATTTTTGATCTGCATTTCAAGTTTTTCTACTCTGCTCTTTTTTATTTATAATTCTCTTCGTGTCTCACCTAGTTGCATATTTAATTTTTGAGCTTCAGTACTAGCAAACACAATAACAAAATCAAAATAAGCCACAGTATCATCAAATGAAATGATTTCAGCATCATAAGCAGATAATGGAATATTAAAAAATTCAAGTATTGCACGTACCTTGGTGGTCATGGGTGATTTTTCCGTGGATTTGGATACGAAACATCTCCCTGAAATGTCCTCTTCGCAATCTTCAAACCTTGTGAACATGGCTCCATGTGTAGGATGCCTCATTTCTTCATTATCAGATCCTGATGACCAGATCTGATGCGTTCCACTCTCTTCATCAGCAGATTCTCCCTTCGCAACTAGAGACACTCATTTTGTCTTAGCGCGCAACTCTTCAATCTTTTTAGAATAGTATGCTTCATCTTTAACTTTTTCTTTCTTTTCTTCTTTCTTTCGCAACATGCAATCGGCTGCGAAGTGATTCGCACCATTGCAGTAGTGACAGTAAATTCCTGAGTCACCTTTCAGCTTTTTCATTTCTTTCGCATCTTTTTGTTTCTCTTCAGCTTTCTCCATTATCTTCCTCTCCTCTCCTCCAACTTTTGTGACTCCACTTTTCGCATCACTAGCCTTTCCTTTTGGATTAAAAGGCTTTTTGAAAAACTTCTTAACTCTGTTGTTTGAGTAGAATGCCACAACTTCATTATCAGAGTTCATCAAAAATCCTTCATTATCTGAACCATCTTTTTCATTAACATCAACTTCTGATACCTTTGAAACAAGAGCCAAAGGACCTCCAATACTCTGTTTTGATTCTTCATACATTTCTGAAACTTCACTTTCATGTGTTTTCAGCTGATTGTAGAGATCATTCAAATGAGTTGTATCAAAACTCTATTGATTCTTAATCATCATGCTCACACTTCGCCATTCCTTGCGAAGACCCATAATGAAAGTTAAATTGAACTCCATGAGAGACCTAGTGATTCCATACCTATTGCAGCGAAACATAAGCTCATTCAGACGATCATAGTAATTTTCAAGAGTCTCAGCATCCTTTTGTCTGAATTCCTTCAGTTCAACTAGACATTGCTTCACAGAGTTGATCTTCGTCTTTTCGCTACCTTGATACTTCTCTTTTAGAGTGTTCCAGATCTCCTTTGCTATTTTACAACTACGAATGTAATTATAAACCACAGGAGGAAGAGCACCTCTTAGTTCCCTCATGCACCTCTTTTCATTATTCTTCAACCGTTTTTGTTGATCAGCAACTTCAGCAGATGCAGTAGATGGTCCAATTGGTTGAACATTAGCAGGAGCTTGCACTGTTCCATCGATACAATTCCAAAGTTCTTCATCAATTCCATTTAAGTAATCTTCCATTCTATCAGCCCACTGATCATAGTATTCTGGAATTAACATCGGAATTTTGGTTGAGGAACCAAGCAAGTGAGAGAAGGAAGTCATTGTATTCATGTTGAAGTTCGCCATTGATGAACACAGAAATTTTCAGAAAGCTTGAAAAACTTGATGAATTTGAGAATTGATCAATTGAATTGATCACAAATCACTGATCGATTACTCGACTAAACAATTCAAAGACAGAATCAATTCAAATCTGAAGATCAAATTTGATTTTCAAAACCAAAATGCGTGGAAAATTTTGAGTAAAGTTGCAACTCAAAAAGCAAATGTTTCTAACACGAAAATCAGATCGATGCAGTTTGAATCCTGCTCTGATACCAATTGAAGACAATTGTTATCGAGATTTACGAAAGCAAATATGATTTGAGTGATTGAAAAGTTAGAACACGAAGAGTAAATATTAATCAGATCTTATATTGATGAAGACTGATTACAGAATAAGCAGAAAGGATATTTGCATTTGAGAAAGTTATCCTCTACTTCTATCCTCAGTCCCTATTTATAGGAAACTTGAGTGTACAAAAAATATACTAAGTCTAAACAATACACTTCGCACAAAATTGACTTAGTAAAATAACATAAAGATGCGAAACTAAACAAACACATTATTCGACTTTTACAATTTTGCTTCTACAGTGCTCTTTATATTTTCGGAATTATGTTGACATGTACTTTACTTTCAAATTATTATACAAAATAATACAAAGTTTGCACTCCTAGATTTTTTGCTATTGGACGTTTTAACTCACTTTAATATATAATGTTATATTTTCATTAAAATTTGTTATATATTATAAATTAAGTTTATTACTTTGACGTTCACCGTGTTTGTAACTGATGATCGTTGACCAACTTTTGATGGATGTCACAATAAGGATGATACATTCATATTTGTGTCACAAGTACGACATGTATTCTATGTGAGAGACCCGGAGGATAATAAAAAGTCAATTGTGATCATGACACTTCCACAAAGTTATAAACATGCATATAAAATTGTTGATGAGGAATACAATATAATAGTTTTACCACACAAATTATAATTATATAATGTCACCCGTAGATAAAATTGATATGGCTTCTGAATCCTGCAATGATTACTTTTGGTCGGACTATAACGGTATAAAAACAGCCAAAAAAAAGTTGTGAAGATACAATAGTTACAGGACAAAACTTGATACTATTTTTTTTATCTTTTATAAGTTTGATAAATATTTGTTGTTAATTTTTTTTTATTTTCAGTGTGTGTGTGTCTGTGTGTGTGTATATATATATATATATATATATATATATATATATATATATATATATATATATATATATATATATATATATATATATATATATATATCAGTATACCAGGATTTGTTGTTGTATACCCAATATTTTTATTAATAATTAGTTTCAAAATTTTTTGGTTTTTGTTAATATTACTCGTATAAAATCATTAGCTTAACAAATTCTTCCTAATATGATCATTTCTTTTATATCCTACACTTGTGGAGTTTATCGTATTTATTTATAACATGAGGTGCATGGGAAGAATAATATAAATAGAGTGATGAATAAATTGAATGACCAAAAAGTATTTATAACAAGGTTGATATTTTACAACTTGTAGTGACAAATTATAATATTATGACCATAGATTTTAAAACCGGTTCAAACCAAAAACCAGGGACGAGATTGAAAAAAAAAAAAAAAAAAAAAAAAAAAAAAAAAACAGTTTTATGCCAATTTTTAGACCGATCTAACATGACGTTTTCTTGAAAAAACGGGCTGAAACAATGTGATAGATATGTTAAAAAAACCGTTCGAACCGGTTTATTGGACTTGAATAATTAGATTTCACTTAGCCGATTAAAAGCATAGTTCATCTCGCAAGAAAATTGAATAACTCGAACGATCATATGTACACAACTTGAAGGCCGACACGGACCATTGCCACATGTAGACCGGCAGTTGAACCGATAATCGGTGATCAGACCGGTTCAAATAAAAAATAGGTTTTTAAAACATTGTTCTTACTATTTTTTTACTTCGGCATGGATTTTTTTTATGTGACAAATTTCAATATAAAATTCACAAGGTAAATTATGGTACATATCAAATAAAAACTCGTTATAAAAATTGACATTTAACCACCATTTTCGACTCTCGCACTATTTGTCATGAATTTTTTGATGTAACAAATTTCAATATAATATTTAATTTAATCTTTTAAATTTATACTTTGTCACTTTATGTCTTTACGTCTCACTTAATACCCGAGTCAATGTAAATGTACCTATTACATAAAAAACTTGTTACAAAAGATAACATTTGACCAACGTTTTCGACCATTGCATATCTTGTCACATTTTTTTTTATGTTAGAAATTTCAATTTGAGATTTAATAACTTAAAATGAAATTTCAACACCTTATGTCTTATTTAATAACCGACACAAGGTAAATATACATATAAGATAACAAACATGTTATAAAAGAAGATATGTGACCATCATATTCAACCGTCACACTACTTTTCACCGATTTATATAAAATGGACGTTAATGTGCTGATTTGCAATGATGACTCTTTTAACTTAACATTCATGGAAACAATCATGTGAATTAGTTTATGACCTTTAGTGATGAAAAAAATGAAAATTGACACCATACACACAATTTTCAAAACGGACGACATATAGTTTTGTACCAAAGTCATATATCTATATAAAAATGAATAATAGTAGAAAATGTATATTGAATTATTAATTATATACTAAATTGATGTATTCGACATGGCTCGTCACTACTCATAAAAACTTAAGGCTTAACATTGGTAAACGTGGTAAGGTTATTTGAACCTTGTTCACTGTTGAAATACTCTACCATGTTAGCCCCTTCCACTTTGGTCCCCCTGTGGTCCTTGTTTTCCTCTTTTTTACCTAAACCCTATAATTCATTCGTTTGTGGCCAACATCCACACATAAAACGCTTTCCATGTTTATTTTAGTCTTTCTTAACTAAATTGAGCTGCAACCAAGAAAGAAGAAAATGAAGGTATTCAATGGTTAATATTAATTATTCTCGCGCGTAACATTAGTTTGATTATAGATCATAACTAGTTTTCATTAATCCACAGATCTTCAGTTGGGTTCATCGTCGGTTTCATAAAAAAAGTGTGGCAGATGAAGATGCCAAGAAGGTTGAAAATGACAAGGTATCATTGCTTGAGAATGAAGCGTTAGCAGGGGTTTGTGATGGCTGGAAAGAAGGTATACTCGCCATTGGTACGTTGGGGATTGATCTTTCCAAAACTTTCCAGGTGAAAGATGTTGCGTACACCGACAATCAGTTGTTGTTGTTTGGCCATGATGACGATGAGGAGGACCAGGAAGGAGAAATGGAATGGCCATTGGTGCTAAAAGCTTGTAAACATGGGTTTCATCATGTTCAGAAACAAGATCCGTCACCATGTGATAAGGTTGCTAAACCTAATAATGGTAAAGAAGAAGTTGATGCTAAAGATCCTACAAATTTGAACACTGAATGCACAGAGAAGAAGATTATGAATTGTGGAGAGCGAACAACTCTTGCGGATTTGCTTTGGGGTGATTCGGAGAAGAACTTGTTGAAGGAGAAGTTATGTGATCCTTTCAATGTCCCCTACCATGTTAGCACATGTACCGAATCCATCAAGAGTACCCTGATCTCAAAAAAGAAGAAGATCGAGAAAGATGATTCCACTCACCCGATCAAGAAAACAAAACGAGTGAGCTTCTCTCTCTCTCTCTCTCTCTCTCTCTCTCTCTCTCTCTCTCTCTCTCTCTCTCTCTCTCTCTCTCTCTCTCTCTCTCTCTCTCTCTCTCTCTCTCTCTCTCATGTACATAAATTCGAGTTATGGATCTTTAATTTTATCTTTTGTTACTATTTATTGAAACTTCTAATGTGGGTTGCTGCCATTTAAACGTTTTGTGTAAAAGCTGATGAGAAAGATGTTGAAGAAGAAGATCTACCCAGATATCGCGAGTCAAAAGAAGGAGACTGAAGGGATTATCTATCAGGATATACATGTGCATGCTACTTGATGAATCCATCCCCGTCTTCGAAATTATGGTAATCCTCAAAGGTCTAGACTTGATGTACGTATTTTGATGGCCATTTCTACAATAGGAATCCAATTAGAATGCGCCAAATTGTGTCGCATGCCTCATATCCTATCCACATCAAATGATATATACAGATCAAAGTGTCACTGTAGCTGGATTGATTGGTTTAGGCACTTTATCTTACACTTTTAGCTTCTAATTAATCCTTTTTGCCAAAAAGGCTGTGGGCTAACTTGTGTTTTATTTGTCTAGATGCAGTTTTTCTACATCGAGGAGTGTGTTTGTACGTATTAACCATCCCTGCTGCATGCCAATATTTTCCCCTTCCTTAATTTGTTAATTGTTATTTGTATTATTTTTATGATCGAACTGGTGTTGCTCATATTATTAAGTTTGTGATTCGCATTAATTTTACTTAAGGGAACGAATGTTTGGCTTTTGTTGGTGTTTATCCAATAAAATAAAGGGAAGGTTTAGACATCTAATTAACCAGATCCACCTCCCACCAATTACCAGTTTTCCGTTAAGTAGATTTAGAAATATGGCTCTGGAAAATAATGTGGTCCAAGGACTCCTCAAGACTCTAAAGAAGTGGCACAAAGGAGCTATCCAGGTCCTCTCCATGTTAGAGAAAATTAGCTTTGGTCCGAAGCTTATTGAGGGCCACTCTCTATTAGTGTATATTAGTTAGTAGGTATGAGACTTGTATTCTTATATGGTTGATTAAAAAAAGTTAAATGCAAAATGCAAAAATTAATTATTTTTTAAAATAAAATTTTGAAATAAATACAAACAAAATGAATAATACTTGTAAATAGTTCAATCTACACTAAAAGTCTTGAGGAAGTGACATGTGTCAAAATGATTTTCATTTATTATAATAGATTAATGTATTGTAGCACATTAGTATTCACCCATTATTGTTGTATGTAGGCGCATATGTATCATCTCTTGTATATATTTGTGTATACGTTTTAATGAAAGGCAAAAGAGAATATTTCACACCCTAAAATGGTATCAAAGTCGAGATCGCTATAACTCTATCTTCCCCTCCTCATGTTGATTTTCTATTCTCTTTCACGATCCATCTTCTGTGATCGCTCATTTGTTTCGTTCCAATGAAAGGAGGTGAAAGCTCTAACCCTACCAACCAAAACCTTAAACCTCGTAGCATCACTAACATCATGATCCTTTGTTCCTTTTATTCTTGATTTGAATCAACTAGACTATAATGCTTGTAGAGTCCTTTTCGAGACCCACTTCAAAGCCTACGGAGTCTTCAATCACCTTGATGATACATCAAATCTGAAGGAGGCTATTGACGCGGAATGAAGAAACATCGAGTCTCTTGTTGCCATGTGGATCTATGGTGCCCTTACTCATCGCCTTCTCATTATGGTGCTTAAGAATGGTTACAAGGATCGAGATATTTGGAAGGCTCTTGAAGACTTATTCTGTGACAACAAAGATGCAAGGGCCATTAAACTAGAGAATGAACTTCGCTCCATGGTTATTGGTGATTTGTCTGTTATGTAGTATTGTCAAAAGATCAATGCGATGGTAGATTTATTAGCCAATATTGGCTCCCCCGTTCTCGAGAAAACATTGGTTACTTACCATCTTAATGGCTTGGAACCCAAGTTTGATAATATTGCTACTCTTATCCGTTATCGTGAGTGTCTCCCATGTTTTTGTCAAGCCCGTTCAATGTTTTTCCTTAAAGAACAACACTTTGATCAGATCTGTTCTTCTCAATCCATCCACTTGGATCACCTGTCTGCCCTCAAGTGTTCCATACCGATGGCAATGGGTCTCAATCTATCTGTCTCGGGGGAACCAATCTTGCTAGTAGCTTTGACACATTGTCAGTATTTTGATCATATCCTATGAACTGTAACTCTGATTGATAAGATTCAAAATGTTATAAAAACTAGACACAATTTCGGACAACGTTCATGTTTGTGAGAAAGGCAAAATCTGCGATTACATGGCCTAAAAATGCGATCACAGGTGTGATTGTATGTCTGTCCTGCGATCGCATGTTTGCCACAAAGCTTCCTAGGATCAAACTAAGTCATCTGAAGTAAAAAGTCCAAACATGCGATCGCATATGCATGTACCTGCGATTGTATGTTGTCCAAGAAAGCCTAGAACAACAATGTATGTCAATAAATCGGCCGGATACGCGTTTTTAAGAAAACCTGCGATCGCATGTTACCAGATTCTTGTTCCGGAAGCTTCCACCTTGAGTATAAATACAACCCTCATAATCAGATGTGAGAGTGAGACGATTCCAGATGAAGAAAACCACTTCTAAAGGCGATTTTTGAGTTCTTTCAGCGACTTTTGGAGATCTGAAGACTGTGAATCATCTCACATATTTAGTTTATCTATGTTTATCAGTAAATGTTTCTTTTATCTATTTTAGTTTCCTTTTTAGTCATGTCTGACTAAAGCTTAGTTTTTAATTGTGCATAGACTAGTACTTTTCATCTGATGAGTTATCAGATCTGATTTTTGTTTTGTGTTTCTATCTGGATTTTTCAGTTTTGAGCTTCATGAATGTTTGGTTTTAAATTTTTGTTAGTCATATCACGTAGCTAGGGTTTTTATCATTCTAGTTAATCAGTTAATAGAATCTGTAATTGTTCTTGGCAACCGATAAAAAGTAACAAGTATCAAATTGGTTCCGTTTTGAGATTTAACTCTGATATAAACTGAAAAATCCATATCTTTACACTTCCGAGCTTGTGAGAAGTATTGGGTATTGCTAGGAATTTTACACAGAACTTAATGCAATTTTTCTGATTTAATTAAGAGCTTGTTTAATTGAACAATAAAAAGTTAGGGTCAATTCAAAGAGCTTGTTTTGATTAACTAATTTTGATATAAGAGATTATACTAGAGATTGTTAGTTTTTCTCAATACCACCGTAGATAGAACGTATTCCGAATAACCAGATCTGAACTAGTTGCATGAGTAGGAAAGTCGCAGTAGAACTGAAATCATTTTTATTATTGATTTTCGTTTAATTTATTTTCAATGGGTGTTTTAGTTTTTAGTTTTAATCAAAACCCCCTTTTATATTTCTCTTTTGACTAGAATGTGCCTGATGCAAAAAATCATTGACCATTAGGTTGTGTCCTTAAGGATTCAACTCTGCTTCCCTATGCTATATTTTTAGGGCAACTAACAGTAATTATTTTATTTGTTTAAATCTGGTGCAACAATCGATCCTAACAAATCGACGCCATTACCGGGGACATGATGCTTTATAATAGTTTTATGCCCAAAGTTTTTTGTTCATGTACACCTTTAGTTTTTGATCCAAAAATCAAGCGAACTGCAAAGAAAATGAAGAAAGAAGTAGCAAAGAGAAAACAATCAGTTGGTTCATCATCATCTTTAGTACCTCCGAAAATCATTACACTGCAAGACACTCCCTTATTGAAAGAATCAGATCCATTTTTTTCGAAAGTACCCCCATCTTCACCTTTGGATAGTACCTATAAAACATACTCTCCACCACCCTCAGTCAAATCTGAATCCATAGATTCTTCAGAATCCAAATCTGAAGAATCAGACATGAGTGGAGACGAAACAGAAAAGACTCTCAGAGAGTGGGCCATTCAAGAAGTCAATTAGCAGCCCCTCTGCATCATTTTTCTAGAAGCCCAGAACTTCGAACTCAAATCTTGGTTGCTTCATCTTCTTCCTACTTTCAAAGGATTGGAAAACAAAGAACTACATAAATTCCTCAAGAAATTTCATGTGGTTTGTTCAGGAATGAAGTCGCATTCTGTTATAGAAGATAAGATAAAGCTAAGGGCATTCCCATTTTCACTTCAAGATTTAGCAAGAGAATGGCTATATTAACTCCCATATGGTTCCATCACCACTTGGACAGAACTCACGAAGCTGTTCTTAGAGAAGTATTTTTCAGAAACGCAATTTTCCAGTCTCCGAAGAGAAATCCTTGGGATCAAACAAGGAAAAAGAGAAGCTTTACACACTTAGTGGGAAAGGTTCAAGAAGCTTATGTTTCAGTGTCCACAACATGGGATCAACGATTATAAGCTCTACAACTGCTTCTGTGAAGGTCTGATACCCATGGAGAGGCACCTGATAAATTCTTCCAGTGGCGGATCCTTAGGAGATATGACACCAACAGAAATCAAGGAGGTGATAGAAAAGCTGGTTATAGTGTCAAAAAATTCTGTAAATGAAGACAGGTGGAATCCATATCAACCAAGGGGAGTCAAGGAAGTCATAAATGCTCATTTGGAGTCCCAAATATCTGAGTTGACAAAAGTTGCTCTACTCCTGAAAAAAGAGAAAATTGTATTAAAGAAACCATGTGGTATCTGCCTGAAGACTGAACATCCAGCAAATATGTGTCCAATATTGCAAAACGATGTTGCTCCAGTCAAAACTGTTGGAGGCTATCAGAACAATTATCAGAATAATTTTCAATAGAAACAACAATATCATATGCCACCCGGATTCCATCAGCTGCAAAATTATCAGCAGTCGGGTTTTCAACAAAACTTTCAACAACAAAATTATCAGCAACCCGGCAGTTCCAACATGGCCTTAGAAGATATAGTGAAGAGTCTTGCCACGAGCACCTAAGCATTCCAAACCGAAACCAGAGCTAGTATCAAGAATCTGAAACATCAAGTGTCTCAACTTGCCACTTTTGTGGGTCGTGTGGAATCTCAAGGAAAGTTACCGGGACACACAAAAAATAATCCAAAGAACAATGTGAGTGTTATTTCCTTGAAAAGTGGGAATTTATGGAGACCCAAGCACATCTAAACCAAAAAAAGAAGCTGAGGAAGAGTTTGAAGAAGTTCTGGTTGAAGCAGAAGATGTAAAAGAGACAAAAAAAAAAAAAAAAAAAAAAAAAAAAAGGAAGAGTATGAAGAGGTGTTGGTTGAAGAAGAATCTGAAAAGCTGGAAGAGAAAGAAACTCCAACACTAGTCCAGCCGAATCTGAAAGAATATAAGCACTTACCTCTGTTCCCATCAAGACTGAGGAACACGAAGTGCGAAAGAGAGGATGAAGACATCATGGAAATTTTTCGTAAGGTTGAGGTAAATATTCCAATTTTAGATGTTATAAAACACATTCCTTGATATGCTAAGTTTCTTAAAGATTTATGTATTTATAAGAAAAAGATGAAATTTAATGAACCTTTCAAAGCTGGCGAAAATATCTCCTCTATTTTACAAAAATGTTTGCCTCCAAAGTGCAACGATCCGAGAAATTTCTCAATTCCTTATAATTTGGAGAACCATAATTTTTTAAATGCCCCATGCTTGACCTTGGTGCATCAGTCAATGTCCTTCTCTTTTCTGTTTTTGAGAAATTAAAAATTGGAACTTTACAAAAAAAAACGAGACAATTATCCAGTTCGCTGACCACTCGACAGTACACCCAGAAGGTGTAGTGGATGATGTTCTTGTCCAAGTGGATAATCTAATCTTTCCCGTTGATTTTTATATTCTGGACATTGTGATTTAGACGTATCAGATAAATACTTAATTATTTTGGGAAGACATTTTCAGGAAAAAACTGCTAAAACGAAAATTGATGTTTTTGCTAGTACACTTTCAATGGAATTTGATGAGGATGTGGTGAATTTTAAAATGAATGATTATGATACTTGTGATAATATTTCTGTTAATTATCTGGGTACCAGCAGACCTTTATTTGAGGGTTGCTATGAGTTTTCTAATGTCTCTGTGTAAGAAATATTTATAGATAGAAACTTATATGCCACGTCAGAAGAGCTGGAAAAGGAAAAGCTTGGGGAAAAAGAGGAGAGGTTAGTTGTTGATAAGAAGCTGAACAGAAATAAGCTTGGGGAAGAGGAGGAGCTGAAATCTGCTAAAGGAAAATCAGAGACAAATCTGAAAAGAAAAATGGTTTTGGAGAAAGAAAAAGAGGGAAATGTGATTTCTGATATGAATGTGAAAAGAAGAAAGTTTGAAAAAAAAAAAAAGAAGAATTTTAGAAAGCAGAAGATCAAAAAACGAAAGAAATCAAATCATCTGAAAGACTTATCTGAAGACAATCTGGAGTCTTTCTAGTATGCTGAACAAGTTCCAGATCCACCCATATTGCCATATCTGAATGGATCTGGAGTGACAAGAAAGAGAGTTAAGCTTCAGAGAAGTCCTAACCACACCAGTTAGTAAATCTGGTTGGGCAAAGTCGAGCCAACGACTTTAAAAATGGACAGCTTTCCGGGTGGCAACCCGAGGAGTAGTTTTTTTTAGTTTTTTTTTACGCTTTCAATAAAGAGATTGTCGCAATTCCAAGCAAGCTTAGGGAAATCAGAGTTGCTGAAATTCATATTTTCACCATATCTTTGTCAAAATCAGATTTCTGCAAACTTATCAAATACATTCTTCCTACCTGCATCCTTTTTTGCTATTATAAGCTTTATTAAGTCGTTCATTCATCTCTAAGCATCGAAGACAATGCATCGTTTTAAGCTTGGGGAGGGGGTTAGTGTAAAAATTTACATTTTTTATTAAAAAAATTAACTTTTCAATTTTTTAGGCAAAAAAAATTCAATTTTTATTTTTATTTTTTGCATTGCATTTGCATATAAAAATCTGAAAAATCTCAAAATATTTTATTTTCTATTTTATTTTTCTGCATTCATAATTAAAAAAAACCCAAAAGATTTTATTTCTAGTTATTTTAGTTTTTATTTATTTTCTGCATATTAAAAAGTTCCGAAAATTGTAAAGAAAAACGAAAAAATTAAAATTTAAAGTTTACATGAGATGATGATATCTTTTTATATTTGATAGCTCTGTTAAGATGTAGTGTGATAGTAACCGAAAATAACAGTCTCACTACAATTAATTTTTAAGAATTATCTTTTTCAACTGCCTTAAATGTTTTCGATATGAACCAAAATAAGAGTCAGATAATTTTTACAATGGAATTGTGGGATGGAAAAATAAACAATGTTTAGAAAATAATTTCCATAGATGCCTTAAAAAAATCTAGATTGGATAGCCCTTATCTTTCCTTGAAGTACTAAACCCTATAGTTTATGCGCCTTTTGAGGTTGGGAGGAAACTCTTGTAATACCCACAATTTATTATCATTTTTGAAATATTAAAGATATGGTAGACCTCAAAGTAAAGTTTGCGCACAGTTAATATATTTGTTAGAAATTGTACATCAAGCAACTTGAAGAAATTTGCATTTCAAAGTTAAATCCAAGTCAAGTTCAAGTCAAAATCAAGAAGCAAGTAAGTTAAATCTGAAGAGTTGATCAAGACAAAGAAGATGTGTGATATAATGAGATTGATCCTTAGATAGTGGAATCATAGGGGTAAACTTTGATTTTCTGTCCATAATTGAGCTTACCGCGTTTACTGGACGAGTTCGGAAAAAAAAGGAGGGGTTAGTTAAGCTAAGTTTTTATAAACGAATTTTCATGAAATTTTCTTTAAAAATACACTATTTTCACAAATTTAATTTGGCATAAAAATTATTTGCTCAAGCTTGGTTTGACTTATTAAATATGAAATTCGAATCGTTAATATAAATTATTGAGATTGTTGTCTAGGTAGTGATTTCATTGGAGCTTCCTCGTTGTGAAATCTAATCATGTGAACAAAAAAAAGAGTGAAGTAATTTCGTTTAAGTTTTTAGTTTCATTTATTTTATTCTAAATTATTTTTAGGTCATCTACATCTTTCCATTTGTTATAATGTTTTATCTTTTTCTTACTTAAGGGCAATTCATGTTCAAGCTTGGGGAGATTTGTTAGATGCTATTTTATGCATCTTTTAGGGTAGTTTTTATTATCATTTAGTATCATAATTTGTACATTTGCATGTTATTTGTTTAAATGATGTTTAGCTCATATATTTTGTTAGAATTTTTGTACTACTCGGGTTTTATATTGTTTTTAGATAATTGGAGTGGATCGGTACTTTCGGAGCAGCTTTGGATGCATTTGAGGGAGTAACTGGATGAATATTTGGAGCCTAAATGAAGTTTAACCTAAAGGAGGATGTTAAGGAATTCTTGGAATATGTTTTGGTCAAGAAAAATTCGATCGAATTGATCACACAAAGATAGAATCTACAATCTTAAGCTAAAGGATGTTGCTGGCAGCTTTGACCCCATGTCTGTATTTTGACCATATCTCATGATTGTAACTTCGGTTGACGATATTCAAAATGTTCTGAAAACTAGATACAATTTGGGACAACTTTCATGTTTGTGAAAAGGCAAAATCTACGATTACTTGGCCCAAAAATGCAACCACAGGGGTGATCGCATGTATGTGTTGCGATCGTATGTTTGCCAAGAAGCTTCCTAGGGTCAAATTAAGTCGTTTGGATATCATCTGAAGTAAAAATTCCAAACCTGCGATCGCATATGCATGTACCTGCGATCACATGTTGTCCAAAAAAAGCCTAGAACAACAATGTACGTCATTAAATCGGCCTGATGCACGTTTTTAAGAAAACCTACAATCGCATAGGGCCTACTTGAGATCGTATGTTACCAGATTCTTGTTCTGGAAGCTTCCACCTTGAGTATAAATACAACCCTCATAATCAGATGTGAGATAGATACGATTCCAGACGACGAAAACCACTTCTAAAGGTGATTTTTGAATTCTTTCAGCGACTTTTGGAGATCTGAAGACTGTGAATCATCTCACACATTTCGTTTATCTAGGTTTATCAATAAATGTTTCTTTTATCTATTTTAGTTTCCTTTTTAGACATGTCTGGCTAAAGCTTAGTTTTTAATTCTGCATAGACTAGTACTTTTCATGTGATGAGTTATTAGATCTGATTTTGTTTTGTGTTTCTATCTGGATTTTTCAGTTTTGTGATTAATGAATGTTTGGTTTTAAATTTTTGTTAGTCATATCACTTAGCTAGGGTTTTTATCATTCTGGTTAATCAGTTAATAGAATTCGTAATTGTTCTTGTCAACCGGTAAAAAGTAACAAGTATCAAATTGGTTACTGTTTTGAGATTTAACTCTGATACAAACTGAAAAATTTAAATCTTTACGCTTCCGAGCTTTTGAGAAGTATTGGGTATTGCTGGGAATTTTACACATAACTTAATGCAATTTTTCTGATTTAATTAAGAGCTTGTTTAATTGAACAATAAAAAGTTAGGGTTAATTCAAAGAGCTTGTTTCGATTAACTAGTTTAGGTAAAAGAGATTATACTAGAGCTTGTTAGTTTTTCTCAGTACCAACTTAGAACGTATTCTAAATAACCAGATCTGAACGAGTTGCATGATTAGGAAAGTCGTAGTAGAACTGAAATCATTTTTATTATTGATTTTCGTTTAATTTATTTTCACTGTGTTTCTATCTAGATTTTTTAGTTTTGAGCTTAATGAATGTTTGGTTTTAAATTCTTGTTAGTCTGATCACCTAGCTAGGGTTTTTATCATTCCAGTTAATCAATTAATAGAATATGTAACTGTTCTTGTCAACCGGTAAAAAGTAACAAGTATCAGATTGGTTCCGTTTTGGGATTTAACTCTGATATAAACTGAAATAAATCATATTCTTACGCTTCCGAGCTTGTGAGAAGTATTGAGTATTGCTGGGAATTTTACACAGAACTTAATGAAAATTTTCTGATTTAATTAAGAGTTTGTTTAATTGAACAATAAAAAATTAGGGTTAATTCAAAGAGCTTGTTTTGATTAACTAGTTTAGGTAAAAGAGATTATACTAGAGCTTGTTAGTTTTTCTCAGTACCAACTTAGATAGAACGCATTCTGTATAACCAGATATGAACTAGTTGCATGATTAGGAAAGTTGCAGCAGAACTGAAATCGTTTTTATTATTGATTTTCGTTTAATTTATTTTCACTGCGTTTTTTAGCTTTTAGTTTTACTCAAAACCCCCTTTTATATTTCTGTTTTGACTAGAATGTGCTTGATGCAAAAAATCATTGACCATTAGGCTGTATCCCTGAGGATTCAACTATGCTTCCCTGTGCAATATTTTTAGTGCAACCAACAGTGATTATTTTATTAGTTTGAATCGGGTGCAATAATCGGTCTTAACAACCGCTTCACCTCCCTTTCTTGCGTCTCCTTCCTGTTTTTAGTTAACAGTCAAGACCCTCCCTTTCTTCATTCTAATTGCACCACCTCACTCTCATTCTCCCTCTAATTGGACCAAAAAGAACACGAGGTTCAACCTAACCCTTTTCCTTTTATTGATTTGCAGGTTTCACTTTCTTTCTCTCATTCTTCTCTCTTCTCAAAATCGGTACAAAAGCACACCCTCTTCTCTTTTAATTCTCGAATTTCAGTGTTAATTTTTGGTGGTGTGTGACAGGCAAACGTCTGAAACTCGAACCTATAGAATAATGTCTACTATTTACCGGTGAAGAAGAAGATTCAGATCGTAGAAGAAGCAAAAACGACGTCAGATTTTGACCATCTTCTTCGCCTACTACTCTACTTTCGATTCTGAAATCGTATAGATCTGATAGCGGGGTAGATCCATTTTCTGGTAGTGGTGGTGGTTAAATGTTCTTTTGGTAGCAATGTTAGGTGGTGGTCTAGTGGCCAAATTTTTTCTTTAAGGGGAGTGAGGTTATGACTTCGAGGGAGGAAGATAGAGAGTCTGAAGGGAGAAATGGGGTAGGGTTGGTAGGGAATAAAGAGGATAGGTTTATTGTTTAAAAATTATTAATATCTGTAAATAATGGGTTTAAATTTATTTCTTTTTTAAATAAAAAATAAAAAGAAAGGGTAATATAGTCATTTTATGTTGCCGAAAGGATGAATTATGCAAATTTAAACTAACAAGGGATGAAGTGTGTAAATTTAAAACAAACGAGGGACGGCCCAAGTTCATTTTAAAAAATAGAGACTAAACATATGTTTTGAGATTCGGGACGATTCTCATAATTTAAAGGGTATTTGGATAGGGAAAAAAGAGGGTGCTTATTACTTATTACTTATTTCCACCACAATAAGCTAAGTTTAAGTGTTTGGATAGGAATCCTTAAAAATCAGCTTATTGTGGTAGGAATAAGCTAAATAAGTTGATTTTAATAAGCGGGGGGGATGCTTATTGCTTATTTTTAGTGATTTGAGAATTTACCGAATTACCCTTTTACAATAACGATACATAAACCCATAAACCCTTTCTCGATCAAATCCTTCACAATCTTCTGTTGTTCGCTATTCCCTTCTTCTAGGAACTGCCATCGACGATCTGGAAGCCATTGACAATCAGGTTTGTGTTTTCATCAAAAAATTCGTCTTGCATAAATCGCACCTGTTATTTTCTTTTTTCTTCTGGTTCTACCTGTTTGCTGCTTCCCTTCTCGCCTCTGTGATGCTTCTTTTTTTCTTCATCCTTGATTCTTGTTGTTATTTGCTGCTATTGATGCTAGTGATTCTTGTTTGCATTTACAAATTCCTCTGTGTGTTTCTTTTTTCTTTTGCTTCTACCGCTTTGCTACTACAGAAAAACTCACACCTATGATTCTTCTTTTTTTTCTTCATCCTTGATTCTTGTTGTTATTTGCTGCTATTGATGCTAGTGATTCTTGTTTGCATTTACAAATTCCTCTGCGTGTTTTGATTCAACATTACGGTGAATATTCAGAATTTTCTTCATTCATTACCATGATTCAATATAGGTAATGGACACTATCAATGTTCATGATGTGGGTATTGATACACCCAAATTGAAAGTTACAAATAGATTTAATTGGGATCCTCATACATTCAAGGTGTTTTCTTGAGGAATTTATGAACAAGCTAAAAAATAAGAATAAACAGGGTACTTATTTCAATAAGACCGCGTGCCAAAATATATGTAAGAGGCTTTTGGAACGAACATGTAAAGATTTGGACATAAATCAAATGAAAAAAATGGGACATTATGCGGAAAGAGTTCAAATATTATGACCGTTTAACAAGATTAGAAACGGGAATTTCAATTGATCCCATGAGAAATATAATCTTAACATCAAAGGAATGGTGGAATGAGAAAATAAAGGTAATAATTATAAATTTTATCTATCAATTTATTAATTGTATTGTGTTTTTCGTGACATTCTCATTTTCTACATATAGGAAGATAAAGAGTATGCTAAGTTTAAGGATAAGAGTTTTGAGGTATATGAGACATATTATGAGGCTTTATTTTGGGATACCTTAGTTGTTGGAGACAAGGCTAAGGTACCTTACGAATTTGGCGACAATTGCACTCCAGATGATGTACAATTTGTGGATATAACGGATGGAAAAGAAGCTAGTGACGAAGTCCTCTTATTTGATGATGTTGATCCTTTTCTCACATATGATAGTTCTAGTAAGAAAAGGATGGGAAAGAAGTTAACTCCCAGGCGTGACAACAAAAGAAAATTTGAAGGAAAAAGTATGGTAAGCTCGTCATATGAAGAGAAACTGGACACTGTTTTTGATGTTTTGTTAACAAGGAGCACTCGGACCCCAAGACAAACCACACACTCACCGACAACAAAAGATTGCATGGCAATTGTGTCTACTTTGCCGGGTTTTGAAGAAGGCTCAATAGGATATTTGGAAGCGTTAGAGGTCTTTCTAAAGAAGCCAACTCGTCATAATTTTATGGTTCCAAAGACTGATGAAACAAAGATGGAGTTTCTCAAGAGGTTTATAGAGAAAGAGAAGTAGTTGAAGACAAACTAACCATCCACTTCCAACCGATGGTTAGTATTATTATTTATTAATAGAAGTTTTATATTTTCAAACGGTATAAATGAATAACAGTCATATGCTTTATTTTTACCTATATAGGTAAGTTTTACCTTGTAGACGACGTATATCCAAATTCAAAAGGTTATCTTGCTCCCTATAAAGGTTCAAACATCTATTATGATATTCCTGATTTTCGACGTGGATAGACTCGAGCCGCGCGGGAACCAAAAGGCTTCAAAGAAAATTTTAACTATTGTCATTCGTCACTTCGCAATGTAATTGAACAGACATCTGGAGTTTGGAAGGTTGGATGGGTGTTACTAAGAGATATGCATGTAAATTTCGACATCGAGACCCAAGTGAAAATTGTGCTAACTTCAATGGCGATTCACAATTACATTAGAATGAGCGATAGTGGTGATGCAACATTTCAAATAGCATAATAAGAATCTTATATTTTGCGCAATAATGAAGAACCCGGTGATGATATTGTTGGATAAGGTGTCTAAGTCCATAACTATTTATGGTATGTACTTGACCCGACCCGGCATGGTCCATTTGGGTTGCATGGCACCATGCAATTGGATAGACTAAATCAGGGAAATAACATTTGTGGTTTATTAATATATTATAAGTTCTAATATATTAATAGTATTATTTAATTAGTTTGATCAAGAATTAATTTAGAATTAATTAAGTGATCAAAAGATAACTAATTAAATATATGGGTTGATTATGTAAATCATCCATAACTTGTATAGTGGGCTAAGAGGCTCCATGGATTATCAAGTCGTGTTAAACCTATAGGATGATCCATGGATGCTCCATGGGAGTTACAAACCCATGGGTCATGGAAATGAAGAGCTATCACATATTAAGGTTTACATGGTGTAACCCTAGATGTGTCAACACTATATAAAGAACATGTTCTCCACCAAAATCGGCTACACACAAGAACAAGTGAGGGCAAGGCCGATTTTTCAAGTGTGTATTCTCTCAAAAAGTTTACTCCTTTGCATTTGGTGTTGTGTGAAGCATTTGAGGCATCATACTTGGGGTGCTAGGCTCACAAGGTTTCAAGGATCATAATCAACAACAAGGTAAGTTATTCTATCTTTCATTCAAGTTAAAAATGTTCCCCATGTATGCTAGATAGGAATATAACCTTGGAATTCTACTTTGCATGATAATTAGACAAACATAGATCCAAGGTTATTAGGGTTGCATGTACACTTAAGAAGTGTTAGAATGCTCAAAACCCATCAGTGGTATCAGAGCCTAGGCTTATTTGTTTGTTATTTGTGCAAAATTGTGTTAAAAATCAAAATTGTTTGCTGTCTGATTAGTGAACTCGCCGAGTCCATGGGGGGACTCAACGAGTTCAAGTGTATATTCAACCTACTCGTCGAGTAGGTTCATGCACTCGACGAATAGGAGGCCCTGACAGCAGATTTTTGACTTTTGTTGCTGGAAATGAACTAGAAACATTACCCTAAACTGTTTTGGTACTTGAAAGCTTGTTTTAGATGATGTAATGTTTATGCTAATCCATTTACAATGGCAATTATCAAAATTACAAGTTTTTAAGTGTAATTATTGATTCTTGAACGTGTTCATATTCATGTTCTTGAACTTATGAAGATTAGATGATCATAGGAATTGCTTGTAACCTTCATGGTAGTTCAATTCCTGATCATAATGTGTTTTAATGGAGTCCATAACTTGTCCTCAAGTTATGGAAAACCAAAAGTCACACTTTTATTAAAGCCATTAAAAGAACACAAGAGTTATAAAAAATGAAGAGTCTTCATTTTTATTACTCAATTAACTTTATAAGAAATGAAAAGTTTTGAAAGTTTACAAAACTTGCCCTCAAGTTTTGGAACAAGTAAAGTCTTGATTAAAAACTTTAGTTCCAACCCTTAGAATTTTAAAAGTTAAAATTCAACCCTTATACTTTATAATATTATAAGTTAATATATATATATATATATATATATATATATATATATATATATATATATATATATATATATATATATGTATGTATAAGATCAAGTCGTCTTACCGCTAGTACGCCTCATTCACGAAGCCGGTCTATAAGGGGGTATAAGGTTGTTGCCTATAAAATGGAAACTTAATGGGTGTCCACTCTCACCCACCGCTTCCTTGATCGGTGAAGGGTCATTAGCCGAACGGGTAGGACAAGGACTTATAAATTCTCATTAAAAGTATGATGAATATTATAAAGTAACTAAATGTTTTATTAAATTCCCAATCTTAGTTACTTTAGGAAAAATGTGAATAAGGTGTTAATCCATGAAATTACACTTTACACTTTGTTTAAGTCGTTGGTGGAGCGTGTGTGGTTAACCGGCACACTAACTTGGACTTAACAAGGTAGGTGAAGGGTGACTTAAGGTTTATCATAATATCGGTGGAGCGTGTGTGGTTTACCGGCACATCGATTAAGTGATAAACTTTAAGGGTACCAAGTGATTTGCATGGTTACTTCACACCTCGTTTTGTGATCCTCGGTATCACAGTCACAAAACTTGGAGGGCACACTCGAGATTGAAACATGCCTTTGAAAAGTTTATTGAATCTCAAAAGAATCTAGGAATTTCTAAGAACCAATTAAAAACCTAATATTCATATTTCGTTTTCCATGGTGGAAATTGGTGAATCGTCATTCACCTACCTTTCAAATATGTTATAGCTTGGATTACGGCATACCTCTTCTAAGTTATAATATATTGTGATTGAATCCTAGCCTTAATATTACATTTGGGTGTTTTATTAAGGACTCCCTTAATATCTAAACTAATCTTGTCCTCTTCTTTCAGATGTCTTCAAACAACGTTGCTTCTGGCTCTAATCCTAATGGCTCCTTTACCCTTATGAACTTGTGTGGGAAAGTCACTTTTGATGGATCCAACTTCAATGAATGGATCAGAAACATTAGGATGATTACCCGCTACGAGGACAAAGAATATGTCCTCGATAAGGAGCTTAAGGAGATTTATGAGACCACTGCAACTCCCCAGGAGATCGCTGACTTCCAGGCACATGAAAGGGGTGATACAAAAGTGGCATGCATCATGTTGGCCACCATGACAGCAGAACTCCAAAAGTCCTATGAGGACTTCTACCCTTTTGAAATGCACCAAGATCTGATGGAAAGATACCATCAAAGTGCACGACAAGAGAGGTATGAAATCATTTGCTCCATGATAACAACCATGATGAAGTACGGGGAATCCGTCACGAGCCACGTGCAGAAAATGCAAAGGTATGTGGATCGGTTGCTGAAGCTTAATGTGAACTTCCCTGAGGAGCTTGCAATAGATATCATTTTGCACTCCTTACCATCGTGTTATGATCAATTCCACATGACATATCACATGACTAAGGAAGAGGTCACACTCAAAAAACTTCAGGGACTCCTCAAGACCGTAGAAACAGGTCTTAAGGGTAAGTCAGTTGTTAACACTCCTACTCCAAACTCCGCCCTGGTTTTGCCAATTGGGAAAGGTCGAGGGAAGAAGGGAAAGAGCTCTTCGAAGGGTACCAAGGCTAGGACCCTTGATGGCTCTTCTTCAAGTGGAACCAAGAAAGGTTTCGTCACTCCTTCTTCTGACCCAAAAGAGGCTGAATGCTTCTATTGCCATGAAAAGTCACATTGGAAGCAGAACTACCCAAAATACCAGCAAGATGTGAAGGATGGGAAAGTTAAAACCAACCATGAAAGTATTTACACTATCTTATCTAATAAATCACCCCATTCTAACTCTTGGGTCCTTGATACCGGTTGTGGTATTCATATCTGTTCTGATTTGCAGGACTAAGAAGAAGTGAGAATGTGGAGCATGGAAGAATAAACTTAATCATGGGGAATAGGAAAGCTTTACCTATCACCAATATTGGAGTTTATACTTTATCTCTAAGTAGTGGGTTTAATTTAGATTTGAATAAATGTTGTTATTCGCCAGAAAGGGCAAGAAATATTATTTCCTTTCATGCATTGTATAAACAAGGTTTCACCTTTTCATTTGATAATGAAGTTGGTTCGATTAATGCTTTCTTTAATAATGTTCTTTATTTTAAAGCATTACCTTGTGATGGTGTGTATGAAACAGTATATGTGGTTGATAACTTAGGAAATAATGTATTGTGTATTGATTTTGTTAATGATAATAACTTGGATAAAGCGTCATTATGGCATTGTCGTCTTGGACATATAAGCAAGAAACGCACAGGCCAACTCCAAAATGATGGAGTCTTGGAGTCATTTGACCTAAAGTCAGATGATAGTTGCAAGTCATGCTTACTTGGAAAAATGACAAAGTCGCCCTTCACAGGTTCTTGTGAGAGGGGTGAAGGTTTGTTGGATCTTATACAAATGGATGTGAGTGGACCCTTCAAACATGCCACAAGGGATGCTAATCATTATTATTTGACTTTTACTGATGATTTCAGTAGATATGGATATGTCTACTTAATCAAGCATAAGTCAGAGACTTTCGAAAGGTTTAAAGAGTTTAAACAGGAAGTCGAGAATCAATTGGGCAGGAACATTAAGATGCTTCGATCCGATCGAGGTGGTGAGTATCTTAGTTCAGAGTTCCTCAACTATCTTAGGGAATGTGGGATTGTCTCACAATAGACACCTCCCAAGACACCACAGTTGAATGGTGTAGCGGAGAGGCGTAATCGAACCTTGTTGGATATGGTTCGTTCCATGATGAGTCGAGCTTCACTACCAATCTCATTTTTGGGGTATGCCTTAGAGACTGCCGCCCATATCCTTAATATGGTCCCTAAGAAGAAATTTGCCAAAACTCCTCATGAGATGTGGACTAGTAAAGTACCCAAACTAGACCACATCAAGATTTGGGGTTGCAAGGCTTTCGTGAGATGCGAGACTCATGATAAGCTCGAACCTCGAAGCGAGAGGTGTATTTTCATCGGCTACCCACAGCAATCCTTTGGTTACCTCTTCTACAGACCTAGTGAAAGTGTGGTCTTTGTAGCAAGAAGGGCTGTCTTGAGAGAGAGATAGAGAGAGAGTTCATAAGCCAAGGAAACAGTGGGAGGCAAGTTGACCTTGAAGAAATTCAAGAGTCAAGTGGTGAAGGAACTTCAAACCCTAGCACTCAACTTGAGGAGGAAACTCCTGTTGAGCCAATTGACAAGTCTGTACCTCTGAGGCGTTCCACAAGAGTTAGGAGTGCACCTGAGCATTACTATGGATTCCATATTACTGTGGAAGGTGATAAACTTATCAGTGATGAGACACTGATAGGTATGGATGAACCTAACAGTTACGCGGAAGCCATGGCAGGCCCTGAGTTAGCCAAGTGGAAAGAGGCAATGGACAACGAGATACAGTCCATGTATGAAAATCAAGTTTGGAACTTGGTTGAGAATGTACCAGGTCGTAAGACTGTAGGGTGAAAATGGATCTTCAAGAAGAAGACCGACATGGATGGTAATGTACACACTTATAAGGCACAACTAGTTGCAAAGGGTTTCTCACAAACTCCAGGAGTTGATTATGATGAGACCTTTTCTCCAGTGGCCAAGATTAAGTCTATTAGAGTTCTGTTAGCCATAGCCACATTTCATGACTATGAAATATGGAAATGGATGTCAAAACCGCTTTCCTTAATGGAAAGTTGGCTGAGAATGTTTACATGAGTCAGCCAGAGGGTTTTTTCAATACAGAGTACCCTAATAGAGTGTGTAAGCTTGAGAAATCCATTTATGGGGTAAAGCAAGCACCTCGCAGTTGGAATCTTTGCTTTGATGAGAAAGTCAAAGAATTTGGCTTTTCTAGGAGTGAAGATGAATCTTGTGTATATGTCAAGGCTAGTGGGAGTATAGTTAGCTTTTTGGTATTGTATGTGGATGACATACTACTCATAGGAAATGACATCCCAACTCTGTAGGAAGTTAAGTCTTAGCTTGCGAAGTGTTTCTCTATGAAGGACCTAGGAGAAACTGCCTATATTCTAGGGATAAGGATCTTGAGAGACCGGAGTAAAAGACTAATTATACTTAGTCAGAGTACCTACTTGGATAAGGTGCTGAAGAGATTTGGCATGTAGGACTCTAAGAAAGGAGAGTTACCCATCCAAAGTAACGCCAGATTGAGTAAGACACAAAGCCCTAGTACTAAGGCTGAGATAGCAGAAATGAGTCGAATACCTTATGATACGGCTGTAGGATCGATCATGTATGCTATGACGTGTACCCGACCTGATGTAGCCTTTGCCTTGAGCATGGTTAGCAGGTATCAGGGGAACCCTGGCAAGGCACACTGGACTGCGGTAAATAATATCCTCAAGTACCTACGGAGGACTAAGGACTGGGTCCTTACCCTCGGTGGGAGTGATGACTTGAGAGTTGTAGGGTATAATGATGCTAGCTTCCAGACTGATAGGGATAATTTCCGCTCTCAGTCAGGTTGGGTCTTTACCTTAAACGGAGGAGCAATTTCTTGGAAGAGGTCCAAGCAAGAGACAGTGGCTGATTCAACTTCCGAATCGGAGTATATAGCAGCGAGCGAGGCAGCAAAGGAGGCGATACGGCTGAAGAACTTCGTTGGAGACCTTGGAGTTGTACCAGCTATTAAAGAGCCAATGGAAATTTTCTGTGATAGTGAAAGTGTTGTTGCCTTAGCCAAGGAACCAAGGGATCACAGGAGATCCAGACACATCGACAGAAAATACCATTTCATCAGACATCGAATAGAAGAAGGACTCCTCATGGAAAAGAGGGTATCATCGGATGAGAATCCAGCAGATCCCCTCACAAAGGGACTGACTCGGGTTAAGCATCTCCAGCATGCTCGGAGCATAGGGCTGAAGGATGATATTAGATTCAGTAGTTAGATAACCTCGAAATTTGTAAAGTGTAATTGACATTAGATGATGAATAAAAGGTGTTTTATTTATGAGTAAAGTGTTGCTATCTCTTGTCGATCGTTTACTATATTTCTTTTGCATGTTTTGACTTCCAGAATAATTATGTTTGGTATATCATATTATTCGAACCTCCACAGTCGGTCATATGTCGGAAGTAGGTATGAATCAAGACTATCATGATTGGTTGCAGAGGTCTAAGGTGTTGGACATGACTACAACAATCATGAGTGCTCATAAGTTCTGAGCATTGGACTCAACCCACGCTCATTGGAATCACTTCATGGAATTTATCTCGAGTGGTCGTGAGACGGTAATATCATATAAGTCTTCAAATCTAGTGATATGATTTGTTACTTATGAGTTGGTTATGCATTGATTGTACGTAAACTCATTGGTAACTCAATGTTATAAAACGTGCTTTTGTGTATAATTCAATGAGTAGTAAAACAAACATATGAGTCGAAGTTTATCTGTTCCTTCTTGGATTAGAAGCTGATATCTGGGCCCCTCGATGATTTTGTTTTGACCTATGTATCGGGCCCGGTCAGAACTAAGTTGATGTGTTTAATTAAGTTCTTTGTCAAACAAATCGGAAATCAGGAAACAAACTGTTGGACAATAAGTAAGACATTGTTCCATGTATTTGTCCGACTGATATCTACAACAGAGGATTATATGATCACTTATGTTAAATGGTGTATCATCATTTTCTCAGTTCCGAGAGACCTTGAAAGAGCTACGATTGCCGATCGGTTCCTGAAGTCATACTTGCAGTTATAGTTATTAAACTTATCCAAGTGGGAGACTGTTGGATAAGGTGTCTAAGTCCATAACTATTTATTGTATGTACTTGACCCGACCCGGTATGGTCCATTTGAGTTGCATGGCACCATGCAATTGGATAGACTAAATCAGGGAAATAACACTTGTGGTTTATTAATATATTATAAGTTCTAATATATTAATAGTATTATTTAATTAGTTTGATCAAGAATTAATTTAGAATTAATTAAGTGATCAAAAGATAACTAATTAAATATATGGGTTGATTATGTAAATCATCCATAACTTGTATAGTAGGCTAAGAGGCTCCATGGATTATCAAGTTGGGTCAAACCCATAGGATGCTCCATGGGAGTTACAAACCCATGGGTCATGGAAATGAAGAGCTATCACATATTAAGGTTTACATGGTGTAACCCTAGATGTGTCAACACTATATAAAGAACATGTTCTCCACCAAAATCGGCTACACACAAGAACAAGTGAGGGCAAGGCCGATTTTTCAAGTGTGTATTCTCTCAAAAAGTTTACTCCTTTGCATTTGGTGTTGTGTGAAGCATTTGAGGCATCACACTTGGGGTGCTAGGCTCACAAGGTTTCAAGGATCATAATCAACAACAAGGTAAGTTATTCTATCTTTCATTCAAGTTAAAAAAATGTTCCCCATGTATGTTAGATAGGAATATAACCTTGGAAGTCTACTTTGCATGATAATTAGACAAACATAGATCTAATATTATTAGGGTTGCATGTACACTTAGGAAGTGTTAGAATGTTCAAAACCCATCAGATATTGAGTCACATGATGAAATATCAAGTACACAACGTAGAAATGATGATATGCATATGAGTGTAGTACACGATATGATTATGTGACAAATTTTCTTAAAGTCAAACACTCGTGCACACAATGACGTATGATTTGTTTTGAAACTCTTTGGTATTTTTATTTTATGGTTTAATGTGGTAGCATGAAACTATTTTGGATAATATGGAATGGGTTATATGTTAGAAATTAGGGTATAGTAAGGCTTGGAATTCTGAAAATTATGTAAAACACTTTCAGATTAAAGCATTTGGGTGGTACTCCCAATATTCCTTAATCGGATAAGACTCAGAGAGACAAGAATTTAGAATGTTTTGATGATAGTTTCGTATGTACCAGAAATGAGACCAAAACTGACTTTATGATCTTTGTCTGAAAACTGTCATAAAACTATAAAAACTGACATAAAAATGGAAGTTTGGATAAGGGTCAAACTATGGTCAATTCTCTGAAAATCCGATTTTAAGATGCATTTTTAATATAGCAACATACCCTATATAAAAAAATTATGCGCTGACTTGGCAGCTCGACTCCAGCCAGGGGGTCTGCCCCTTGGACCCCACTCCTAGGGGCGCTGCCCCCGGACCCCTGTTCGTTTAGGGGCTTCGCTCCTAAATGACAGTGTACTTTGAAAACTTGATCAAACATAAACAAGTGTGTACTCCACACCTTCCTTACTTGTTTAATATTTATCAAGATCACTTTTGGTCAACAAAGTAATCCCATTACACTTACATAATATTTATGATAACAAATCACCACCAAACCTCCCCCATTTAAGTGTAATCTTGATTAACTTAAAATGAAACATAACACCAACAAACTGATACATAAATGAAATATCATGACGATTAAATTTCACCTTAGTATATTACACAATCCAAATATTTGAATATCAGGGTGTCACTAAGGATTGAAACCTTTCTATCCATAGTGAATACATGAAGATAATACACACAACAATTTACATTCTCATAAGTTCTAACTTGACACTATATTGTACTAGCTTGTGTCCCATCCTTCAATAAGCATATCAAAGCCAAGTCCTAACTTCCTGAAGCAGCTAAACTTCATGCTTATATAGGTAGTCCTTTTATTCTTGCACCTGCAAATGCAATTTTTCAAAAGAGTTATTAAGAATATAAATTCAACCTCCTTTACTTGCAGTACTGAACACATACCTTGGGATGATGATAATAATGTGTTCCAATCTTCAAATATCAAGCTTTCCACATTGAATTCAACATCTAATATCACATTAGATGGGAATTGGGTATCTCAATATAAAAGATTTTAAGTGGACTTTAAACCCATCCCTACATCCGCCTTGTGCAGAAGATCTCTTGCTAACCCTTTGGTTAGATGATTGACTAAATTCAACTGAGTTCTTACAAACTCCATAGATATCACACCAGTCATGATGAGCTCATGAATCATGCTATTTCTAAAACCTAAATGTCTAGACTTTCCATTGTACACTTTACTATAAGCCTTAGCCAAGGTTGCATCACTATCACATCTAATAAAAATGGTAGATATCGGTTTGGGCCAATAGAATTTCATAAATAAATTTCCTTAGCCACTCAACTTCTTTACCAGCAGCAGGCAATGCAACAAACATTCCATGGTTGAGTTAGTAATACAAGTTTGTTTCTTAGATGCCCAAGAAATGGAACCTCCTCCAAGAAGAAACACCCAACCACTTGTAGAGGAGTGATCCTCTAAGTTGTTAATCCAGCTGGCATCTGATTAACCTTCCAAAACAGAAAAATATCCACTATAATTTAAACCAAAATTCATGGTCCCTTTCAAGTACTCGAATACTCTACTCACAGCTTGCCAATGATGTAAACTAGCATTACTAGTATATCTACTAAGCCTTCCCACAACATATGCTATATCATGCCTAGTACTAATCATTACATACATTAGACAACCAATAGCCCTTGAGTATTCTGGTTGGGACACTGGAGATCCTTTATTAGGTAGAAGCTTAAGACTAGGATCTATAAGAGTGCTAACAGGAGAACAATTCTCAAAGTTAAACTTTTTCAATATCTTCTCAATATAATGAGATTGAGAAATTGAAACCCATTGTTTCCTTTTCTAATTCTTATACCAAGAATTACCTCATCCTCCCCCATGTCTTTCATATCAAAACTAGATGATAAGAATTTCTTGGTTTTATCAACTTCTTCTAAATCAGTACCAAAAATCAACATATCATCTACATATAAGCAAATCATGACTCTTTTACAAGAAGTATCAAATTTGCTATATACAGACTTGTCAGCTTGGTTTAATGCAAAACCATTAGACAAGACAACATCCTCAAACTTTTGATGCCATTTTTTGGTGCTTGTTTCAAACCATATAATGATTTCTTCAACTTGCACACTTTGTGTTCATTTCCATGCACCATTCAAGAAATTCTTATCAAGAATGTAGTTTTCACAAACCCTTCAGGTTATTTCATGTATATTTCCTCATCCAAGTCACCATTCAAGAATGCAGTTTTCACATCCATTTGAAGAATCACAAGATTATATATAGCTGCAAGAGCTAATAATAATCTAATAGTATAAATTCTGGAAACATGAGCATAAGTATCAAAGAAATCAATGCCTTCCTTTTGTCTAAAGCCTTGGATAACCAATCTGGCTTTATACTTATCAATTGTGCCATCCACCTTAATTTTTCTTTTCAGGATCCATTTACATCCTAATGCCTTGCAACCAGGAGGTAAATCAACTAATACCCAAGTATTGTTATGCATGATAGAATCAATCTCATCATGAATTGCCTCTTTCCAGAAATAAACATCCCTAGAAGCCATAGCTTCACTGAAAGTCTTTGGATTCTCTTCAATATTAAAACAATATTGATGTTGAGAAATAGTCTCATTCCTTGTTCCTTAAACTAAATATAGTTGAAAATCAGATCCAAAAGACTTAGCTTTTCTAGCTTTGGTGCTTTTCCTAGGTTTAGGTATAGAAATTGCACCACTAGAAACATCTTCAGCTTGAGTAGTACTCTTGCTGGAAGATTGATGATTCATGTCCCTTGGTCTAGGTATAGATGTAAATCTTTCTTCATCAAAAATAGCATCTCTTGACTCTATCATTGTGTTTACAGACACAGAGTCATTAGATTCTAAAACATAGAATCTATATGCTTTGGAATGCTCAGCATATCCAATAAAGATACAATCTATACCTCTCTCACCCAATGTTTTCCTTTGGGTTCAGTGAGCCTTACAACTGCTCTACAACCCCAAAATTTGAGATAACTCAAATTTGGTACCTTTTTACACCAAAGTTCATAAGGAGTATTCTTACTCCTTTTATTTGGAGTTCTATTCAAAATGTAACATGCAGTTAACATTGCCTCACCCGAAAACCCTTCACTTAAACCAGAATATGATAACATAAAATTAACCATTTCTATCAAAGTCCTATTCTTCCTTTGAGCCACACCATTTTGTTGTGGTGTATATGGAGTTGTGGTTTGATGCATTATTCCAGTTGATTCAAAATAAACTGGATCATAATACTCACCACCTCTATCGGTACGCGATGCTTTTATTAATTCATTTTTATGAAGCTCAACTTGTTGTTTATAAATTTTAAATTTATCAAGTGCTTCATCCTTAAAATGTAGCAAATAGATATAACAATATCTAGATGCATCATCAATAAAAGTAACAACATACTTCTTGTTTCCAAGGAAAGGTGTTGCATGGAAATCACACAAAATCACTATGTATAAGATCCAACACCTTGCTTTCCCTAACAACATCTCTGAAAGGTTGTCTAGTGATTTTAGTTAGCATGCATGTTTTACATTTTGAAGAGTTGAAGAACTCTTTGATCATTTAGATCTTCAAACAGGTTAATCACAGAAATAAGAACAGAAATATCAAACAGTGGAATGAATCAAAATATGCGGAATGATTCAATAGATTCACGCCTCAGCAGAGCTCGACTAAGAACTTCCGCTGTAGAGGTTGTTTAGGGTTACAATCAAAATAAAAGTATACGCTATGAATGATTGACTCCAAATCTTACGTACTAAGATGCATGCAAGCATCTATAAATACTAAACCCTAGAATATTAAATCACGGATGGACAAGCCCAATCCGGATACAAAATTGGACTAAAGAATGAGCCCAAGACGCAACACATAACAGACCCTACAATCTCCCCCTTTGCATCAATTGGAGAGAGACTCTATTTCGGCTTGCTGGGTCCAAATACAGGAACTTTCTTTGTGGTTTCAAACAGACGAGGAATGAGAGCAAGGATGGTTTGTCTGAAACAAATGTACCACTGGATCATGTCATCAAAATACTTCTTGTCATCTGCAGAGTTCTACTTGCATCGATTGATGATCCCCAGAACATGTTCCAAGCACGCAGTGGTATATAGATGCTTATCTGCCAAGGCGAACAGGCATTTTTGGCCTTCGTTCCTTGTGAACATGACTGAGTTCCGCTTTGGGTCGATCCTTCCCATCTGCATCATATTTAAATCACTTGCAGAACCAACAGGAGAGATGGTAGGATTTTTCTTGAAAATACTTGCGATCTCCTGATCCATCTTAGCGACCTCCATGATATAGCAAACCAACATCCTTTTGAAGTGATCTATGATTGGCCCATATTCAGCTTCGTTGGTGAGGAGGATGTTGTGCAGAATGATCCAATCATGTGGATTCAGGTTAGGAAGATCGGCAAGAGAAATAGCATGTTTTGTTTTAGCAGACCCCCTTTGAACCGAACATTTGTGAAGTTACCCTCCCGAAAGGGTTTGAGGACCCGAACATGTATGATCTTCTGCGCACTCCATGTTTGATACCGAGGCTAAGCAGACCTCAGATAGAATTCAACAAGCTCCCTATCAACCTTCGGGTGAGGATGAGGGACATCAGCAACATGAGAGAAAGCATGAAATATGAAGGCCTTTCGGGTCAAGGGCATGTCAAACTAAGAGTCGACAGAATTGACCCTGTCCAAGGAAATCACCCGTTCGATCCATAAGATGCTGGGAGTATCAATAGCTTCTTTGATAAGCTTCTCGAGAGTCCACGGAGGGAAAAGAGTTTTTCGACTCTCAAGGAGATCATGAGCCTCCTTCATTTTTCTTTCGTTTGCCTCTGCCTCTCTGGCAACGCGAGCACTCATATCTGAATCCTTTTCCCTGGCTTGTTTCTTCAAGAGATCAGTAATGGTCTCTTTGTCATCATCACCATTGCTGTCAACCATAGCCTTTTTCCCTTTATCTTTAGCACCCGAACCTAAAGTCTGATCAGTTGTTGGAGGCTCGGTTGCTTTAGTTGAAGCTGATGTAGAACTAGGAGGCGGTTGAGATTGATTGTCGGCCTTTGACACCCCTTCTCCCCCTTGTTTTGGATGGGCCACGAACTCAAGAAGGCCTTCAATTTTGTTGAGCAAGTCAAGGGCGGGAGCAAGCTTCTCTGCTAGAGTTCGACTCACGGAGTAATTCAGGATTGCATCGTGTGCTTCGATAATGTTGGAGAGGGCGGCGTGGACATCCGAAACACACGTGAAAAGTACCGCTCTCTCAGATCGAAGAGACGCAACTTCCTTTTCGGATTGGGAAAGCTGACGACTCCTAACCTTTAGAGCAGTGGTTTTGCAAGCAAGCGCATCCATGACAGAGTTCTCTGAAGCAAGATCTTCTTGGAGCTTTGTCAAGCGCTCCTCAACAGTCGCCTGGAAAGTTTTGTTGTCAGCGTCAGAGACTGACGAAGACTGGCAAAGGATTGCAGTTTGGATGCGAATGAAGTGGCTAGCTTCTTGACAACGGAATCAACCTTTGCTGCATTGGATTCAGCGGCCCCCTGTAAAGACTGTTAGCATCAATAAATAGTTTTTCGACTTTTTAGGTCGCAGCAGCACAGGCCTGTATAGATGCGTCGATAGTAGTAGTGGCGGAGTTGATTGAGGCTTCATGTGCCTTGGTGAACGAATCAACTAGCCCCTGAATGGAATCCTCTGAGATATTGGACCGAGAAGAGGAGGAGGAAGAGATGAGACTATCGATTTTCTCATGAAGTACCTTGAGATGCTTTTTAGTGACAAGAGCATCATCATCATCATCGCTTTGAACCTGGTACGGACTATAGTAGACAGAGTCAAAAGTCATGTCTTCTCCTCTAAGAAAAGTCACGTCATCTGCTGAGAGATTGGAAGGCGAAGGTGGAGGTGCGGATGTGGTAGTAGGTTTGGGTGTGGAAGTATGTTCGGTAGCGGGTGTGTGTTCAGGTGCTGAAGTATGAGCCCCCGTATCAGATACGTTGGTTCGAACTCCAGTGGTGGTTGTTGTCGTAGCTTCTGAGAAAATAGGAGGTGGTACAGGAATGGAGGTGGGTGGAATATGAGTAGTGGAGGTTATGGGGGGAATGGAAATAGAGATAGAGATTGGGGGTGGAGAGACTGGTTTAGTTGAAACAGGTACCTCAGGTGAAGGCGAACGGGGAGGAGTGTCACCTCGAAGCGACTCCTCAGAGTCTGAATCCTCATCCTCTGATTCACTAGAGGAAGAGGCAAGAATGAGTTTCCGCCTGGGCTGGGTTTTCCTATTCTTCAGTGGAGGTGATTGGGCTGCCTTCGTAGGTTTTCGCTTCTTTGGAGAAGGACCTTTCACTCCTTTGACTACCTTCTTGTCTTTCCCATTTTCTAGTTTCTTACCCCTGGGAGCAGGCTTGTCAGCGTCATGGATAGATTGAATCATCTCTGGAGTGAGCTCTCTGGGGCCTGAGCGACAAAACTCCTTGTAGGTCTTAATGATACGACTATCCCTTGATACACATGCATACATTGACTTAGGAATTGAGCCAACAAACTGAAACTTGGAAGGATCAGTTACGATGATCTTCATTGTGTGGAAAATGGCAATCGAGGAGAGTGGAGAATTGGCTACAACAGGAACATGATACTTGTCCATTGCCCACTTTGTAACCAGCGTTCAGAATCTGGCATAAGAAATTTCAGAATGGCGAGAAGTAGAAGCAAGGATTTGAATCAACTGCTGCCATAAAACAGAGCCATAGTCGAGATTAATGCCATGGTACAACCCGTAGAGAATCGTCATAAACAGACGGCTAGCCCCATCAGAACCTGCACTTCGTGCTGATAAACCTTTGAACAGTACCGTGAAGAAGCCATTCCACTGAGGAGGAAGACAGGATTTCTTGAACTTTGTAACAGTGGTAAGAATCTCAGTGTAACCCATGTTGTAAAACATGGAGAACAACTGTCCCACGGGAATAAACTCAGGTTTAACCCTCGACTCATCAGGTTCGAACCCTAGGAGCAAGCAGAATCGTAGTTTGGAGATGGAGGTTTTGGTATCAAGAATGTCGAAGAAAATGCGATCGACAGACTTGTAATAGTGGGCAGTAGAAAAAATCTGGGATAAACACTCCATACGAACGATTTCAACCTTGGTCAGTGCGAGAGCCAGTGGAGAGTATTTAAGACACTCCATAATAGGGAACACGAAGGCGTCATAGAAATGTGAGGTGAGATCAATGATCAGGCTTTGCTGAGGTCTGATTGGGAGAAGGTGGGAGGTTTCGTGAACAGAGGATGATTCTGCCATTGATGAGCGCTTCGAAGAAGATGATGAACAGTGGGAGAAAATAATCTTCGCTTGCTCTCTGAATTTTGGGTGCAGTAAAGAGGTAAAAGAACTTAGGGTTTACCCTTTAGACCGTGTGTAGAGGAGAGAGAAAAATCCGCCCCCAAATCTTCTTGAAAAACGAAGCGTTTCCTGAGTTGATAGACGCGTGACAGTTAGCAACCCCTATGATTACGCATGAGAGAGAAAAACTCTTCCGTTTTGCACGCCTTCCCATCAAACGCCGTTTTGAATACTTAAACGATTAGTCTCTCGGCTGAGTCATCATCTTTATCCTTAAAATGAGCTGTCTGCACTAAATAAAAGTGAACACGTGTAGTATTAACCACAACATCCCGTTGAGAATATAGCATTAAAACCCGCAGCCATAAAAATAGCTTGTAATGAACGAAATCAGATTTTTGGAAAATCAAAAAGATTTTCATGCATAGAGTGTCAAAGATAAAGAAATAAAGCAACATATATGTGGGAATTTGTGATGTTAATAGAGACACGAAACTGTGGATCCCGGGCACGAATCTCTTCCTTCAAAGTCAATAGAGACTTTAAAGTGTTTGTGTGGTTTCCCGTTGAATTACGATCAAACACTTGTTAAGAAGTGTTGAAAGGCATCTTTTAATGAGGCTGATAAGGGTGGCTTTCGCTTCAGTTCGAAGTTCCTGATCTTGACATAAGATAGAAACCGAATGAAGTACTTGTGAGACCAATGTGGTCTGTTGAACAAGTAGGTTTGGATAATATTTAAGTGACATGCTGGAAATACTCGGTGTGAAATCTCAAGATAATTTAAAACTGGATTCTAAGGGTAGAAATGTTATGGTATGTAATAATTTCATAAGAATCACACAAAGAGAAAATTAGAGATTTCATGGTACAACCACTTGGGTGGATTCGTTAATTCATAAGTGAAAGCTAGAGCAAATTTAATTGTTCACCGTCAATGCATAGTGGGTATTGACTTTTGGGTTTCACTTAGCACGTAGTGACATGAAGCTAAGATCACAAACACAGAGATTGTGTAACCATAAACCTCAGTGGTAATTTCTGAGAGTCTCAAGGGTTACATGTATGAAGCGAATATGATGGAGAAAAATGTTTGAGATGGTGTAAGAAAACCAAAGTACCTCTGCTAAAATTATAGTGACAAAGCAGAAAACTCCTAACTCATATGAGAAAAGAGTAAGGTAGGTCATGATTAGAATAAATGTAGCAGCCTAATTGGGAAGACAAAATTTGTATATACCAAGTCAATAAGGCTTTTATTCAGAATCAGTTGAGGCTTTTGGAAAACATGCAACAACATGCTTCTAGGGACACTTAACTAGTAAAAAAATGTGAGAATGATACCTGCCCCATCGATAATCCATAAACTATTAATATAAACAAAACAGAAACAAAAAGAAAAGGAAAATATTTTTGGAACTTTTGATATTTTTGTAAAGAGAAAAACAAAACAAACCAAACAAAAAAACAAAAATTTTTTTGAACCGAACCCGAAATGGACCGAACGCTCGGTTCATTTCGGTTCCTTAAAAAAATATTTTTGGAAAAACAATTATACAAATGTATACAACCAAAGATATCACCTTTTTGAGATAAGAGAAAACAAGTGCAATGGGACCGAACCCAAAATAGACCGAGCGTTCGGTTCATTTCGGTTCCCATGTGAATAGAGCCCGAAATAGACCGAGCGTTCGGTTCATTTCGCTTCCAACTTTCAGTTCTGAGAAGGTGTTTTTGGTACTAACTCCGATTCCATCATACCTAGACCTTGTAGGATTTTATTAAAACTTGCTTCAGGAAGAGCTTTGGTAAAGATGTCGGCCAGTTGATCAGTTGTTCGAACAAAGTGAATTTCTACGTTTCCTTCTTCCACATGATCCTTAATAAAGTGATACCTCAGTGCTATATGCTTCATCTTGGAATGTTGCACTGGGTTATGACAGATCCTAATTGCACTTTCTGAGTCGCAATATAGTGGGATCCTTTTCATATTGAGTCCATAATCCCGGAGTTGGCTTTGGATCCAAATCACTTGAGATGTGCATGAGGCGGCTGCAATGCACCCTGCTTTGGCTGTAGAAAGAGAAACACATGTTTGTTTCTTAGATTGCCAGCTCACCAACTTCCCGTCGAGGAATTGACAGCCTCCTGTAGTGCTTTTCTGATCTAGACCACATCCTCCTAGGTCTGCATCTGAGTAGGCTTGAACAAAGAAACCTGAGTTTGAGGGATGCTAGAGACCGAGAGAGGACGTTCGCTTCAGATACCGGAATATGTTCTTCACTGCCAGCATGTGTGGTTCACGCGGATTTGCTTGAAACCTGGCACAATAGCAAACTGAAAACATTATATCAGGCCTACTAGCTGTGAGGTACATCAGGGAACCAATCATTTGGCGATAAAGGGTTATGTCGACTGCCGGTTTTTCCAAAGATGGTGTGAGCTTGGTACCGAACGCCATAGGGACTTCGACCTTTGAGTCTCCCATCATGCCGAACTTGGCAAAAAGAGTCTTGGTATATGCTTCCTGGTTGATAAAGATGCCTTCGGGTCCCTGTCTAATATTTAAACCAAGGAAAAAGTTAATCGGACCCATTGAGCTCATTTCAAATTTAGTCTCCATTAACGTTCTAAATTCAGCTGTTAGGCTGGGATTCGTTGAGCCAAAGATGATATCATCGACATAGATTTGAACGATCATAAGGTGGTTACCTTCCTTTTTACGAAAGAAGGTTGGGTCAACCAAACCTTGTTTGAATTTAGACATCTTTAGAAACTTAGTTAGTGTTTCATACCATGCCCTAGGTGCTTGTTTCAGACCATAAACATCTTTATCCAAGATGTAGCAGTGATCTGGATGCTTTTCATTCACGAAGCCAGGAGGTTGCTCCACGTACACAGTTTCTTCAAGTTCCCCATTCAGAAAAGCGCACTTCACATCCATCTGGTAGACCTCGAAATTCTTGTGTGTAGCATAGGCGAGAAAAATTCGAACGGATTCCAGCCTTGCCACTGGAGCGAATGTCTCTTCGTAATCGATTCCTTCTTCCTGGCAGTAACCTTTCACCACTAGCCGAGCATTATTTTGAATCACATTACCCTCCTTGTCCATTTTGTTTCTGAACACCCATTTGAGACCTACGATCGAGGCATCTTTTGGTGTTGGAATGAGTCTCCAGACCTTATTTCTTTCGAATTCATTGAGTTCGTCTTGCATTACCTGAACCCAATCAGAATGATCGAGAGCAATATTGACAGTCTTAGGCTCAATTTTGGAGATGAAAGAGTTGAACATGCAGAATTCTACTTTGGAGAATAATGAAGTTTGCTTTTCCTTCAGTTGAGATTGAGTTAGAACCTTTTCAGATACATCACCCACTATTTGAGATACAGGATGATCTCTGGTCCATTTGGTGAGAGGAGGATAGTTTGGATCATAGGATGGATCCAATTCAGCATTTACCATTTCTTCCGACTCTGATTGAATATCATCGTCATAGAGTATATCAGAATTCTCTCCCTTGGCAAATGATGAACCATGAAGTCTTTCTTCAACTGAGCTTTCGGGTTGATCCGGACTTTCGGTTGTCACTGGACTTTCAGGTGCTACTGGGCTTTCGGGTGCTACAGGACTTTCGAGTGCAGCGGGGCTTTCGGGTGCATCAAAAATTGGATTCTCCCCCTGAATATGTGAGTCTTGTTGATTCGAAGAAGATAGATTCTCCCCCTCGACCGAAGTACCGCTCTGGGAATGTTCTTTTTGAAATGGTTCTTCTGCTCCCATTTGTTTGGCTGCATCTTCGATGATCTTCTTAAGGTGATCAATCTTGTTGTCTGCTGTCGTGGCCTCAGAGTGAGCAACTTTCTCAGGTTCATCAAATAGATCCATGAACTGGTCAAAAAGATTGGCAATAGAGGCTGTGACTTGACCTGTTTGAGAGAAAATCTCTCCAATTGCTTCTTCAGTAGACTTCAACTTCTTGACGTAATTGTCATCGAACGTCACATAATAGGTTTCTTCAATTCTTTTAGAACGCTTATTCAAAACCCTGTATGCCTTTGAAGTAAGAGAATATCCCAGAAAGATACCTTCATCAGGTTTGACATCAAACTTGTTGCGATGTTCTTTGGAGTTGAAGATGAAGCACCTGGAACCGAACACGTGAAAGAACTTGACATTCGGCTTCCTATTGTTGATTATCTCATAAGGAGTGTGAGAGAAACGCTTGTTGAGATAAGACCTGTTCTGAGTAAAACATGTTGCAGCAATGGCGTCAGCCCATAAATATAAAGGAAGGGAAGCAAAACTTAGCATGGTTCGGGCCGCCTCATACAGGGATCGGTTTCGCCTTTCGACAATTCTGTTCTGTTGAGGTGTATAAGGGGCTGAGAAATTATGGCTGGTGCCTTTTTCGGTCAAGAAATCTTCAAATTCTTTGTTCTTGAATTCCAGTCCATTGTCGCTCCTGATGTTTCGAACGACTTTCCACAGTTGCACTTCGACTTGCTTGATAAAGATCTTCAGCTTGGAAGTCGCCTTAGATTTGTGCTTTAGAAAGAATACCCAAGTAAAACGTGAGAAGTCATCAACAATAATAAGAATGTACTTGTTACTGCCAATGCTCTCGATTGATGATAGACCACATAAGTCGATGTAAAGCAACTCACGTGGTCCAACAACTTTTGTGTTTATGATCGTTGGGTGACTTTGGCGACTTTGTTTCCCCATTTCATATGTAGCACACAAGTGTTCACGATCGAACTTGAGCAACGGAAGTCCCCGAACATGACCACCGGTAACTAGCTTGTTGATGTCTTTGAAGTTGAGATGTGAGAGCCTTCAGTGCCACAACCCACTTTCGTTTGAATGAGCTTTGGACAAAAGACATATTGCTGGATTCCCTTTGATTGGTCGGAGATTCAGAGGGAACATTTCACCTTTTCTTTCAGACTTGAGAATGACTTTGTTGGATTTTTTCTCTATTATCTCTGAATCTTCGTCATCGAATGAGACTTTGAGACCTGTTCCTCCCACCAGTTGAGACACACTGATGAGGTTATGTTGCAACCCATATACATATGCCACCTTCCTGATTGTAAAATCTCCATTGGTTATCATCCCATAACCCTTTATCGTTCCATAAGAGTTGTTACCAAACTTGACATTGCCACCGTTTTGAAGTGACCGAAACTCCCTTAGCTCTTCCCTCCTTCCTGTCATGTGACGTGAGCAGCCACTGTCTATGTACCATTCTTCGTCAAACAGCTCGTCACTTATAACCTGCAAAAATTAAGCAGATTTAGGAACCCAAAGTTTCTTGGGTCCTCGTGAGCTTTTTATAGAAACAGGAATAGTAAGGGAAACATCAACCAGATATGTTCGTTTTATTAAGGTTGTTTCATCTTTCCTCTTAATGGTAAATACTTTGATTTTATTGGAGTTAGATGCAGGTATTTTGGATTCAGGTTCGGGCGTTTGGACTTTAGCCTGCTTTCGGTCTTCACTAGCTGAGGAAATCTTCCTTTTTCCTTTCAAATCCTTTGATGATTGTAAATTTGGTGTCTTAGAAGAAGAATTAGAACGAGAAGAATTAGAAGAAAAGAAATTAGAATGAGAATCTTTCCTGACTTGAGGTTCGAAATGACCCTTTCGGTTGAGATCATTTGAGGGACCGAACCTGGACCTTCGGTTGCCGTTTGATGATGGACCGAAACTGTTTTCCAGTTGTTGTTAGTAGCTGGACCAAAGCTGGGTCTTCTACTATAAAAGCTTGAAGGGCTGAAATCATGTCTTTGTCGGTTGTTATTTGATGAACCGAAACCAGCCTTTCGGTTGTTGTTGCTTTCGGGACCGAACCTATCCTTTCGGTTTGTTCTTCCTGTGGCCCGAAAGTCTTCCTCTGGTTCTTTTGGATTGATGGATCAAAGCTCCTTTTACTTTTGTTTTCTTCTTCTTTTGGCTTGGAGTTTCTGTCAAAGTGAGTATAGTGAGGATTTTGGGAAGGGATAATGACTTAAAAGACCATTGAAGTTTCAAATTTGTTCAAAAAACACCATTCAAGTATTACATGTTCAAAAAACACCATCAAACTAAGACATATGTTCAAAAAATACCAACGAAGTACGTATTCTGTTCAAAAAACACCATCTTTATGGTTTGGGGTAACTTACATGTTTAGCCCCTAACTTTTTTTTTTCTTAACTCGGACAGTCCGTAACGTTTATATTTATTTTTCCTTCGGACCATGATCGAGTTAAAAGACTAATATACCCTTATTAGTTTCATTTAACATTCATTTTTATTACTTGTTAATTATTTATACAATTGATATACTTATAATAAATAATAACATAAATTGTATAAATAATTAATAAATAATAACAATAATCTAAAATGAAAGTAATAAGGGTATATTAGTTTTTTAACTCGATCAGGGTCTAAAGTCGAAGCAAATTTAAACTAAAGGGACCGTCCGAGTTAAGAAAAAAAAAGTTAGGGACTAAATATATAAGTTACCCCAAACCATAGAGATGGTGTTTTTTGAACAGAACATGTACTTGGTTAGTGTTTTTTGAACATATGTCTTAGTTTGATGTGTTTTTTTGAACATGTAATACTTGAATGGTTTTTTTCGAACGAATTTGAAACTTTGATGGTCTCTTAGGTCATTTTCCCTTTTGGGAACGCCAAACCTGCTTTCGCTCTGAAAGATTTTTCTTGTATCTCAAGTTTCTCTGCTGCTTTTGATTTTTCACCTGTTTCGGTTGTCTGTGAATATTTGCCTTCTGTTTATGCTTCTTAGCAACAGGTTTACTCTTCATGGAAGAGCTTTCGGTAGTTGAGGTGACATCTTCCACTGGAATCTCTTTTGTACCGCTGGAACTTGGAGCGTCAAAGTTGGTAGGTTTATTCAATGGTTTTGCCACGTATCTACCTTTGGCTTTCCATGATGTTCGCTCCGACAAACCAACTGTTTCATCTGCATTGTCTATCGGTGCTGACCAGAAAAACTCATCACAGCCATCTGCATTATCTTCATTCACTATGGCAGTGAGTTCGGATGTCTGATGTTCGGTTACTCCTGTGACCTTATAAACTTGATTAGGAGTGGTTCGAACCTTTTGGTATACAGTGGCCTTTTCTTTAAGGATTGGGGACTTATGTTTGGACAAACGAGCGAATTCCACAGAATTTTCAGAAATTAAGTTTTTGTGGTTTTCAGTTTCGCTCCTAATAAACTCGGAACAGTCAACCTCATCCTCTACAGAAATTTCACTCATGTCATCGTCCTCATTAAGTTCAGATGCATTTTCAACATCAATTTTATCTTCTGAACTTAATTTGATACTCAAAGAGTCAAATTTTTGTATAGTTTTGGCCCTGAGTTTCAACTTATCATTTTCATCCAAAAGATTCTTAAGCATGTCCTTATGGTCTTTGGATTTTATAAAAGATTCAATTTTGTCCAAACCGTACAAATAGGTGGGATTAACATCATCTGAAGATACAACACTTTTGTAGTTGTATGTTTCGGCATCGATTTCATCCTCCTTTAACTCAAGGAAGGGCAGAATCATGTGATGTATCTTCTGGCCTATTTCACAGTTTAAATGCAACTGAGTAATGTTAGTATAAAGTCTTTTTGCAATCAAACAAAAAACATTCCTCTGTTTTAATAACTTAAGATTGTCTCTTTGCAAATAAATGTTCTCATCCCTAGACTTAACCAGCTCCAACTCCTTCTGTTCTATCCATATCCTTCGCTCCTCACTCTTGGATGACACCCTGCTTATTTGGTCAGTTAGATTAGAATTCGTGACACGCGTTTGAGTTAAACAACTATCTAGATTTGAAATTCTTGAATTCAAGTTATTTAATTCCTTTTCATATGATGTTTGTGGAATTTTAAACGAAATGAAAATATATTGTACCTTCTTGATCAGTTCATCTACCTCACTGACCTGCACACTGAGAGGCTTCGCTGTAAAGCATACGTCCTCTCGCTCCTTAGCCTCTTCGTTTCCACCATCAGTGTTGTATCCCCTCATTTGGGATACATATGTCACCATCAGACATCTTCCACCAGCATCACTATTCTTCGCCACATATGCCTTTCCATGAGAAGGCTTTCTCACTTCATCATCTTCTGAGTCGGTTGACCACACCTGTACGCCACCGAACTCATCGTCATCTACCGAACCCTGCACAATAAGAGCATTCATAGAGGGATTAGTAGCAGCTTTCTTCCTCTTAATCTCCTCCAGTCTTTTCAGAAGACTCGCTTCTTCATCTTTCTCTGCCATCTTCTTCAACACGCAATCTTTTGCGTAATGATTTTTCCCACCATAGTAGAAGCAACTGACACCAGAGTCAGCTTCACCATTCACTTCCTTCTTTGATTCTTCAACCTTCAGCTCCTCTTTCACTTTCTCAGAGCTGTAGCTTCCCTGCCAGTTTCGGTTCTTGTTGGTGGGGAACTTCTTCTTAATCAACCTTTTGGGATTTGATACCATCATAGCATAGTCTTCAACTGTTAAATCGTAATCTCCCAGATTCAAATCTTCTTCTTCTGCTGCTGCATTCTTACCTTTGGACAAAACTGCCAAAGACCCCAAGTTTGAAACCACGCTTTTCTCTTGTAACACAATCTTTTCTTGGGATACCAGAATCCCCACCAGTTTTGCCAAGGAATACGATTTAAACTGCTCATGCGCTTTAACCGTCGACGCAACAGCCCTCCATTCGGGTCTCAGACCATTTAAGAAGGTGACCTTCTGTTCGATGAGCTTTCTTTCAATATCATGCTTGATCATCTTGCTGAGAAGATGATTGAACCGATCAAATGTTTGTGTAACAACCTCATTCGACATCTGCTTGAATTCTCCAAATTCAGAGAGAAGTAGGGTCTGAATTGAATGCTCTAGATCTTCATCTGTGGAGTACAGCTCTCGCAGCCAATCCCAGATTTCTTTTGCTGTACTGCAAGAACTTACTAATCGAAACGTGTCGGACTGAAGAGCAAATCGAATTAGTCTCAATGCCTTAATGTTGCATTGGAACTTCTCCTTTTCATCCTGAGTGACGTCTTTCACATCTTTTAATAGATCATTATACTCCTTTTGAGTTTTAATGATTCTAGACGTGCTTGAATGAGCGAAAGGGCCAGAAGTGATAGCTTCCCATATCAGATACCCGTTATCTTCAGATCCAATAACGTAATCTTCAAAGTGGTGCGTCCATACTTCATAGTCTTGAGTATAGAGAATTGGAATCTTGGTGGTTGATCCGATGCTATTAGATATGTTGATGGGATTTGATTGAGAATCGTCCATGCTTGATCGTGTAACCTGTTATAAGATCAGACTTTGTAATACGTAATATTAGGGCAAGATGAATAAATAATGAGATACGTCAATTATGGAGTGACGGCTCAATAAATATCAATAAATGTGTAATAAACCCTAATCACTTCTTTCACAGAAGAGATGTGTATGAATTACACAGTCTCCTGCTCTGATACCAATTGAAGAGTCGAAGAACTCTTTGATCGTTTAGATCTTCAAACAGGTTAATCACAGAAAGATCAAACAGTGTAATGAATCAAAATATGCGGAATGATTCAATAGATTCACGCCTCAGCAGAGCTCCACTAAGAACTTCTGCTGTAGAGGCTGTTTAGGGTTACAATCAAAATAAAAGTATACGCTGTGAATGATTGACTCCAAATCTTACGTACTAAGATGCATGCAAGCATCTATAAATACTAAACCCTAGAATATTAAATCACGGATAGACAGGCCCAATCCGGATACAAAATTGGACTAAAGAATGAGCCCAAGACGCAACACATAACAGACCCTACACATTTTTCATTATTTTGCATATCAAAAGCAAGAATTAAACTCATTCTAGACATGTCTTTTAATCTCTTGTAATGAATGCGTCCTAGTCTAGCATGCCATAATTCAGATTTATGAAAATTATTGCTAGTACTACTAGAAGTCATGCAAACAAAATTATCACTAGAAGGGTAATTAATATTAAGCCTAATCATTCCATTACATACATAGCCAAATCCCATAAAAGAACCATGTCTTGACAAGATATACTTGTCACTTTCTAACACTTGTTTGTAATTACAATTATTTAATATTCAGACACGAGATTCTTACGAATCCCTAGAACATATAAAACATTGTTCAAACACAAACATTTCCCAGAAGTAAAAGTAAGTAAAACATATCCTATGCCCTTGATTAGTTCAGTTGCAACATTTCCCATCTTCACAACAGATCCATCTTCAATTGGTTGAAAGTCCTTGAACCAATATAGATCTTTGCAAACATGACTTGTTGCTCCCGAATCAACCCACCATGCAACTTTATCATCTTGCAGATAAAATGCTTCAGAAATCAAAGAAATATAATTATGAATATATTTAGAATTCTGCATGGAAACATAAATCTGACCGTGTTGCTTTTCTGGATCCTTGGATCCAATTGGTCCAGCACCATCCTTGTTCACTTTGCAAAGACGACAATCTTTCTTGAAGTGACCTGGTTTGTTACAATTCCAACAAACCAACTTAGCCTTCTTGTTGGAAAACTTGTCATCCTTTCCTTTAAACTTCCTTTTTCCATTAGACTTCTTGGAATTCTTTGAACTTTCTCCTTCAACCATGTTCACAGAAAAGGAACCAACTTGGTTCTTTCCTTTAGGATTGTTATCAAGTTCTTGAGTCCTTATGGACTCTTCAACCCTTAAATGGCTTCCAAGTTGAGTCAAAGGCAATTCCTCTTTGTTATGTTTCAGATTGTGTTTAAAATCCTTCCAGGAAGGGGGTAGTTTGTCAATGATCACAACCACAGAAATGACTTCATCCATTTTCAGATTGTGTTGAGCAAATTGTCCCAAAATCCTTAACATTTCATGGAATTGTTCCATAACAGGCCTGGAGTCAATCATCTTGTAGCCCATAAAGTTACTAACAATAAACTTCTTACTAGAAGCATCTTCAGCCATGTACTTGGATTCAAAAGAATCCCGTAATTCTTTTGCAGATTCGAAATTTTGATAGATATCAAAAAGAAAGTCAGACATACCATTGATAATATGACCACGACATATGTAATCATCATTTTCTCACTTTGATCTTCTTCTTGTTGCCTCCAAAGGTTCATCTTCAACAAATTTTGGTAAGATTGGCATGGGTGTACTCAGAACATACACCACTTTCAGAGTGGTAAGGAGAAACTTCATCTTCTTCTGCCATCTACGAAAATCTTGCCCTTCAAACTTGTTTAGTTTTTCAAACTTACTTGTCATTTCCTTTACAGAATCACCACTTGCCATGATCACAGAAATGATTTAGTCTTTGTTATAAATTGGGGTATAGTAATGCTTGGAATTCTGAGAATTGTGTAAAACACTTTCAGATTAAAGCATTTGGGTAGTACTCCCAGTATTCTTTAATCGGATAAGACTCAGAGAGACAAGAATTTAGAATGTTTTGATGATAGTTTCGTATGTACAAGAAATGAGACCAAAACCGACTTTATGATCTTTGTCTGAAAACTGTCATAAGATAGTTTCAAACTGTCATAAAACTATAAAAACTGACATAAAAACGGAAGTTTGGATAAGGGTCAAACAATGATCAATTCTCTATCCGATTTTCTGATGCGTTTTAAATATAGCAACATACCCTATATAAAAAAAATTGCGCTGACCTGGCAGCTCGACCCCAGCCAAGGGCTGCCGCCCCTTGGACCCCGCTCCCAGGGGCGCTGCCCCCGGACCCCCATTCGTTTAGGGGCTTCGCCTCGAAATGACAGTGTACTTTGAAAACTTGATCAAACTTAAACAAGTGTGTACTATATATCTTCCTTACTTGTTTAATATTTATCAATATCACTTTTGGTCAACAAAGTAATCCCATTACACTTAAATAATATTGATGATAACAAATTACCAACATTATAACTATGTGTGACGAATAATATGAATTTGGAATGAAATTTGTGGTCTAATATAGGTTTGCATGATAAATGTTTTTTAGTTCTTATGGATAAAAAAATCATGGTCTCATATTTCTTGATTATTTCGAAAGATGTATTGATCAATTAAAAAATAGGTGTAAAAATAGCATGATAAATGTTTTTTTAGTTCTTATGGATAAAAAAATTATTTTTATTATTTCAAAAACAAAATTGTTTTGTTTTGATAAGAAAAATATGTCTGACATATAAAATGAAGTCTTTTTTAGTCATTTTACTCGTGTGTCTGTGTGTGTATATATATATATATATATATATATATATATATATATATATATATATATATATATATATATATTGTTTTTGTTTGCCAAACTTAAAACTTTTATCAATTTATTGCTTATTTCCATTGTGACAATCCAAACACTTTTATAAAAACTGGTTATTCCACCTAGGAGTGTTCGTTTGGATGGATTGGTTCAATCCGATCCAATTAAGTAAATCCAAATTGATTTTGGTTTTCAAAATATGGATCCGAATAATCCAAACTAAATTCAAATCCGATATGATCCGATCCAATTACAATTCGGTTGGACCGGTTTTTATAATTCGGTTTTCAAAAACTAAAACATTTTAAAATGACATATAATTATAATATTATCCAATTTTTATAGAAGAAGCAAATTGTAATTTAAAATTTATAAACTACTAAGAATGTATATTATAGTTTAATATTTAATAGATAAAGAACTTGTAAGAGAAAAAGAGAAAATGTGTATTAATGTTTTTTATTAGATGAAACTTTTTGAGCTTATTTGAAAAAATAAATTATAAAATTAATAAATAGTTATAGTTATATTAGTATATATATATATATATATATATATATATATATATATATATATATATATATATATATTGTTATTCGGTTTTTTTGGATTATTCGGTTCATATTTTATAAACCAAAACTAATCTGAAATCCAAAATAGTAATTCGATTTTGTTGAAAACCAATCCAAAAATCTGAATATCCGAATCAAATAGGCAAATCCAGTTTGTCCAATCAGACAATTCGATTTTATCCAAATAATGAACGGTTATAAACTAATAAATAAATAAGCTATTCTCAATATTTAAACCAAATAGATTAATTCAAATTGTGGTTTTATCAAACCTATACACCGGCTACAGCCGAGTTGCACCGCTGCTTCTGCTCTAGAGACCGTGAATGAAATAGAGGACTACAGTAAACAATCGCTCAACCAATTATCTGGTTTTCCAATATCAGCTTGCCGGCGCCTTACTTCTCCTGCGCCGTCCATCTTCTCCCTCCGACCACCGATTCCACAATTTATTCCCTCAAAAAGCTTTGAAGATCTTCTTCCTACATTTGTCTATATTAAAAGCCCTAATTTTTACTCTCAAGTGCGTACTGATGCCTTAGCTTTTTATCATCTTCTAATTCATATCTACAATATGATTGCGTTGAAATTTTGCTTTAACAGTTTAGAATTTATTTACTAATCTGAAGTTTTCCTCAACTTTTATTCTGTTCCCAGCATATAGGTTTTTGATTTACCTGTGTCTTTGATGTTCCTTTAGCAAATACTCTTGTGTAATAATACTTCCACTGATAAAATCCTCTATATAAAGGGGTTTAGTATGTCTTCGAGTTCAATTTATTTTGATTATCGGGTCCATTGATTCATTTACGTTCATTCAAAGTTAGATTTTAAATTGATTTGTTCTATTAATGGAGTGGATATTAATGTCTGCTTCTTGTATTTAGCCTCATTGTTTATTGAGAACACTAGTGATTCAATAATCACTTAATCATCAAGTTAGGGGTTTCAAATTCATGCATAGTTTCTATATTGTGTCTGCTTTGAGTTTATTATTAAGCTATATGTTAATGTCATCTTGTTAGGTGGTTCTTGAAGATCATCTTGCTAAAGATTGATGGATCGTCAGGGCCATGATTATGCAGCTGCTGCCATGGCATTTGCACAACAACAACAGCAACAAGCTGCTAATATCCAGAACCAACAGCCACCACCACCACCACCACCATACGGTTTTCACCCACAACATCAACAACAATTCCTACCTTCAGTTCATGGCCCTCCTTTTATACCACCACATCCTTCCATCCAACAATTTCCCCGCCACCCTCTCATGCAACAACCACAGATCCACCCTCACCCTCAATCCCATCTTCACCATCTTCACCTCCCCCAACAACAACAACAACAACAACCACCTCCAAATTTCCCCCCTCATATGCCGCCTCATGTAAGCCCTTCCCCATTCCATGGTCCATATGATGCACCACCACCACCCGCCCCTCCTCCTTCTGACCCTGAACAACAAAAGACTATTGATAAGCTTGTGGAATATGCAGTGAAAAATGGCCCTGAGTTTGAAGCTATGATTCGTGAAAAACAGAAAGATAACCCTGCTTATAGTTTCTTGTTTGGTGGTGAAGGCCATAGTTATTACAGGTATAAACTCTGGTTAGCTTCACACCCACCTGGTGCCATGTTTAACCCTTCTTTTCCTCCGTCTAATGTTAACATGTTGCACACTTCTAACCCTATGATGAACAACCAGTCACCCTTAAATCCTCCACATTTACCTCCTGCTCCTCAAATGCATCAGCAACATCCATATCCACCGTTTTATGAACAGCAACACCATCAGCCTTTTGTCAGCCATGGGAGGCCAGAGTTCGACCAATCTTCCAGGGCTTTCAAAGGTCTCTCTGGCCCACTTCCTTCTGATGTTGCATCAGAGATGAATAACATGCTGAATAGTCTCACAGGGACAAAAGAGTCAATCAAAGGTGCTAAAATGTGGTTCATGCAGAGGTCTCCTTTTGCTCCTGCTCTTGCAGAAGCACTTAGGGATAGAGTGTTTTCTCTTGATGACTCTGAAAGACAGCTGCATATCATTTACTTGGCTAATGACATTTTATTTGACAGGTATGTCTAATATCTGTTATGTTGTGATAGTGTAATATTCTTATGTGTATATTTTATTGTAAAAACTGCAGCTTGCAAAGACGTGTGAATCCTCATGAGATTGATAACGAGGCGCTTGCTTTTAGACATGTTTTAGGCTCTATGCTTGCAAGAATTTACCACAACCCTGTAAACAAAGATGAAAATCAATCAAGATTGCAGAAAATTTTACAGTTTTGGGCATCAAAGGAAGTTTATGATCCTGATACTATCCGTGTTCTAGAGACTGAGATGCTCAGTGGCCCACCTGTTGGTTCTTTTCCTAAGAATGACTTATCTACTATCCCAGGTGATCCATCAGCCATTCCAGGTACCCCCCGACACACACACACACACATTTTGAGTAGATTACAAAAATGGCCTCTGTGTTTTCTGGCTTTTGCTATGTTTAGTTAAAAAATGTAACAGTTTTCAGTTTTGGTCTGTATTTTATGGTTTCACATGGCTTTTGGTCTTTGGGGCTTTCTGGTTTTGGTCCTAGGGACCAAAATTGATATGAAAAGTTGAAATAAGGACCAAAATAGATATGAAAACTAGAAATAAGGACTAAAATCGATATGAAAAGTAGAAATAAGGACCAAAATCGATATGAAAACTTGAAATAAGGACCAAAATCGATATGAAAACTTGAAATAAGGACCAATATTGATATGAAAACTTGAAATAAAATAAGGACCAAAATTGATATGAAACTTGAAATAAGGACTAAAATCGACATGAAAACTTGAAGGACCAAAGTCGACATGCAAACTTGAAGTAAGGACGAAAATCGATATGAAAACTTGAAATAAGGACCACAATCAATATGAAACTAGAAATAAGGACCACAATCGATATGAAAACTTGAAATAAAGACGAAAATCGATATGAAAACTTGAAATAAGGACGAAAATCGATATGAAAACTTGAAATAAGGACCAAAATCGATATGAAAACTTGAAATAAGGACTAAAATCAATATGGAAAAACTTGAAATAACGACCAAACTCGATATGAAAATTTGAAATAAGGACCAAAATTGAAAAATGTTTCAGTTTTGGACTGAAAAAGTTAAACTCAGAAAGCATGAGGACCATTCTAACTTATTTGATGCAGAATCACATTTCGATTAAAAACTTTTCCATGCAGGACATCCACAGCAAGCATCAGCTTCAAATATGGTGCATTGGCAGCCTGATAAACAAGGTATGATTCCAAATTTATCAGACCAAGAACAACTCCCACCCGGAATGGCACCACCGATTCCAACCCCGCAATTCCATTCCAACCCCGGTTACCCCAGCTCCATTCCCCTTCAATCTTCCATCCAACAAATACCACCACCACAAGCACCCGAAAAATTACCACCATACCCTTTATTCCCACCCGGACTAATCCCCGGAATGGTTAGAAAAATGCAAATCGGAAGCGGAGTACCCTATTCCCCCATGAGTCCTCTCGACATTCCAACCGTGATTCCGCCCTCTACAATCTCCCCATCTGAGATTCTTGAAAGCGTATCAAAGTTCTTTAAGGAGATTGGAGAAGTGAACCCTTCAGAAGGACCAATGGGAGCAAAAAGTGATGATGAAGATGAATATGAATATGAAAGAGAGACACCTGTACGTAAAGGGGGTGCGTGTATACCCCCACCCCCTAACCTACAGGTGGACCCCGAGACCGGGACCTACGCGGATGGAACCGTGGAGAAGAAACCCGGGTCGAGTGGGTCCGGGCGGCTCGGGCTCGGGGCGACGGCTAACCCGAATGAGGTTAGTCAGTATGATGATGTTTATACATCGTATAGGAAACAAAGAAGCACAAATTATCATTCTTCCATGAGTGCAAGAGCTTCTACTAGGTAATGGTTGTATTTGTTGATGTCAATTTTTTTTTTAAGGTTTAATTTTGGAAGGTTTATTGTGGGTTAGGTTTTGTTTTTGTTTAATTGTGACCATTGTAGTGTTTTTTTTTTTTAATGAAGGTTGTTGAGATCAAGTGTATACCAAAATTAATTTTAGATGAACGTATTTTGTGTTTCTTCTTCTTGTTCTTCCTCGTATATTTCTATCCATGAACTCACTTCTTGTGGCATCTCAACTATAATGAGAACTCAAGTTACACTATTGTAGACAATTCGGACATGGCTGTAATTAGATTGATTCCACACAACTGATTTCAATCTTACTATTATATACAAACAGAAGTGGGCTATGGGCCCGTCTATACAACAAATAAAAAGGCCTAACATATAAGTAGATTATAATTCATGTGGGCTACGGGCGAGTCTATACAACAAATAAAAAGGCCTAATATATAAGTGGATTATAATTCATGTATCGTTTTTGGTAAATCTTAATGTATTGTTTTGATGTTAATAATATATTTGTTAACAAAAAAATCCGACACCGAAACCAAAAAAACCAAAAAACCAAAAAAAAACAAAAAAGATCGAAACCAAACCAAAAAAACCCCACTAAAGGCGCACACAAATACCATGAAATTGGGCCAAAAAAGTTTGTGACTGGACTATTCCGAGACGGCCTGATATTGTCCGAGACTGCTAATGCGTATGTCTAGAGAAGATTATCGAACATTTATTGAATGATTGGACCCAAAAGATTAGAAGAAAGTCTCCAACAACAAAAAAGCCAACCGACTAACTGCTTTAAGGTAACGTTTGGTAGTGGAACTAGACGGAATAGGACTGAACATGACTTGGACAATCCACTCCCCCAAGCTATCATTTCGAAAACCTAATCACTTGTGATCTTGTTTGAGTCCTTTTATGTCTTCTTGGTGCATATTAAAGAAGGAAAAGTGTATAATTGTTGATTGGTGTGGCTCAAGCTTGAAGATCAAAGCTTTCATCTCTTTTGCAAACTTCTGGAGGTATAAAGCTCTCACCTTTATGGTTCTATGGCTTAGATCTAGGCTATATTTGTGGTTTTGAAGCTTTTGGTCCCATGGTTTTGGTTCTTGTGAGTAAAAGCAACTCCAAAACTTAAGGTCGTCATTTTATGTTGTTTTTGAGGATCATATATTATAAAAATGAAATCTTTGTTGTTATCTTTCACCCATGCAAGGGTTTGAGGTCATTAAAGGGTGGTATGGACCTAGGGTTTGGTTTTGGGATCTATTAAGCCATGCAAAGGCATAAAGTCGGGAAATTTATCCTTTTAGATATCCATTAGGTTCATATCTTTGTGTTGAATGTTTGGTCTTAAGACGTTAAGGGCTTAATGTGGGACTTGGCAAACTGCGAAGTTACGTAGGACATAAACCTGGCTATGCAACTCGTAACCTGGTTTGTCCCCATTTTCTATGGAAACACTCTATGCAAGGCATAGAGCAGGAGTAAGCATGGCGTAACCCCTTAAGAGGAATTTGTCGTTTTTAGGGCTTTAGACCATGTGTGCAAGGGACTAGCCTTGGAAGGGTAAAATGGTATTTTACCTTAGAGAGAGAAATTATGCAATAGAACCTTGATTATGGATTATCACCCAAATTCTTAATTAGGGTTGTTTTTTTGGATATGTTTAGTGTGAGGAGCTTTTATAGCAACAAATCAAGTGTGAGATTTTTTTTATCTTTGGAATGAGGTGAGTTTTCCCATTGTACTTGTGGGTCGAAGGCACCAACGTCGTCCCAATAAATTGTGTAGTATGCTAGTTTTCTATGTGATACTTGCATGGATGTCCCCGGGGTAGCCTGTGTCATTTGTATGAAGACCATGGGGGCATCCCATGACAATTGCATGAGAGACCATGAGGGTAGTCCATGACATTTGTATGAAAGACCATGAGGGGTAGCCCATTGCAACTGCATGAAAGACCATAGGGTTAGCCCATGACACTTGGATTATAAGACCTTGGGTGTAGCCCATGGAAATTATATGAATGGTATGTGGTATTTTGGGGAACTGACTAAACTTTATTCTTACATCTTTATGTTTATGTTTTAGGTACTTCCAGTTCCAAAGGGAAGAGCTCGATGTGATTGCATCACATCCACCAATGTTCCATATTTTATGATTTGATTTGTACTCTGATAACTATTTTATAGATATTCACACTTTGATGGGTTTTGGAATGAATGAATGATGGTTTTGATAGACTTAAAACAAAATTTGTTTACACATAATATTTTGGGGCGTTACAAGTTGTTATCAAAACTCTGGTTTGAGGGATTTAGGCACTCTCTCGAGTGAGTCTAAGTTCAAACTGAGGAATTGATAAAAAGTTTTCATAAAAGAAATTATTTTCAAAATTATTTTATAGAAAGGAGTGTGATTCATGCAATCGACCGAGATCGAGTAAGTATTTCCCAAAATACCATACATATTTTATGATTAATGTTGATTTTAGTATATGAGAATTTCATGCTAGTTTAGGGCTAAGGGTCTACTCAGGGATGGATGACAGTATGCTAGGAGAGATGCCTTTATATGTCTACAGATTGGGTTTTTAGAACTGCATGCTAGTATTGATTCAGATATTAGATAAACTAGCCTGATTAGGTTATGCTTTGTTATGGATCACTCGAAGTTCGAATGCTTCTTGCTTTGCGCTTTAAGGACTTCCATTAATATGAACTAACTACTAAGCGTATACGTTAGGTTACATGTTACATGTATTTTCTGATTTTAGAAAGTTATGTTTAACTCTATGAGCTATTGTTTGATTTCAACCGTTGTAATGTGAGACCTTGCAGTCGAAGGATTATCTAGTGCTCATAGTATGTAACTGTATTCAGGAGGTATTTAGGAGTTATTAGGGGGAGTTTCTTCTGCAATTGATGGCAGAGAGTGGTGTGGAGGGAACCATAGGAAAGCCTAAGAGGTGTTAGCATATAGAACATTCTTAAGTGAGAGTGAAATATTTCATAATAGGGAAACAACTTGGAGGATTCAGGACAACCCTTGGCGAAACTACAAACTGGTGTGGAAGGTAGTATTGGGCCCGTACTACTCAATGCACAAGATCAGTATTCGAACCAAGGGGAGTTCACGGAGCTACTAAGGAGCTTTTAGTGTGTGGAGTTCTCCGAGTGTTTTTTGATGGTTTGCATTATTTATTTTCAGTATAGTGATGACACAAGGATGAGATTCTAGTTTAAGTTTGGGCTCTGGTGTCAAACCTATTGATGTAGGTTTATGCAAGTTCATTGCATATGAGATTATGTGAGGTATCCTTGATGCGACCCATTGCGGAAATGACATTTTGATTCTCGATCTAAAGGTCGGCAGGGTCGGAGCCATTGCGGAAAGTGCAAGAAAACACACGATGGGGTGTGTCGGTTCGGTGGTTTAGGTTGATATAGGTGCAGCAAGACAGGTCACATGAGCAAGGACTGTACCCATGTACCAGGATTGATTTGCTTCCATTGCAATCAGAGGGGCCACAAGAAGGACAATTGTCTCGATTTGACAGTAAGGGTGGTTGTAGTACCCGTTGCATTGACATTGAGGATTACTGAAGGCCGCCAGAGCAAGGTAGAGGGGCCAGTTGTGAGGAGTCAAACTTTCTAGCTGACCGTCGAGGAGGTTCATGCGGTACCATATGTGGTTACTGGTATGTATCTTCTACTTATCTAATTTACTGTTTATTTGTTTTTTTCTTAATGTGTATGTGATTCTATAGGGATGTTCTTAGTGAACGGTGTTTCGGCCTTGGTTCTTTTCGATTCGAGCGCCACCCGATCATTCATATCTTTAGCGCTCAACAAGAGATTCGGTGATGCTCCTGAGGAGCTGGATTATTTGTTGGAGGTGGAGATCCCCGATGATCATCCAGTGAGAGTATCGAGGGTTCATCAGGTATGTATTTTCGAGTTAATTCGAGAGAGGTATCCGATCGACTTGATTCTTATTCCTTTGCGTGAGAGTAAGGTTATCGTAGGGATGGATTGGTTGAGCCTTAATGGGGCGATGATTGATTGCGGGCACTAGTTAGTCGGGTTTCAAGCCCAGGTAAGGGAGAAATAGTTTTTCATGGTGAGGTTGCACATTGTGGACCAAATCTCTTTTCATCTATGAGAGCTAGGAGATATCTTCAGTAGGTTTGTTCTGGTTTTGTGGCTTATGTGTTGGATACCCGATAGAAGGGAAAGACGACGATAGAGGATGTGCCGATCATTCAGGAGTATCCCAGTGTATTGTAACATCCAGAAATAAATGGTATGACTTGAACCCCTTTAAATTAGAGTTTTTGCATTATTAGTCCCTTAGTACGCTGGGCGTACTTAGGTGTACGCTTAGCGTACTAGGACCTTTTCTGGTCGTGGATGTTTGGAGGTACGATGGCGTACCATGGATTGCGCGAGGCATATGCGTCAGGGACCAAAAAACCCTAATTTCGGACTTGAGGCCTATATAAACGACTTTAAGCCCTTGGGACTAAACCCTGGAGAGCCTCCACTGCCCTTGAACGTCATTTCACTGCTGAAAGCCTTGAGAAATCATTTTTTAGCTTTAAAAGTGTGCATTTGTGATCTTTAGTGTTCATTTCAAAGAGAAGAGTTGGTCAAGAAAGCTTGGATCCAGAGGGTGCTTCAAGAACTTGCATCACAATCATCTTATAGAGCTCTTAGAGGTAAAAAGCTTGCACCTTTCCTCTTTGCTCTTTAGATCTAGCTAGGGTTTTTGTAGTTGGTCCTTTTGATGGATTTTGGGCCTCATTTGTTGGCTAGATCGTCCCCACTCGATAATAAGGTCAGATCTAGGGTCCTTAAGCCATTAAGAGCATAAAATAGGAGCTTGGTGGAGATCTTAACCTTGTGCATGAATTAAAGACTTGGGAGAGGACTTAATGATGACTTTGGAGGTTTAATGGACATGCAAAGGCATAAAGTTAGCAACTTTATGCCCTAGGAGGTGTTAATGGACTCAGATCTAGATTATGGACGTAAAAGAATGGAATAATAAGCACTTAATAGAGAAAGTGCTTAACTGAGACTTACGTCGGGCATACTTTGAGTACGCTACGCGTAACCCGGTACGCTGGGCGTACGCGGGGCAGTTTGGGCCGTTCTTGTTTTGGGCTGATGAATTGTTGGGCCTATTTTGGGTTATTGCGCTTGACTGGATTCTGTGAAGTTAAAGGCATTTTTATCAGTTTGGACCCTGGACTATTTGGTTGGGCCTTTTTGGGCCAATCGGGCCCATTAAGGATATTATACTTAGATCTTGGGCCCATTTGCAATGAAAGGGTGATTGGGCCTTTGGGGTAGGGTTTAAAGGTTGGGCCCTCCCTTGGGATAATTTATGGAACAATCATTGATGATATTATTATTGTTATTATTCAGTTCGGGAGGTTGCGGGTCATTAAGAGTGCAGTATTCGTATTCTACGAACGAAGGTGAGTCTTCTCACCATACCAATGGCCCATTATATGTTTATGGTATATGTGCAATCACTTTGTGTTTTGATATGTAATGTGATCGTATGTTTTGCATGAAGACCCCGGGGGGAGCCCGTGGCATTGGATGTAAGACCATGTGGGGTAGCCCATGGCAGTCCTAGGTAAAGACCATGTGGGGTAGCCCATGGCAGTCCTAGGTAAAGTCCATGTGGGGTTGCCCATGGCATTCTTGCTGGTTCTATGTATGCATGGCCTATGTGATATGTTACTAGGATATGTGTATCATGTATGTGTGGTGTGTGGTATGCTCTAGGGAACTCACTAAGCATTTTGCTTACAGGTTGTTGAATTGTTTCAGGTACATCGGAGCCAAAAGGCAAGGGCAAGGCGTGATGGCGTGGCGTGCACTCTATCTATCTCTCATTTTCACTAATATGTTTGGGGATACACTCTGATAATTTATATAATGTAATGGATGGTGTTTTAAACTAAATGGGGTACACGATTTTATGTCAATGTGTTATTTAAATTAAATGAAAATTTTCGTTGCAAAATTTGGGTTGTTACAAGTATTCTCGGAGGATTTATCTAGAGTGGCTCCAGAGAGGCAGGTTAAGTTCCATATAGATCTAGTTCCAGGTGTGGCTCCGATAACCAAGGCACTTTACCAGTTAGTACCTCCAGAGATGTCAGAGTTGTCTACATAGATGCAGGAGCTGTTAGGCAAGGGGTTTATCAGATAGAGTAGTTCACCCTGGCGGCACCGATACTATTTTTGAAGAAGAAGGATGGTTCTCATAGGATGTGCATTAATTACAGGGAGTTGAACAAGCTGACGGTGAAGAATCATTACCCACTCCCGAGGATCGATGATTTGTTTGCTCAGCTGCAGGGCGCATCTTAGTTCTCCAAGATTGATATACGGTCAAAATATGACCAGATGAGGTTCAAAGAGGAAGACATGCATAAAACTTCTTTCAAAACTCGTTATGGTCATTACGAGTTCGTAGTGATGCCTTTCAGGCTCACCAATGCGCTGACCGCATTCATGGACCTCATGAACTGCATGTGTAGACTGATGTTGGATTGGTTTGTCATTGTATTTATTGATGATATTTTGGTCAATTACAAGACCAAGGAGTAGCACGAGTTTCATTTATGAGAGGTTCTGGAGGCCTTGAGGAGGGAAAGTATTTATGCCAAATTCTATAAGTGTAAGTTCTGGTTGCCCGAGATACAGTTTCTAGGGCACCTTGTCAATCAGAAGGGGATATTGGTCGGCGCGACCAAGGTCGAGGTCGTGATGTAATGGGAGGTACTGAAATCTCCATCTGAGATTTAGAGTTTCCTTGTGTTAGTAGGGTATTATCGGAGGTTCATCGAGAACTTCTCCAAGATCGTAGTTCTGTTGACCAAACTTATAAAGAAGACATTCACTTTCTGTTGGGGGCCTGAGCAGCAGGCTTCATTTAAGATGTTGAGACAGAAGTTATGCGAGGCTCCGATTTTGACCCTACCCGAGAGCATGGAGGATTTTATCGTTTATTATGATGCTTCGATCATAGGGTTGGTCGCAGTGCTTATGCAGAGGGGCCATCAGAGTGTTTATGCTTTGAGGCAACTGAAGCCTCATGAGGCGAATTATCCTACTCATGATTTGGAGTTGGGGGCTACAGTTTTTGCCCTTAAGATTTGGTGTCACCACTTGAATGGGGTTCATTGTATCATTTACACAGACTATAAGAGTTTGAGTTATCCTATCAATCAACCGAATCGAAACATGAGGAAGCATAGGTGGCTCGACGTGGGGAATGATTACGATTATGAGATTGTGACATCCCATAATTTAGGTCTAAAACTATATGCATTCAACTTACTGCGAACCATATTGTATTAGGACCTACGACATAGTACCTCGATGATTTTAAGTACAAATGAGATGATGTTACTCATAACTGCCTTCGGCATACCTCAAAACGCCCGAAAAGTTAGTCATCGTTATCAAACAGAAATCCGTTCAAAAATCAATGAGATCTTATGCCCTAAAAATCAAAATTTTCATTTGACCTACATCGGGGCAGTGCATAATAAAATTGGATAGAACACGTTCTCAGGATTCCATGTATATAAATATCATCTAAAATGGAGATCGTATGAGAAAGTTATGCATGTTTTTTTAATGTTTTAAGCAGGTATATACATGATTTTACCTTGTACCAGACACTACACAACTCAGTTTAAGGAAGCTACACATCTCTTAAACTAATTTTGAACACGTTACTGAACTCAGACTTCAGTCTAGTATTTGATCTTACTATTCCAATATTTTTAGTCCGGACCGAAATCAGATTCACCAAAACTGACGAATGGGAACCCAATTGATGCGAAACTTCGAACGTCGTTTCACGGAGATCTGTAAATCGGATCCGGATTCCGTTTGAATATTTGAAATCACCGCGACCGTGAGATTTTCCAAGCACTTGCAAAATATTTTTACGAGCTCCGGATTTAACGTCATGTAAATCGAGACAACTTTTGTATGAGATAAATCAATGGGTCACATAAAAGACATGCTTGCATGCATGTTATGATGCAAATAAGGAAGATTCAACTTATTTTTCTTTGACGTTTGACCTATATCCAGGCAACATACGTGCCTCTTTCACTCTCTCACCATCTCTCTAACAATCTCTTTCCATCTCGATCCCAACATCCCTCTCTCTAACTTCTATATCTCTTCCTCTTATTTCTCTCAACTTTAATCCACCTTGCTCCACCATAAAACCACTACCTGCTGCCTCCTCTCTTCTTTCACTACCAAGAAAACAAACACCACCGAGGGTGGTGTTTTTGTGGTAACCGTCGAGAGACACCTTGAATCGGAGTAAACCCAGATACCTCCTCCAAACTGTTACTCTAGCTCTTCCCTTCCCCCCCTCTCTCGACGAGTTGCTACTGGCAGAACAAGAAAGAAAATGGGGTAGCAAGGTCGCCACCCCACTGCCACCACGAGACCACCCTTTGGCCACCACCACCACCGAACTGCATCCATTGTAAGTTCGACCCCCATCACCACTTTATTTGACCATTTGTAGTTTTCACTCGTAGCCCAACCAAGGAAAACATATTTTTTTTGTGTGTTTGTGTTCTTCCTTACCTGCGAAAACGAGAAACAGGGGGTGTTTGGGATTACTTTTTGATGTTAAAAGTCCTTTTTGTAAAAGGAATTTTTGGCTAGTGACTTTTTCTAAAATATAGTCTTTAAAATGTGTTTATATTAGCTTTTAGGGTAAAAGTAATCTTTTCATGTTAAAAAGTCCCGAAAGTCACAAAAAGATAGGATTTTTTGACTTTTGAAACATCAACTTTTCCTCCTATACAAAAAGTTATTTTAAAAGATCTTTTGCACTACCCAAACATCTTTTAGCCATTTTTTTAACTTTTTGGAAAAATTAAAAGACAAAAGTTGTTTTAAAAGCAAACTCAAACACCCCCAGGTGAAAGTTCGAAGTTACTATTTAAAGTTCATTATAAATTAATTAAAAGAAACCTTATAGTTGTGAGGTTTTCGTAAGACAGCCCCAGCTAAAACTTCTTATTATTATTTTTAAATATAACCTCTAGGTTGTGATGTTTTTACAAGTCAGCCCCTCCCCAAAACTTAGATAACTTTGATGTAAATTAAACTGTTTAGCCTCTCTATGGATAAATGTTAAAAAATCTGGTCCTAAACCTCCAACTTGGATTTAAACTATACACTTCAGCCCCTTGCTTTGGAAATAAGGAACAAAATCAATCCCTTGTTGAATGATTTTGGCAAAATCAGTCCCTATAGTTAATTAATTTACACAACAACCCCATACTTGTTAAATAATACGAAAACTACCCTTTTGGTTAATTAGGTAACAAAAATAGTGTCGGTGCTTTATTTTGAACGCAAAGAACATCACGTTGTGGTCTCTCACGTCACATTTAGTTCTCAATTTTATGCGTTTAAGGTGAGTGTTTACGACCTCTTTTTAATACTTTTACACTCTGGGGGAGAATACATGTATTATATAATTATTGTTCATGACAAACATTTAACGATTTCAAAACTAATTTATAAATGTTATTTTGTTAATAATACTTCATTTACAAATAAACTAGTATATATATATATATATATATATATATATATATATATATATATATATATATATATAGTTTTTTTAAATAATACAACTAGTCAAGACAACATATTTGATGGGTTATGGAGGTTACAAAACCATGCACTAAACGGAATAACATTTAAACAATTAAATGATTAGGGCACATGCAACTTAATAAGGATCTATGTCTTTCACATATATGCAACATACTATGAACTATCTATCTACAATAATTTTCCTATGAAAAACTAATTTATAAGAATGAAGACTTACCTTGAAGGTATATCAAACAATCTTGAATTCCTTCTTTAAAACGTTTGACAGTAAGCACCACAAGTGTCGTGCCTTTGATGGTTCACACCCGAACCTTAGCAACTAAGGACTTTGAAGAGAGAGAGAGAGGGGGGGGAGGGAGAGAGAGAGAGAGAGAGAAAGAGAGAGAGAGAGAGGAGAATAGTAGGATTTTCGCTCAAATCTTCTTAGGGAAAGGAGTGCCGAAAATATGAAGGGTATGGTCCTTTATATTGCTGAGTTAGCTTAGTGTCAAAGCAAAGGTTTAAGGATGAAACCCTAATCCCTTTGCTTGGGAACTAAGCAACCCATTCCCTCCTCATTCAAGGGCTTGGATGAAAACTCCTTGGGCTTGCCCAAGTGATTTTTGTCCACCTCATCTAATGAGGTCCATAGGCTCATTTCCTAAACTTTCAATAAATAACCAAACAGACCATGTACTTTTAATTAATCAAATTAATCTTAAAGTTAAATTTAATTAATTTCTGATTAATTATTAGTTAAATAATACTATTTTAGATTAATATTTTATTTTCATAATATATTAACAGATTATTTATTTTGAATTCTAATTAATTTATCAACCATATAATAAATTAATAAATCAGTCCCTCTCTCTCTAAAAGTTATCATATTTAATTATTAGGTTTGAGGGTAACCCAAAAGGATTGTGCTACTATCAATTCACGTATATACCAATTATAGTTATGAGCTTAGACACCTAATCCAACATATCCTTTTACAAAATTGTCATGATTTTTTGTAATGTGTGAGCTTAGACACCTAATCCAACATATCCTTTTGCACCTAACCCATCAGAGACCACCCCTTCGGCCACCACCAAGCTTGCGACACCACTACCACCGAACTACTACCATTGTAAGTCCGACCACCATCACCATTTTATTTGATCATTTCTCATTTTCGTTCGTAACCCATCCAAAGAAAACAAAAGGTTTTTTTTATGTGTTTGTGTTCTTCCTTACCTGCGAAAACGAGAACCAGGTGAAAGTTTGAAGTTACTAAACAGCCCCTGCTCAGACTTCTTATTATAATATTTTAATATAACATTGAAGTTATGATGTTTTTACAAGTCAGTCCCTCCCCAAAACTTAGATGTAAGTTAAGTTGTTCAGCTCCTCCATGGATAAATATTAACAAATTTGGTCCTAGACCTCCAACTTGGATTTAAAATATACACTTCAGCCCCCTGCTTTGAAAATAAGTTATGCAATCAGTCCCTTGTTGAATGATTTTGGCAAAATCAAGAACTATAGTTAATTAATTTACAAAACCACCCCATACTTGTTAAATAATACCAAAACAACCCTTTTGGTTAATTAGGTAACAAAAAAGTCCCGATAGTTTATTTTGAACGCAAAGAGCATCACATTGCAGTCTCTAACGTCACACTTAGTTCTCAAGTTTACGCATTTAAGGTGAATGTTTACAACCCCTTTTTAATATTTTTACGCTTTGGATAGAATACATGTGCTATATATTAATTGTTCATGACAAACATTTACCAATTTAAAAACTAGTTTATAAATGTTATTTTGTTAAATAATACTTTATTTACAGACAAACTAGTAATAAATATGTTTTATGTATATATGTTATAGTTGTTTTTTAAATACTACAACTATTCAAGATAACATATTATCCTACTACAAAAATGTCATGATTTTATGAAAATGTATGTTATAAAACTTATATATATATATATATACTTACACACACACATACGAGTTATCAAACTCATATATTGAAATTATTTATGTACTTGTGTGTACTACCATGAGATTTTCAACTTTTTTGAGTGAGTATTATACACTTTTATGAATTTATTTATCAATCATACTCAGGTTTTTATGATAAACCTTATTTAAAAGCCTTATGAATGAGACATTATTCATTACATAAGTGCAAAAATACTTAGGATACCTACACCACTATAACCGTTAATATTCGGAGCTAAGATATGTATATATAGATTTATATAGGTTGACACCCCCACATGTGGTTCATAGCTACAACTTCGACCGATCTATCGAAGCGGGTGATAAATGTCTTATTCATTTCTACTATGTCCAATGAAGCATTGTAGAGGATACTTTAGTCACATAGTTCGGTTATAAGACTCACTATAAGCATTAACTGGATCTCTTTACCTAGAAACTACAGATTCAATTTCTTTGTTTATCAAACATTTTAAGTATGAATTTACTTATGATTCTTTGTTTATGAAACATTTGAAGTATGGATTTAATTATGATTTATGTCTTTATCGAACACACTAAGTATAGATTTACTTATATTTTATTTTTTTATCAAGCATTTTTCAAACATGGTTTTAACTACAAAAGTGATACTTTTCAGACTTAAAAAAAGGAGTATCATTACTGCGGTTAGCAGAAAACTTGTAACTCTCACCATCCTTTGTTTTGACTCTCAAATTAAATGTATTCTCAGGAGATCATTGAGTTAGCCTTTAGCAGAAGAAATGTTCATGGATTTCGGGCAACCTAGTTTTTTTCTAGCTTTTGTTATATCAGCTTATCTTTTAAGGTAAATTTATGAACTTGTTATTATTATTTGTATCAATCATGTATCCAAATCTTAAAGTGAAATATAATTACTATGTTGTTACTGTTGTAACTCGTGATGTATATTCAATTTGCTTGCCCTAAACTCATAATGGTGAGAAATAGATTATTTTCAATTCAATAATTTTCTATTGAATGGGACATTATTTTACATCGATAAACAACAAGTAATGGAAGAAAGAAATTATTTAGCACCTCCTTCCAATACTCATTGAAAGTGCGTTGCTGTGTCAGAAGAAGGATAGCTATATTGATTCAATATACTCTAAAGACGCCCTCGGTATCCATGAACTAAGTCGCGCAGACCGATGTGTTTCACTGCCTCTGTCGGGGGGTGTGACAGAGATCCTTTATCACACTGGAAAGGCCAACATGATGACCGTTGCTCTTAGCCGCAAGATGGCTAGTACTCCTATAAAAGATTTGTGTTTGAGGATGACAATGATTACTCTGATCTTGGAGCAGATTTATGGGGCTCAGATTGAGGCTATGAAAGAGGAGCACTGAAAGAGTGAGCATATAGTGGTTCAGGTGTCCTCTTTTGATTATGATATACAGGGATTGTTGACCCTACATAGGAGACTTTAAGTTTCGTATTTGGGAGGTACTTGTCAGATTATGATGGACGGGCGCACAAGTCGAAGTTCTCTATTCATCTGGGTGCGACAAAAATGTACAAAGACCTCCGACTCGATTATTGGTGGCCCTACATGAAGCATGATATGGATTGGTATGTGGAGAGGTGCTTAAATTGCAGAAAAGTGATGGTCAAGCATCAGTGACCGCACGAAACGTTAGAGCCGTTGGGTGTTCCCGTTTTGAAATGGGAATAGATGACGATGTATTTCATCTTGAAGTTACCGCGACAACACGTGGGGTGGATTTGATTTGGGTCATCGTTGATCGATTGACTAAGAGTGCACATTTTATCACCATTCAGGAGAGCATTTCTATGGAGAAATTGATAGATGTTCATATCCGTAAGGTTGTGGCACAACATGGGATTCCAGTATCAGTGGTCTCGGATCGGGATGTATGATTTACCTCCAGATTCTGGAAGATATTCCACGAGGAATTGGGTACTCGACTGCACTTCATCACGACTTTTCATCTGTAGACTGATGGAGAGAGCGAGTTGACTATCCAGACTCTAAAGGATATGCTTTGGGAATGCGTGCTGGATTTTGGTTGGAGCTAGGATACTTATCTCCCATTAGTTTTGTTCTCATATAACAACAACTACCACGCCAGTATTGATTGAACTCCCTTTCAGATGACCTACGGGAATAAGTGTCGAACCCCAATTTGTTAGAGTGAGGTCGGTCAGTGAGTCATGGGGAGTATGGAGGTGGTATTCAAGACTACAGAGTTGATACAAATGGTATGTGGCAAACTTTAGACCACACATAGCCGACATAAAAGTTATGCTGATTGATTCTGATCAGATTTGGAATTTCAGGTCGGGGATATGGTACTCTTGAAGGTGTCACCTTGGAAATGTGTCATCCAGTTCAGGACGCATGGAAAGTTGAGCCCCAAATATATTGTTCATTTCGGGGTTATTGCTTAGGTGGGCAGGGTTGCATATCGTTTAGATCTACCCGAGGAGCCCAGCCAGATTCGCATCACTTTTCACGTCTCTTAGCTGCGAAAGTTTTTAGTTGATGACTCCACAGTGGTACCTGTGGAGGATATTCAGGTGGACGAGCGCCTGAACTATGTAGAGAGACCGGTTACGATCCTTGATAGGAAGACGAAGACTTTGAAAAACAAGGTGGTAGGTTTGGTGAAGGTGCAATGGCAACATCGGAAAGGCTCAGTGTGGACGTGGGAGTCTGAGGAGGAGATAGGGGAGCATTACACAGAGTTATTTACAAAGGCGGACTTCGAGGATGAAGTCTGATTCAAGTGGAGGATAGTTGTAACACCTGTTTATCAGGTACTTTTCATTCATAGGTTAAATATAAATTTTCTTGCAAAAAGGTCCTTACGTAGGGCATAAGTAATATATTATGCAGGGTGTAAGTCATTTAATGGACGTGGGGACTTTGTGCTCTACGTACGACGTATAATCCCTACACAGGGCGTAATTACTTAAAACCCAAACCCTAATATTTTTAGGCTTGAGACCATATTTAAAGACCTTAATTCCCTTGAGGCTTCTCTTATCATAAGCGTCTACTCCCCCAAGCTGTAATTTTGAAACCCTAATCGCCTGTGAGCTTGTTTGAGCACTCTTGTGTGTTCTTAGTGTATATTGAAGAAGGATATTTCTATCATTGTGGATTGGTGTGGTTCAAGCTTGAAGATCCATAGCTTTCATCTCTTTTGCAAACTTCTGGAGGTATAAAGCTCTCACCTTTATGGTTCTATGGCTTAGATCTAGGTTAGATTATTGGTTTGCAAGATTTTGATCCCATAGTTTTTGTTATTATGAGTAAAAGCTACTCCAAAGCTTAAGGTTTTCATTTTATGTTGTTTCTAAGGATCATGTGTCATAAAAATGAAAGATGTGTTGCTATCATTTAGCCATGCAAGTGTTTGAGGTCAATAAAGGGTGGTATGGACCTAAGGGGTTTGTTTTGGGCTATATTAAGCCATGCAAAGGCATCAATTCGGAAACGTTATCCTTTTAGATGTCCATTAGGTTCAAATCTGAGTGTTGAGCATTTAGTCTTATGACATTGAGGGCTTAATATGGGGGTTAGCAAACTGCGAAGTTAGGTAGGGCATAAACCTAGCTATGCAACGCGTGGCCTAGTTTTGGCCCCATTTTCTGTGGAAACACTTTACGCAAGGCGTAGAGTAGGAGTACACATGACGTAGCCCCAAAAGAGGAATTGGTCATTTTTAGGGCTTTAGGCCATGTATTGAAGGGACTGGCCTTGTAAGGGTAAAATGGTTTTTACCATAGAGAGAGAAAGTATGTAATGGACCCTTGATTATGGATTATTACCCAAATTGTTAATTAGGGTTGTTTTGGATATGTTCAGTGTGTAAGGAGCTTTTATAACATCATATCAAGTGTGAGATTTGTTTATCTTCTGATTGAGGTGAGCTTTCTCATTGTACTTATGGGTCGAAGGCTTCAATGTCGGCCCACTGAATTGTGTAGTATGCTAGTTGTCTTTGTGATACATGCATTGAAGACCTTGGGATTAGCCCGTGACATGTGTATGGAAGGTATAGGGGCAACCCATGGAAATTACATGAAAGACCATGAAGGTAGCCTATGACATTTATATGAAAGACCATGAGGTACAACCCATGGTAATTGCATGAAAAACCATGAGGGTAGTGCATGACACTTGGGTTGTAAGACCCTGTGGGTAGCCCATGGATATTATATGTATGATATTTGGTACTTTGTCGAACTCACTAAACTTTGTGCTTACAACTTTATGTTTATGTTTTAGGTACTTCTGGTTCCAAAAGGGAAGAGCTCGACGTAATTGAATTGCATCCACCAGTGTTCTGTATCATATGATATGATTTGTACTATGATAACTATTTTATACATTTTCACACTTTGATGGGTTTTGCAATGAATGAATGATGACGTTGTTAGACTTAAAACAAAAAATTTTACATGGAATATTTTGGGTCGTTACAAAGTTACACCACATTCCCGACCAATTGAAATGGAGAAAGCAAAACCCAAAGAAAAAGACAAAATGGTAGATTCAGATGAGTTAAAAGTAATGGGGGCGAGGTGAATGGTCTAAATGAAAGAATGAACAAATTTTTACAAGTTGCTTCCGAAAGAGAGCATAGGAAACAAAGAGACAGTGACATAAAAATACTAACGCTAGATACAAGTCATATGCCCATGGATGTGCTTGAAATTGCTTTAGCGGTGAAAGCTGACGTTAAAAAATATTATGTTGATTAGTTATTTTAATCGCTTGTTGTGTGTTTTATTTATTTATATTTTTTTAACATTTGTTATTTTTATTTTCTAAGTGTTCATGAGTTTTTTTAATGTGATGTTATGTTTTTTTAAGTAATGAAATTTATGTTTTTATTAAAATTGAATTGTTTTATAAAATTTTAATAATGTTTGTCTTGATATCGGCAAAGAAGCCATGATTTTTATGGTAAAAATGACATCAAAGGCTAGGTAGTGTTTGTATAGCTACTATGGAATTACGATAAGAATGATTTACCCTCCACCCTAACAATACCTATTCGTAAACATTACCCTCCACCCTAACAATACCTATTCGTAAACAATAAAATTAACGGGTTGTGCTATAAATACTTTTCTTAACTAGTTTTATCCTTCCTACCATCAATCTAATCAATCTTTTACATTTACTCATCATTTTTTTCTTTTTTTCTTTTTTTCTTTTGTTTTCTTTTTGTTTTTTTTGTTGTTTTTTCTTTTATTATTATTATTATAAATTTCGATAACCATATAAAATTCGAACATTTTAAAATTCGGACAACATTATAAATTCAGACGACATTATAAAATTTGAACAACTATATAAAATGGAACAAAAGAAAAGTTTGTTTTCAATCCGCATAACGCACCACGCAAATGTAATAACAAACCAATTAATATATCCGTGATAAATAAATACAAACTTTGTTTTTGTTCCGTTTTATATAGTCGTTCGAATTTTATTATGTCGTCCAGATTTATAATGTCGTACGAATTTTAAAATTTCATCCGAATTTATAATATCATCCGATTTTAAAAACCGATTTATAAAATATAAAATAAAAAAGAATTAAAAACCGGTTTTATATAGTTCGAATTTATAATGTCGTCCGATTTATAAAATGTTGTTTGAAATTTATAATAATAATAATAATAATAATAGGATTAAAATATATAATAAAAAATAATTAAAAACTGATTTTATATAGCCATTCGAATTTTATAACGTCGTCCGAATTATAAAATTTTGTTCGAAATTTATAATAATAATAATAATAATAATATTAATATTAATATTAAAATATAATAATAATAATAAATTAAAAAAAACAAAATAGAAGAAATGAACAAAAAAGATAAAAAATCGAAAGATGAAATTAAAAAATAAATAAATAAATACTAATATAAAACCTCTTTCTTTATAATCATACAACAAGTAAAGCAAAAGATACTTTAAATACTAGGAACCGCTTGGCATAAAAGAAATCAAACACATAATCACATGCATATGAAAATGTAATATATAATTGCCAACTTGGAAAGTGTGTATATATGTTGTTGGAGTTGAATACGGTTAAATCCCGACCATGCATCTTACACGTATCTTGAACCCATGACCCACGTGTTACCAATTTCCTCTTGCCATTAACCTCGATCATATCGAACCCTCTCCTACGTACCCCCTACAACTTCAACTCTCCCATTAGGCCACTGCTAATCAGAAATTCTAATGGGTAGCACTGCAATCTGCAAGCATCTCGTTCGTCTTCCTCAACATCGTGGTGGGAGGGTGCAGCAGCATCATCAGGTACCGGTGCCGAAAGGGTGCTTAGCTGTGAAAGTCGGTGAAGCAAGCGGTGAGCAACAAAGATTTGTCGTTCCAATTATCTGTTTTAACCACCCGCTCTTCATGCAGCTGTTGAAGGAGGCCGAAGAAGAGTATGGATTCGAACAGAAAGGCACCATCACCATACCTTGTAACGTCCACCACTTTCTTAATGTCATCAGTCACATCATCCACCACCACCAACAACAATATTGGTGTTTTAGGGTTTAATTTGAGCTGAGTATCTGTGCTATTACTGATCTTGTGGTTGTATTAACATGTACAATACATCTTTCCAAGCAGGTTTAGTTATTCTCCAAACAAATGGGTTGTTAGTTTGTGCAGATTATTATCTAGAATTGTGTTGTCGTGTTTTTTTTTCCAGACAACTAATCATCACAACTAAATGGTGTCTCATTAAATAAATGATTAAATATTATAATAGAATTTCTATTAATACTCAATTAATTAATGCTATCACTATCAGTATATAAGTTATATACATTTCTAATCTTGCTATATCCAAAACGGATAAAGAGTCTAGTAATAACTTCTGCCGAATCCAATTATTATTATTATTATTATTATTATTATTATTTATTTCAAACAACTTATTTGATGATAGCTTTTGTTCAAAATAAATTGATGGATGGGGTTGAAATTGGTAATGGGTTTTGCACGTACGGTTAGCTTGTTAGATATTTTGGAAGTTCAAGAGCTAATTTGCGAATACTAATTACAAGTAATATTTTTTTTTTGTTTGGCAATAGTATATACATAATTAATGAAAGTTTAATTTAACTTTTTTTTTGAAACGTTTGTTTTCTCTAGACTCTATGAGCATAGCAATTAGGTTTCACTTAAGGATCCTTCCTCTTCTATGGCATCAGATTCTTGTTTAGTGTGTCTTTTACGGTTTTTAATTTTATATTGTGAATTCTTCTAGAATGCCATCTGTTTTTTTTAGAAAAGAGAATGCCATCTGTTAACAGGAGATACTTGCCAACTGTTAATAGGAGAGATACTTCCGTGGTTATTTGGTTTATTTTTGGAGCGAATAAGTATAGGAGATTTACTTTTTGATAATGTAGTGTTCTTTTCTTATTTTTCCATTTGTACAAAATCGCTTATAGAACCCGGTTATATTCATTAAATAACTAATAGGATTTACATCCAAAATTACATTATGTTACAATTAACCACCAACAAAGGTGAGACTTACACATCCAGAACACATATTCAATACAAAAAGGTATATTTTGATTAGCAAATTATGTTAATGCATACATGCTAAATAACCAACCATTATAATCATTAATATAAACGTGTTTGTGATTCACAAAAAACAACTTGATTTGATCATATCTTACTACATAAACTTTTTCAAAAAATAAATTGTTATTGCATCCAAGTAGAACTGTCACATAACATAATCAAGTGTAGCAGCCATCCTCCATTCTTACTGGAAAAAAAAAACACAACAAAGAATCAATTTTTTGTCAAAACATATGATATTTAACAAACAATCATTAAACTAAAAGTAAGATGCTTTAATGATTAACAGCTAACCTTATATGCACCTTTAGACATCATTCATATAAATATTACATATAGAATACATCTTGCTAAAGAATTTGAAGTTTCTCCCTAGAGTCCAAAGGGTATATATGTCCAAAATTTCAGTAATACTGTAAAAGCATATTTCCCTGATCGATTTTTTAGCCCAAATTCAATTTTGCACTTAAAACATAAAACAATTGGGTAGATATAAAATATTAAAATTATAAAGAAATAAAACTCCTCATAGAAATTAAGAATTCAGGATGACTATAACCTGATAATTGATATGAATATGAAGCTCCAGGTGAACCAGTTCCAGCAATTTCAGATCTAACAATCATTGATTTCCATCTTTTATCCTGGATATGCCATTTATATTGATTATACATGCTAATTAATCTTTATTATGGGTGAAAAAAGGATTGAAATGTGGAGGGGCATTTTTGTCTACTAAAGATAACAAAGTTCTTAATACCATCTGCATTAAATATAACAGGAACCTGGTTATATAATTTCAAAATGTCACAAAACCATCACGAAAGATCACTTACTATATACAGTGTGCTTCCTCACCAGATCTTTACACGGAGAGCTAAAAAGTCCCTTTTATCAACAAATTTAATTTGAAGACCAGATCTTTGACCTGCAACACAAACACACACAAAAACATATTTTTTTTTCTTAAAAAGTTATACAGATTGATGTAAAGAGGGACATATCGATACCCAAATCCATAGTTGTTGCTCAACGAAGCGTGGATTGTTGTCATCGATAATCAACACAGTCAAAGCTATAATAATCAAAGGAAATAAGAAAAACATATACCAATTAATAAACATACAAAGTACAACACCAATAGAGATGTTGAGTCGTCTAGAAGATCGAATACTGCTACACGGACAATGATTTGGCGACCTAGCTAGTGAGACGAGGAATGAGATAGGGTTAATATAGGAGAGGAGAAGGGTTTGACACACCGATGTGATGGTCGACACGATGAAGTGGAGTCGCCGGTTGACGCACGAGAGAAGGGTTTGAGGCGACGAAGCAGTGGTCAAATTCGTCGATTATTGTAGTGGAGAAGAAGAAGGGTAAGGAGTACGTACTGGTGATCGATTTGGACCCAAAATCGGTGGCGGGATATTGAATTTTCATGGCGGGATTTCCAAAATTTTACCTCAAAATTAGTTAGCCAAACCAATTTATCTTTTAAATAATTTTGGCATAAATATGCACCGATACAAATGTAAAGCCATATATTTATTTACTTTTTCGTCCAACCAAATACTATGGAGGATTTTTTTTTTCTAATTTGTATTGTTTATTTGATCCACATTTCATTCAATACTTTTGTTATTTTTTTTATGTATCTATATTTTTAAATATGAAAGAAGGCTAAAATAAAAATGATGAGCAAATTTACAGTCACTTTCATGTTTCATATTGAATTAACTTGTTTTACTTTCCAAAGAATGTGGATGAGAGGTACGAGATTTGGTCCCTAGGATTAGAATCGATAGGTCTTAATTTGAGAATAAGAAATCTCCAAAATAGTCTTTGACTAACTTTATTACGTGGGTGATAGATACGAAATTCGGTCTCTATCATTAAAATTGATAGTCCTTAATTCGAGAACATGTAATCAACAAAATTGTTTTTGACTAGCTTTATTAATTGCATAAAAATAGCTTTATTAATTGCATAAAAATAAGAATCAATGGCGCACCATGTTTATAATGACATGCTAAACAACTTTAAACAATATCCTATAAATTAGGAATAAGTATCCTATTATGCACAGATAACTAAACAACTGGATAATAATATTTATTCAAATAAAACATTCAAAATAACTTTCATATTTTATTGCTTAGCCTTTAAGCAACCCTATTTTCGCCTTTGATAGGCATGGCCAAACTATCCAGGCTTATCGGTGGGTTATGATATCCATAATTCTTCGTCTTGATTTGACCGTAAGTAAGTGGTGTCATCAACACCATCATTTGAAGATGGCATGCCAATAGAAAATGGTGGTAGCTCGTCAAACTGATCGTACTCTTCCTCGTCCACGATATCGTTAACACCAAGTATATATCGTTTGCTATGCATGACGATGTGCTTTCCGGAGTCCTTTGGGTCCTCAACATATAATACCTAGGTAACTTGTTTAACTAGAATGAATGGTTCTGATACATAACATACATTGTTGTTCTTTTTTTTTCCTATCTATCTATTCTTCTCTTTTCTCATCTATCTGATGGATATTAGTGCTCATAACCATATCAAGCCCGATAATATTACTATAAATAACAGTGTTCTTTTGTGTAACGTCCAAAAAATGTCAATAAAAATTTTCATTTTAAAGCATCGAGTCATACAACCAATTGATCCAAAACCAAACAAAGTAAAATTTATTTTCAAACATCATAGTATATCAAAAGTAAAAGTGTGGAAAAAGCCATCAGGGGATGTAGTGCAATCAAGTCGGACCCTTCCCTTTGAAACTAAAAGTACCTGAAAAATTTTAAACCATAAACCATAAGCAAAAAACTTAGCGAGTTCCCTGAAATACCACATAAACATATGGGCCTCGCCCAACATAAAAAAGGCCTCGCCCACATACATAACGAGCATCACCCACATACATAACGGGCCTCGTCCAACATGAAAACAGGTCTCACCCAACGGGCCTCACACAACATACAAACGGATCCCACCCAATGGGCCTTGCACAACATAAAAACGGGTCCCACCCAACGGGCCTCACCTAACATACATAAAGGGTCTCGCCTAACATACATGCAAGAGTTACAAAGACAACTAGCATCCTACACAATACAGTGGGAAGACTCACCAGACTCACGAAATCAGCTAACCACAGCTTAGTGCCCCGCAACAGATGCCACAACACTCCTATCAAAACATACAAGGTCTAACCTTAGTCTACACACTGAATCCAACAATCTTCACCAAAAGTCAAACCATGTCAACAAGTCAACGGTCAAAGTCAAAATCAACAACCAACAATATCAATCATTGATCCTCACATTGTGACCATAATAAGAATTTGATTACCAAATAAATTTGTATTCCATACATTTTTGAATTAGCTGAAGGGAAAAAAACGAGGAAGTCGATATTCATGAAAATGAATCGATGAATTGCACATATTTTGTTTAATTATATATATGAAACTTCTTACCAGGATAAGCGGTGGCATCTTCGATGACATGGGGAAAATAAAAATTGATACCCTTCACATAAGGATGTTTAGAGATGGTTTCAAATGCATATCAAAATATATACTAAAAACCCGCCGATGAAGAACTTGCTAATTTCAAATGCAATCGTCTAGAAAAATACCAATTATTAGCTTCGATAAATCCATTGTGAGATGGCCGGCGATGCGGATAAACGAAGAAGGTGAGGCACAAAAAGAATACGTGCTTTTGTGGTCACTTAGGGTTTTAAATTCTTAAACTATATTGCATAAATTAAAGGGATTAATTACATATTTACTTAATTACCAAAGTTAATTAATTGGTAAGATTACAATTTTATCCTTATTTATGTTTTTTGAAATGGTTGACCTACAATCATTCTTACATCCACACAATACTTAGTTATAATATTTGAACCTATCTCTTTTCTCTCTCTCTCTCTCTCTCTCTATATATATATATATATATATATATATATATATATATATATATATATAAAGTGTTTTCTCCTCTTTGTCTTTGATTTATTGTCTATCTTCTTTCATCTTCTATATCTATAGGAGGCTTATATTCGGTCCAATCAAAAACGATTTTATCATTTCTGTATCGGCAATTCAATATAGGTGGATACATACCCTATACATCTGCCTCTCTTCCACTCATTTACCCATGAAATTTCGAATACTTGAACGGTCGGTTCTTTTTATCTTTATCCCCCCAGCCTAGAAGGAAACATACTTCTTTTACTATGATGAATATATATATATATATATATATATATATATATATATATATATTAATATAAATCAAAAAATAGTTACAAACAATTAAAAAACCTATTAACTACCACCCATCACCACCGCTAGCCACCACCACCCATAACTACTACCTACCACACATCACCACCACCCGTCGCCACCACCCATCACTACATACCACCACCAACCACACCCGCCACCACCACCCATCACTAACCACCACCACCACCCACTACATCATCACCACCGCCTGCCACCACCACCCACAATCACTACCTACCACCCATCACCACCACCCGCCACCACTACCAAACACTAACCACCACCACCCACCACCTACCACCCACCACCACCACCACCAACCACCACCCGCCATCACCACCCACCACCATCACCACCCAACCACCACCACCCGTCACCACCACCTACCTCCATCACCCATCACCACCGCCCGCAACCACCACCAACAACCACTACCTACCACCCATCATCACCACCCGCCACTACCACCCACCACCACCAACCACTACTCACCACTCATCACTTCCCGCCACCACCACCAACTGCCACCACCCACCCACCACAACCACCACCTCCAACCACCACCCGCCAACACCACCCATCACTACCCACCACCACCAACCACCACCTGCCACCACCACCACCCACCCACCCACCCACCATAACTACCACCACCAACCACTACCCACCATCACCATCACCACCCAAAGATAAATATTGTACACATATATTATATGTGATTAAATGCATATAATCACATGTGATTATATATATTTAATCACATAGAATTAATGTGGAAAATATTTATTTTCACGTCCTCGATTTAGTTGTTGTTCTTGTGTGCTTAATTACATGAGATTATATGTATCTAATTATATATGATTTATATGGACAATATTCATTTTCTTGTTCAATAGTTGTTCTTGTACATTTAGTCACATATGATTTCTGTACACAAGATTCATTTTTGCGTTTTTGATTAAATAGTTTTTATTTTCCACGTTAATCATATGCGATTAATACATACAATCACATATGATTATATGTATAAGAAAAAACATTGAATCATGAATATTATCAATATAAATCATATGCGATTTGATAGATATAATCAAATGTGATTAAGTACAAGAGTACAACTATTGAATTGAAAAAGAAACAATGAATCTAGTCCACATAAATCATATGTGATTAAATACATATAATCACATGTGATTAAATATATTAGAACAATTATTGAATCGACGCAAGAATAAATATTTTCCATACAAATCATATGTGATTAAATAAATATAATCACATGCGATTAAATACAAACGAACAACTATTGAATCGACACGTGAAAACAAATATTGTCCATGTAAATCATATGTGATTAAATACATATAATCACATGTGATTTAATACACGATTCCAATTATTAAATTGAAAACACGAAAATAAATACGGCCTATGTAAAGCAAGAGTGAGTTTTTATCCATCAGACATGCTATTAGCCACAACACCGTATGAAGCAATCGCAAAATAATATCCTTGTTATGAAATATCATATCCTTGTTAATAAATGACCACACCCTTTGTTATTTGGATATGAAAATTAATTTTTTGTCATTTATGATGATATTTAAAGAAAAAAAAAAGTTGATCGCAATAACATAAAACAATATCGTTTACAACTTCAACATATATTTATATAGCAAAATATGTGATATCTCAATCTCATTGAAAATGTATTTATGTTTGATTCTTAGTCAAAAGACTTTTTATACAGTGTTAATAGTTTCAAGATGTTCCGCACTCATAGAATTCGGAGACTATTAGAAACAAATTAACTAAATAATCTATTATCATCATGATGTTTCTCAAAAATAAACCAATTCACTAAACAAATTTTAACACATACGAAGCCATATCAAATTTTAACTATATACAAATCAAAATCAAAATAACGTTTATAATATTCATCCTTGTAGTCAAGAATATCCTTCGGATAACAAAACCCAATCCTAATTTTTTTGTTAAGCGATGCGACCCCATGTCATGTACAGTGTGAAACTTGGAGCAAATAGGTAGAGACGCCCAAGGTTCTCTGCCATTTCTGAGAGTAAAGACATTGCCCAAAGAGGTAAGACACTCATGGCTTATAACATCTTGTTCGTGAACCATCAAAAAATTGCATGTATGTTGTTCCCCCATTATAATATGGGTATACAAAAATAAGTTGTGTGGCCAAACCATGTAAATTGTAGGCAAATCTCCATGATTCTGAAGTTTTAAAATGATAAAGTCATACAAAAAAATGGAAAATTATCAATATTATAAAAATAAATAAATAAATAAAGATTTTCTAACAAATACATGTTTTCCAAAGCTTTCAAATTTTATACAACTTTAATACTATTTTAATAGGTTTAAAATAAGTATTATCAAGATTCAAGATTCAAAGGTTAGAGACGGCAACGGGGGCGGGTATTACAGGAGACCCCAATCCCCATCCCTATCCCCAAATCCTCAATCAAATCCCCATCCTTATCTCCATCCCCATCGGGGAATATAAATAAACCCCCATCCCCACCCCAACGGGGAATCGGATATTTTTTTCTCTTTTAATATGGAAACGTTTACGTAAAAAAAAATTAAATTCAATATTACCAACATAAGTTTAGAGATTTTAGAAAATATAAAAATATTCATAGATTGTATAAAAATATAAACAAATTTTCTACAAAATTTAAATACATACATGAAAAAACAAGTAGAAAAAAATTATTAGACTGATATTTAAGGTAAAATTGATAAACAAAATACAAAAAAATATACATTAGTTTAAATTAGATACAAGAAAGAAAAAGTACATAATTTCAGCAAAGTTATTACTAATGAGATAGGTTACTTGGATCAAATTTTACGTATTCTAAATTATACTATAAATATATGTTTTATATTATTTTTTATATAGTAATATATATCGGGGGCGGGTCTAGGGTCGGGGATTAGGGGTATCCCCATCCCCATCTCCACTTTTTTATTCGGGGATTCCCCATCCCCGGTCAACTTGGGGATTTCCCGGTCAAAACGGATACGGGTTTCGAATTTCCCATTGGGCATGAGGTTTTTTGCCATCCCTATCAAAGGTTATGATACATGCCCATTATATTGAAGCGGCTCACATCTCCTCCTGTGGTTTACCTGCAATAAAAGTGGATGATGTCTCCCATGATCATCTTACTTATAAATATATGTGCATTCAATATCATTTATTTAACTTTTATTTAATTGAAACTTGCAAAGGATGGCAGGTAACTCGGGCTCTAAAACAATCTTAATCAAATCAGGACCACCTAAAAACATAACAAGATGCATTAGAAAAGGTAACTATAAATGTTACTATATAAGAAAAGCTGTTACACAGGATGACGACACCAACATTTTAGGGGGTGTACTTCTAATACATGGATCTAAACCATCCTCTTGTATATAATGAGCTATAGTATAAAATCATTAAATAGATGAGAAAACAAAACGCTCAAAATCATCCTCTATAATAGTGTAAAATTAAATACAAAGTTAAATAAATAATATGAATTTATTCCGGATGCTATGTTGCTTAGAATATTTTGGATAAGTCCATTGTTGCAATCCGTAGTTCTATGTAGGGATGAGAATTTGGCCCGAAAACCCGAACCGAACCGAAAACCGAACCGGACCGAACCGAATTAGACCCGAACAAGCAATTCGATTCGGTTTTCGGGTATCTATATAAGGCTTATTCGGTTTTCGAGTTATTCGGTCCGGGTTACCCGAATAAGGGCTTATTCGGTCCAAAAGGACCGAACCGAATATGAAAAGTTACATTTTTTTCCTAACATGATTGCCTATTCGATCTTCTTTTCTATCGATCGTTACCCAACAAAACCCACGTAATACACCAAAAAAATCAACACAATCGAATTCGATCATCCATATTACACCAAATCGACGAGTCGACGACATTACTCTTTGATCGATTGAGGTTTTCTCATCCTTGCGACATTACTCTTTGATCGACAGTTGCGGCTACTGCCTTTGCGACTTACGATAACCTGGACTCATTGATCAATCATCACCGGTTCAAAGTTCAAACTTCAAAGTCTATTCACGATAAGAAAAAAAAGTCGGCCCTTGCGTCTGGAAAAAATAATCGTCTCATCATCGTTGTTTTCTAGTTTCTACTATGATCAAACTCCATTCAAGTCATACAAAATACAATATTTATAATCACATTGTAAATGTTATTTGTAGATGTTATTCGGTTTATTCGGGTTATTTGGCTCCTTAATCATCTTCTACATGTTATTTGAGTTATTCGGGTCGGAACCGAACCGAACCGAATAATACCCGAACCGAACCGAACCCGTATTGCTTATTTGGTTCGGTTTTCGATTCATACAATTACCCTTATTCGGTTTTCAGTTTATTCGGGTTCGGGTCGGTTCGGTTCGGTTCCGACCCGAATAACATCCATAGTTCTATGATTCATTCAAACAAATATGGACCTGTTGGTTAGGGTTAAAAACCAACAAGGCATTTTGCCAAGGGTAATCTCCTTTTTCCAAAAAAAACCAACAAGGACCGTTGCAAATCATTATCTTTTTCAGCCGTACCGAAGAAAAGATGATTAAGTACTTCGTAATTTTAAACCCAATTATTATAGATGATTCCGCTCTTTCTAGGCTTTGTTATGCTTTTACAAGATGAAAACCATTGATGTAATAGTGATAAGTTGCAGGATTGAACTTTACTTATAAGATAATGTGTATCCGTAATGAAAATAAAAATATATAGATAAATGATTGAAGCATTAAAAAAAGCTTACCGAAATGAGTTCATTATTTTCTATTAATGAATATTTTTCGTTCTTGCAAGACTTTGTTTCAAAGTTTATATGTATGCTTTGAACCTTTCAAGCATTGATAGGATGATGAACTTGCATCTTTAGAGAGTCATTTAGTCTAATTTAATCCAATTCTCAACATCATGAGGCATTAAATAAATCTATTAAAAGATTCAAAATAGTTTTGTGTTTAATGTTATATCTATCATGGAAGAAAAGTTCTATTGAAACAATTTCCAAATGTTATTCAACAAAAAGTGCCCAATAAAACTAAAATTACCGATAATCCGATATGCATTAATATCCAAGTAAGTGTACCTTAATTGATATTTTATTTTAACTCAACGACAAATAGTAATTAATAATAACAATCAATATTTCAAATACAAATTAATAATTAATAACATTTCATATTTACAAATACTAATTAATAATAACCAAATTCACCTATTTTATGGCAACTATCAAGTTTTTTCTAACAACATTAAACCTTAAAAGTGTAAAATCTAAACATAAGCATACTGTATAAAATAAAAAAATTAATTATTACCGTTTGTGGAAAAAACATGAGTTAAGCGAAAAAGTAAATATTTTTACCGAGTTGATCATTTAAACCGAAAAAGTAAAAAAAAAAAAACTTTAATTCAGTTTCCATTGTAACATAGTTTCTTTAAGGTTTGGTTGTTGAGCCGACGATAATGGACAATCTAAGATGTTGTGAAAATGATAGATAAATTGATATTCTAACGGATACACAAAAATTTAAAAGCAATTGAGATATTTTGATATTTGTTATTTTCAAATAAAAGACCACAAATGGCTAATTAGGGCTATTTTTCAATTAAAAAAATAAAGAACAACAATCATATATATATATATATATATATATATATATATATATATATATATATATATATTTATTTATTTATTTATTTATTTATTTATTGATGCATAGATTGAAAAAAGTTCAAGGTCTACCGTATTGAATATTATGGACAATGATGTAAACACCAAACTATTTGTGCAAAAGAACTAATCTTTCTTTATAAACTAATTTCTGAAAAAACTATTGACACCCGTCGCTTGGCGCGGGTAAACGGCTAATATATATATATATATATATATATATATATATATATATATATATTAAAGTTATTGTTCCTTAGTTACAGAAAATTTGCTAAAGATTTGGCAAAAATAGTCATTTTTAATGAGATATGTTCAATTGCGATCTCTTTTTTGATTTGTGTTTTTGTGTCATTATATGGATTGTTGGTGGACATGTGGGTTGGTTATCTACCACGCTTACCAGCAGGGTTACCAGGTGTGATCCACCACTTCCTTTCGAAGTGATACGTGTTCTGTACATGTGAGCACCCACCGCCCCAAAAATCCATTCATGTCGCAGTCTGCTTTTCCAAACTACCCTCTCATGACTTCCTTCCTATGCTCTCTATCTCTCTTCTTCCCTGTTCCACCCACGAAAACTCCTAATTGATGTTCAGTTTCTTCCTTATCAGGTCGATCTCCACCGCACCCCCTCCTCTGTCAACCTTTGCTTGCCTTTATTGATCGACGGTGGCTAAGTCATCGAGAACTCCACGATTTTACATGGCGTCCCGATCGACAGCTTGGTCGTTGCCCTCACCGATAAACCTTCCTAATCCTTCTCGATAAACCTTCCCGATCTTTTTAGATGTTGGCAATTTGTTTTTGACAGTGTAGAGGTTGGTGATTCATTTTAATTTTAGTTTTTGATTGACTTTTGATTTTATTTATGATTCCTATTTTTTTAAAAAAAGTTTAGTGAAGGGAAGTTGTGAATAGAGAGGGTATTATTAGTTATGGAATTGGAAGTGATTGGTGATGGACTGTTTGGTGAGTATGATAATATTGAAAAACATTTACCTATCATTCCTTATAATTCTACATAAACAAATGTTTGAATAGATTAATCTTTTCTTGATCTTCTTAGGGATTCATGTTAGTTAAAGAGTTATATTTTGTTAATAATAAGATTAGTATGAGTCGATCTCTTTATGTGCAGGTTCTCACATGCCTTCCTAATCATCAATTTATCAAATTGAAGAAGGCACCTAGATTAGAAGATTATCTACTGTGAAACTATGTCATGCTTATTGGGCCTTTAACCTCTGATGATGATCTGTCTCACATTGTATTGGTTCACATAATTCTTCTACTTGGAAAGGGGTTAATAAGTTTCATTATGATTTTCAGTTATGTCTGATTTCTGGATAATGCTTAGTTATAAGTATTCTGTCTATAAACACAATTTGATTTTGATTTTACTCCATGATAAAGTTATAGGAAATGTTACAATGATGTTGATTTTATAGGATTTATCACCACAATTAGCATAGAAAACATATTAAGAACATTGAACCTGATAGAAGGAGCACTGACCATTGAAGATTTAATTGAAACTGCAATACCTCCTCATGTCTACGAAAACAAAATGGAACTACAGTTGCTTCTGTACAAAAGAATGTTGGTTAACAAGGGCAAAAAGGTAATTATCCATATCTATCTAAATTATAAATTATAATCAATAAATAGTGATGCGATGGATTTTACTTTGAAGTTTGATAGCAATCAATTTCTGTTATGAAGACGCCTTCTCGCCTAGAAGAAGTAAAGGAGGGACTTAGATGGCCTATGAGTTGGCTTCATAAATCAGTGACACATTTATGTTCTCACTTGAAGGACGAAAACTGATGGGTTTTCTTTCTATTAGTTTTTGGACCGGATAAGACTGATGAACCGGACCGGATCGAATGTGGTTACGTTTTTTGGACCCCGGGCCGGTTCTCGTTTCTCGGTTCTACTCTTAATCTTCATTACTTTAAGTTTTAATATTGATGTTCGAACAATTCTCCTGTTTCTGGTGTAGGGATCATGGATGGTTGGGGAGATGAAGGTGTTAATTAGAATTAACCGGTCACAAGAACAAGGTCAATTGAATTTGTTGCTCGAAATGTCCATTTTTGTATTGGATTCCTACACTTAGTTTTAGATGAATGTAAGTATTTGTTTAATAATGATTTTTTAGGTCCCTGATTTTTTTGAAGAAATCCACTCAAGTCTCACGAATCTATTTTCTAACATTTAACATATTTTGATTTCCTCACTAAATTTTGCAGGTAGTTATTTTAGGGCATGCATGTTATAAGTTTGGACGATCTGGCTCCTAATGATGGTTAACACTGAAGAGTATTTTCATCAGTGGCGGAGCCAGGATCAAAGTAAAGGAGTATCCCAATTTTTTTTAGGGTAACCTAATTTTTTCCTGGGGTACTTGGGTTTCCCGGGTTCGGTTTCGGTTTTAAACCCAAATCTTAATCGAATCCTTAGCTAACCTCAAGTCTTGTTATATAAACATGAAGTTGAAGTATATTTTGATACTTGAATCGATGTGGGACTTAAAGTAGATATCAAATAAAGCATGAACATAACAGGTTTATATAATAGAAAAAAATGGTTGAGTTTACATGTGTTTAGCGATGTAGGATAAAATAGCTAGGAAAATAAAACAAAAATAAATAAAGAAGCGAGAATAGAACTCGAGACCTTTGCTTGAATAAGTCAACGTCTTAACCAGCAGACCAACTGTTTGTTTGTGTTTATAAGTGGAGGGATGCGTATATATACACTATACCGATTTTTTTAGGGATACGTAAACAAAAATTACACTACCGAAAAAAATTTGAAGGGTATCTCGGGCTACCCCGGGATCCCCTTGGATCCGCCCCTGATTTTCATATCTGACATGCTTTGTTGGCTGAAATAGATCTTGATTTATGTTATCTTCACATTCAGGTACGAAATGAGTTATCGGTAAGAAATAATATCAAGATTTATATTACATAACGAAACATTCATATTTTGTGGATGATATCTTTCAGTCATGTGACGAAGCTAATGGCACAGTTGCAACTCAGTTAAGCCTCTACGAACAACCCCTATGTGTGCTATGTTGCTATTTGTATAAATACTTTTTTTCTAAACCATATATTACCTCTTTTCCCTCCGGACCCGTTTATGCGTGTGGAACCGAAACATGAAGAGTTGAACCGGGTTCATCCAAATGTGCTTCATTGGACCGATGCTAAGTGGGTTTTTTGCATATCTTAGAATAAAACACTAAAATAGGGCAATATATTTTCATTTTAATGTTTAGCTTAATGTCCTTTATTTTTATTATTTTAAGCATCAAAATTGTAAAAGGGCGAATTGTAGAGAATAGCAATATACTTGACTATACTACCAACTAAGACAATGTTCTATACTTGAATACAAAAGCAACACCTTCCAACCCCTGCAACACGGGAGAACGCATCTAGTTTATAAGAAAGTCCGACCTTCTAGACTATTATTCATTATTCTTTAAAACTATCATGTGTTGAACTATTTCTAGGAAAATTAATTAGACATTCTCGAATTACATTACAAATATGTTTTAGAGAATCTCTAAAAATTTCTTAATTTATTTTTTGAACCGACAAAATTAAATATATAATTTATACCTAAACTAACACCTAATTCTACCTATGTTAACGGCGAGACTAGAACGCTCGACCTCAAAGAAGGAGGGCACCACCTGATACCGCTGTGTTAGAAGCCCTTTTACCAAACATATATGTAACTTTATTGAAATTTAATGATATTCTATTCTTTTTTTTAAACAAAAAATTTAACCTACTTCTAAATTATTTTTAATTTTACAGGTATATAAAAGTACTTAAACCCTCAACCCACTCCGAATCTATACTAATAAATAAGAATAATTTTGTCACATGTCATATTCTCTTTCATTTTAATACTTTTCATTTTCTAGATTTTTTTTGAATTATTTAATATCCACTAGGTATAAAACTCGTGTATTATACGGGTCGATTAAAAAAAATAAAATATTAAAAATTTTAAAATAAAATTTTGAAATAAAGAATGTAAAAAACATATTAATTGCAATTTATTATAATATTTATTACGTTTGATACTTTACATATATAAATATAAGATTATGTGGCTTTTTAATTTTAAAACTTAAAAAAAAAATCATAAATTGACATGTGAATATTATTTATTTAAATAATATCACAAAATGACAAGTGTCAAAATATTTATTTATTATAGTAGAAGAAGATTTGTCATTTTATAGTGTTTTTTTATTCAAATTCTACCTATTAAATGTCACCGCATACTAATTAATTTTATAAATATATTAGTTAATATACATAATAACTTTCTATATATAAATTTTTCCTTCTATTAATATATTAATTAATGTATATGTATATTAATGTATATAATACATTCCAATTGTGAGTTCATATTAATTAATTTTATTAGTATAGATTAATTAAGAGCAAGTTATATAAATAGTCCATACAGTGTAACAAATGTCACAAGCTCAGTCGTTACTTATTTTTTTTATGAACATGTTCTTTATGGTTACCAAAACTTACCAAAACTCGTGTAATACACGGGTCTTACACCTAGTAATAATATAGAATTTCAAAAATTCTTGAATTTCTTCGACTCAAGTTTAGAATACTAATAGTCTTCTATTTCTATAGGGTCAATAGAAACTTTTATATAATATAATCAAAGGAAAATACCCGAAATAGACAAAAAAATTGGGGTGAATTTCTAAATTTAGGCATAAAACAAGAATTTTCCAGCTATAGACATACATTCCGTGGAGGACCTCCGCGGAATGAAGTCATCTCCGCAGACCACTCGAAACTCACATTTTTTAAAGGTTACAAGGTTGTTCCGCGTAGGCCCTCTGCGGATTCAATAAAACCTCCGAGGAGTGAGTTGTTTCGATGTCATAAATTCCTCCACGGAGATGTTGACGAGGAGCTCCGCGGATAGAGTAATGTCTCCGCGGAATGGGTGGTTGGAACGAATTTTTCAAAAACAAAAGTGAGTTTTGTAAATAGATCAGTTTCGTTTTTCATTTTTTGATACACAATGTAACACCCCAAAAATACGGACCAAAAATTTCATTTTAATTAAGTGATTTGCAAAACGTTTGTAACAAAATATCATATGATCATAACATTTAATAAAACATGTCTCGTGGCCGTAACCCAAAACGTAAAACATAATAATATCAGAGTGCAAATCCAAGAAAGACTCATAGTGCGGAAAACAAAGAGCGTGTGTGTGTGATGAGCCGCTACCGCGCCAGCTTCTTCCCCTTGACTGAAGAGGTACCTGAAACAACAACTAAAAACCGTAAGCATGAAGCTTAGTGAGTTCCTCCACTGTACCACATACCATATAACCACATAACATACATATATTGTCAGGCATATCTGGGTGCCCGACCTACCCCTTCGGTCCTCTCGACGGGATACCGACTAACATATATAGGTGCTGGCCTCCCCTTCGGTCCTCTCGACCGGATACTGACTAGCATATATGGGTGCTGGTCTCCCCCTTCTGTCCTCTCGACCGGATAATGGGGACTATTTCACCCCTACCACTACCACATAACACATATCACATAATCTGTCTAGCACGGCTAGGCATGACCGCCCCTTCGGCCCTATCGACCGGTAATCTGGGGACTATCTCCCCTACTGTTACTAGCACATAACATCATATCATACTAGCACATAAACATATCACAGGTAGTAGCAACCCTAGATGAATATCACAGAGACAATCATCTAACATACAACTCCTACTGGTGGGCCGACATTGTGGCCATAGACCCACCGCTACTGGAAGGTAACTCACCTCGAAGTAGCTGTTGATTAGAGCGGGAACTGACTGTCTATTGTTGCTGCTGCTGTCCCGGAAATCCTCCGGCTATAATTCCCACAAAACGTTCAGTCAAACACTACTAGATGTACTGAGGGTAGAATGACTCTTTTACCCTTGACCAGGTCAAAGTCCAAGTCAAATTCAACTTCCAATTGACCCGACTCGCCGAGTTGGCTTGCCAACTCGTCGAGTCCCGTCCTATTCGATCGTCCTTAATCCCGACTCTACCCGTCGAGTTAGGCATTGAATCGACGAGTTCTCCTTCCAAACTGATGTCCAAAAGTCCTTCATCCTACCCGCCGAGTTGTATGAACAACTCGTCGAGTTCATCTTCATCCGAAGAACACTCTATGCTGAGACTCGCCGAGTTGTATGAACAACTCGTTGAGTCCGTTCTTGAGGTAAGAAGATTGCCTTGGACTCGCTGAGTCAGGGCATTGACTCGCCGAGTCCTTCCATGGATGAGTCCGGCTTCCGACTCACTGATTCCACCCATGACTCACTGCTACTCAACATACACGAAAAAGGGGGAAAATCAGGGACTCGCGACTCGACTCGCCGAGTCAGAAGAATGACTCGCCAAGTCGCATGCAATGTTTTCTTATTATATGTACGTCATGAACCATCTGAAAATCTCTGAAGACATACAATTGTTAAGTTTGTATTTATGTTAGGTTTCCATCTTTGATTCATTTGCTTTCAAGGCAAGTTAATTCTTTTAATGACCTGACACAACTTTGTTTGAATTCAGGACCAATTACAAGTATATAAATCTTGTGAAGGAAAGAAAATATACCTTGATGAAATATCTTCTTCTATTATTGAAATTTCTAGAAGGGAAGTTGTTCTATTGGACCGTGGAGTAATTCCCACCAACTCTTTCCCTTATCTTGCTCCTACTGTCCCCTCTGTTAAAAAAACATATCTTTAAGCTCAAGCCCACCAACTGTTCGTAAAAACTCCACACACAAACTTCCATTTAAATTGTAACAGCCCGGAATTCCAGGTATTGTTATATTTATGATTTTGGGTGTTTTAAGAGGGGACTCGGCGAGTTGGAGCTCAGACTCGCCGAGTAGGATCGCGGATCTGGTCGCGGGTTCGCGACTGGACTCGGCGAGTCCGCGCTGTTTAGCGAAACCCTAACTTCCCAGGTTTGGGACATATATAAGGGGCCTTATGGCCGTCATTGTTCACCCTAGTCCTTTGAGTGAAACCCTAATTCGATTGTGAGCATCTGGAGCAAGGTAGAAGACCATTATTGATCTTGGAAGTGTTATTTTGCAAGGAGGAGGAGGCTTGGTTAAGTGAACAACAGGAGAAGCCATATTCTGAGGGTTGGGGACACAGAGCAACGTTATTCAGGTAATATTTTCGAGTTGATCCCTTCTATGTTGATGTGTATATGGATTTAGGGTTTATTGAACCCTTTTGTGGCTAGATTCAGTGTTTCCTTAGTCCCCCAAGCGATTGGAACCCTATATTGGGACCCTTGGAAGTCCAGAGTGTCCCATGCCTGAGCTTTTCGGGAATCAATGGAGGTTTTGGATTGGAATCCTTATGCCTTAGGTCAAAACGTCAATTATGAGTCATGGGGTGTATTATGAGCACCGAAATAAGGACTTTACGTGATGAACCAGTCTAGGAAGGCCAGACCTATGAACTGCCGGAGCAGATCTGACCTTAGAAAGCAGTTTGAGCGGTTGCATGGCATGGACTCGCCGAGTCCGATGAACAAACTCGGCGAGTAGCTTGAAGATTGCCTTAGAATGGTCCTGTCCGGGTTATGGGTTGGATCGGTGAGTCAGGGCGAGTTAGAGAGGGTTAACAGGTGGTCTGAGTAGAACTGGGACTCGCCGAGTTGTTCTTCAGACTCGGCGAGTTGAGTCGGGGTGGCCCCGCGATTCTTCCAGGAGGAACTCGTCGAGTCAGGGGAGATACTCGACGTGTAGAAAGGGAATCTTAGAGAATTGGTGAGGACGTCTAGACTCGCCGAGTCGCCCTAGCGCTCGCCGAGTCTGGTCAAGTTGACCGTTGACCGTTGACCAGAGTTGACCTATGTTTGACTTCTTAGGGATAGTCAAACTTAGAAGATAAAAGTGTTAATAAGAGATGTATGGTGTTATAGGGAGATTGTAGCTCGGCGGATCGAGCACGAGTGACTTCGGGATTTGCTAGCTTTCGATATTCACGAGGTGAGTCTTCTCACTATACCGTACCCGGAAGGGTTTGACTGTGTGACCGGAAGGTCGGATATGATATGTGATATATGTGCTATATGTGATAAGATAATTGTTATGCGTGCTATGCATGTTTATGTGGCCCGGAAGGCATTATGTTATGGGCCGGAAGGCGTGTAATCTGGACCGTAAGGTTGGCGTGGGTAGGACCGGAAGGTTTACCCAGCAGGGACGGAAGTCCCCTGAGACACATGGACCGGGAGGTCAGGGCCTGGAAAGGCGTATGTGCGTAAGTTGTATTTTGGGGAACTCACTAAGCATTTATGCTTACAGTTGTTGTGTATGTGTTTCAGGTACTAGCGAGGTCCGTGGGAAGGCGCCGGCGTGATCTGTACACACTGATAGATGTTTTGTGATCTTGGGATTCATATGATTTGTATTCTGACATGACCCTTGGAATGTTTATGCCTTGTTTTGAATGAAAATACTTTATTTTGAAATGAAAAATTTGTTTGAAAATTTACGTTGTTACATAAATGTAAAGCCAGACACCCCAACGCCCCTAACACCAGTATATGTATGTATTTTTTTATCCAACTTTATGAAAACATACACAAAAACATTGAAATGTCTGTTCTTAAGCATCCTTTCGCCTATAAGACAACAAATTGCTTGATTCATGGTCAATTTTTGAACCTAAAACTTTCAGAGTACTGACGTGAGAATTATTTGAGGTGATTATCTACCATTCATAGATTTGGGTTCCTAGGGTTGATTTTACACATAAAGTCTCCAACTTTACGTGCATGCATGCTTATACAAGTGATTTAAGGACTTTAATGGGGTTAGAAGTGTAGATCTAGGCTTGCTCATGAAAATGGCCCATAAAGGTTGTAGATTTGAGCTTTTAGAGCTCAGATGTGGTCAGATCTGAAGGCTAAACGAACCAAGGAGTCCTCTAAACCACAACCAAGCCAAATAAATGGTTCCAAAAAGTCTTAAAAATGCTCTAATGGAGGTTCAACCATAGAAACATAAGAAGGGGTCGAGTTTTACCTTACAAATCTCTGAAATGGGCTCACAACTTCTGTTCTCCTCCTTCTCCTTGATCTTTCCTCCTTCTCTTCTTCAAAACTTCAAAGAAACACACACAAACACTCAAATCACAAAGGGGAAGGTTAGGGTTTGGCTAAGGTTGCTCTGAGAGTGAAGGGGGAGAGCTTGGGGGCGCATATGGTGGTTTAAATAGGGTGCAAACCCTTGAAATTAGGGTTTCATCAGACAGCGGGGACTCGCCGAGTCGCCAACTTAAACGTGCTCAATATCCCGGATCTACTCGGTGAGTCGGGCCTACAACTTGCCGAGTCCAAGGCTAAAATACAGAATACTTAGATAAATTTTACATACCAGGAACCAGGTGCTACAAATTTCCCCCACTTATTTTAGAATTCGTCCTTGAAGTCTGCTGCTCGATCCTAAAACAGCTCAGGGTAATGCTCCATGATTTCTTCCACCGGCTCCCAAGTCCACTCCGAACCCTTCCGGTGCTGCCATTGCACCTTCACTAATTCCACCCTCTTATTCCTCAGATCCTTCGACTTCCGGTCGAGGATTGCGACTGGGCACTCAATGTAATTCAGGCTGTCATCAACCTGAATATCTTCTAACGGCACTACCGCTGAGTCATCCACTAGGCACTTCTGCAACTGAGAGACATGGAAGGTGCTATGGATCTAACCGAGTTCGGATGGCAGATCCAGCCTATATGCCACCTTGCCCACCTGGGCTACAACCCTGAACGGTCCAATATATATCGGGCCCAACTTGCCCCGCTTCCTGAATCGAATGACGCCCTTCCAAGGCGACACCTTCAGGAGAACCATATCCTCGACCGTCGGCGTAACTTTTCTGCCGACTCTGAGCAGTCTGAAGCCTGCTCCGAACCTGCTGAATCCTCTCGGTCGTCTTGAACACTATTTATGTGCTCCCCATGACCCTCTGGCCAACTTCACCCCAACATATTGGGATCCTGCACCTCCGTCCGTACAACATCTCGAATGGAGGACGGTCAATACTCGCGTGGTAGCTGTTGTTGTACGAGAACTCCGCCAAGGAATGATAGGTATCCCAGCTACCACCAAAGTCCAGCACACACGCCCGTAACATATCCTCCAGAGTCTGGATGGTCCGCTCGCTTTGACCATCCGTCTGCGGGTGAAAGGCGGTGCTAAAATGCAGACGAGTGCCCAACTCATCATGAAACTTCTTCCAAAACCTGGAAGTGAAACGCACATCCCTATCTGAAATCACTAATACCGGCACCCCGTGTCACGCCACTATCTCCCTGATATAGATGTCGGCCAACTTTTCGGCCAAGATACTTTCGTGGATCAGAATAAAATGGGCGCTCTTGGTCAATCGATCCACGATGACCCAAATCGAATCTACTCCTCGCGCAGTCCTGGGAAGCTTTGTGATAAAATCCATCGCAATATCTTCCCATTTCCATAACGGGATATCCAACGGCTGCATCTTGTCGTGCGGTCTCTGATGCTCGGCCTTGAACTTCCTGTAGGTCAAGCACCGCTCGACGTACCAATCCACATCCCGCTTCATGCAGCGCCGCCAATAGTCCAGATGAAGATCCCTATACATCTTCGTCATCCCTGGATGAATGGAGAACCGGGATTTGTGCGCCTCCTCCATCAAGATCTGGCGCACGCCTCCGAGATACGGCACCCACACCCTACGGTGTAGTGTTAATAATCCTCGGCTATCATAATCGAAGGAGGTGACTTGACCCACTATCCGCTCGCCCTTCCGATGCTCCTCCTTCATAGCCTCCTGCTGAGCTGCCCGAATCTGCCCTAACAATGGAGTCACCACCGTCATCCTCATACACACATCCCTGTTCGGTGCCGCCTTACGGCTAAGCGCATCGGCCACCACATTGGCCTTCCCCGGGTGATAAAGGATCTCGCAATCATAATCCTTCACCACGTCCAACCACCGACGCTGTCTCATGTTCAGATTCGGCTGATCCATGAGGTACCTCAAACTCTTGTGGTTTGTGTAAATGGTACATCGAACCCCGTAGAGGTAATGTCGCCAAATCTTGAGGGCGAAGACCACCACCCCCAACTCTAAATCGTGCGGTGGATAATTCGCCTCGTGAGGCTTCAGCTGCCTCGAGGCATAAGCAATGACATGCCCTCTCTGCATCAATACCGCGCCCAAACCTGAAATAGACGTGTCATAGTATACCACAAAATCCTCTACGCCCTCTGGCATGGCTAAGATTGGCGCCTCACACAATCTCTGCCTCAGAAACTCAAACGCTGCCTGCTGATCAGGCCCCCATCGAAAGACCACGACTTTCTTGGTTAACCGTGTCAGGGGTACGACTATCTTGGAGAAGTCCTGAATGAATCTCCGATAGTAGCCCGCTAATCCCAGGAAACTCCGAATCTCGAATGGAGACTTCAGAATCTCCCATCTCATCATGGCCTCCACCTGGCCGGGTCTACTGAAAATCCCCGTTCTGGTTGACAAAGTGCTCAAGAAACTGCACCTCGCGCAACCAAAACTCACATTTGGAGAACTTGGCGTACAAGCTCTCCCTCCTCAAGGTCTCCAACACTTCCTGCAGGTGATCCTCATGCTCCTCCTGCGTCTTGGAATAAACCAAGATGTCGTCAATGAAAACTATCACAAACCGATGCTGACCGATCCAGCATCGGTCTGCACACGCGATTCATGAGGTCCATGAACGCGGCAGGAGCATTGGTGAGCCCAAACGGCATCACCACGAACTCATAATGGCCATAACGCGTCCGAAACGCGGTCTTCTGCACATCCTTCTCCCTGACCCTCATCTGATGATAGTCTGATCACAAATCGATCTTGGAGAACCAAGATGCTCCCTGTAATTGATCAAAGAGGTCATCAATCCTCGGGAGTGGGTAACGGTTCTTCACCTTTACCTTATTCAGCTCCCGGTAATCTATACACATCCGATGCGACCCGTCCTTCTTCTTCACAAACAGGATTGGGGCTCCCCAGGGTGAACTGCTTGGTCGAATAAATCCCTTGTCTAGCAGCTCCTGCAGCTGCGTAGACAACTCCTGCATCTCGGGAGGAGCCAACCGATAGGGTGCCTTGGCTATCAGAGCCGCACCAGGAACTAGGTCTATCCTGAACTCTACCTGTCACTCCGGAGGTATCCTAGGAAGCTCCTCCGGGAACACATCTGCATAGTCTCGCACCAGCGAGACCTCGCTCACCGTCGCCTTACCCGCCTCCCGGGTACCCATAACATACGCGACATATCCTGCGCAACCCTGCTGAAGGTAGCGCCTGGCCCTCGCTGCTGAACATACTGTGGGTCCACGCGGTGGCCCCTCTCCGTGGATCACCAACTCTCCCCCACTTGGGGTCCTGATCCGCAATAGCTGCTGTGTGCAATCTATCACCGCCCCATTAGGGCTCAACCAATCCATTCCTATAATCACTTTGTTCCCACGCAACAGAATGGGAACCAAATCCACCAAGTAGCGCTCCTCAAATAACCTCAGAACAAAATCTCTGAACATCGCTGATGCCCGCACCGATCGATCATCGACAATCTCTACTTCTAAAGGGCAATCCAACATGCCTGCGGACTCAGTAAACTTCTTGCTAAGTGCAAGAGAGACAAACGATCGGGTGGCACCCGAGTCAAACAACACCTGAACAGGGATACCGTTCACATGGAACGATCCTAATGCATATACACAGAGCACATATCAATAACATAACATCATATAAATAAAATAGAGGGAAAGAATCATACCCGTCACCACATCGGGCGTGGCGCGTGCCTCCTCGGTAGTTAGATGAAATGCCCAGCTCCTCACCAATGGAGCCTCTGCCTTGCCCCGCCGGCCATCAGTGATCCGCAGGGTCGCTGGAGTTGGCGCCTTCACTAGCGCTGCTGCTGTCAACTGGGGGCAATTGGCCTTCTTGTGGCCCCTCTGGTTGCAATGGAAACATAGCAACTCAGACGTCTGTATCACAGGTGTAGGGGCGGTACAATCCCGACTGAAGTGCCATGCCTTTCCGCACTTGTAACGGCCTGATGATCCCAACTTGCACGCTCCCTCATGCGTCTTGCCGTATTTCCTGCAGCGGCCTCGCCCCTGTTGGCCTTTCGGCCCCGCATCTGGTCCCTTGGGCTTCTTCCCCGAAGCCCCCATAACATGCCCCTCTTCCGCCTTCCTCTTCCGAATGTGCTCCAAATCTATCTCCCTCTCCCTTGCCCTGGCAATCATCGAGTCCAGGGTAGGGCAAGCTGAAAAACTGATATGCTCCCGAGTATCAGCTTGTAGCATGTCATGATAGCGGGTCCTCCTCATATCCTCATCACCCGCGTACTGGGGCACCAACAACGCCCTCTCCCGGAACTTGACGGTGATCTCCGCCACAGTCTCTGTCGTCTGCCTCATATCTAAAAACTCCCTGGCCAGCTGCTGAAGCTCGACAGCCGGCGCAAACTCTGCCATGAACCTGGTCACAAAGTCCGACCAGGTCATAGCCTCGACAGCCGAGGCTCCCAACGAGTCACCAACGGACTCCCACCAATCCCTAGCTCGATCTCGTAAACACCCTGCTGCAAATCTCACCCTCAACCCCTCGGGGCAGAAGCTAGTCAACTATACAGACTCAATGTCTGCAATCCATCGCTTGGCAGCTATGGGGTCCTTCGCCCCGTGAAAATCCGGTGCACCATTGCCCCTGAAGTCCTTAAAGGACAGTGTGCGAGATCCTGACTGGCCAGATGCCATGTCACTCCTGAACGCCCTGAGGCGGTCCTCCATCAGCTCAACTATCCCTTCCTTGATTGACAAAAAAATGATGGGGGTCGACTTAAGGATGCCTCTGGTGATCTCTGACGCGATGAACTCGCGTAGCCTCTCATCTGTTGGCTCGGAACCTGATCCCGAACCCGATCCCTCCCCAGAACTGCCACCCGCTAGCCTCTGACGTAGTACCACCATTCCGCAATACACACAGACAACCATTAGTGATACTGATACCTCAAAAGGGATCACATTTATTTCAAGTTCTCCGGTCTTGTCTCGGCCTTCCTTTGTTCAGGTACGAATCCTCTGCTTTCAGTAGTACGGGCCCATACTACCTTCCACATCTATCCGCACCTTCTTCAAGGACTGCCTCGACTCCACCAGATCCCTTTCATTACTGCTAATCACTGTTATTCCCATTCTAGGCTTTCCCTAGGGAAAATCTCCGACTCCACCCAAACCGGTCCTCAGCTGCTGAAGGCTTCCTCGTAGTGCCAATTAGCCATTACCTGAATACCATTACATGTGATGAGGCTCAGATAATCCTTCGAGTAACATACTCGTCCCTACAACGGTTAGACTCAAACAAGAGCTGCGCAATAGGGCCAAATCCAACACTCTGAGATTATTCAACCCTGATAACATGTAACATGACGTATTCACCTAATGACTAACTCCCATCACTCAGAGTCCCACAAAGCACAAAGCAAGCAGCATTCGGACGCAAGAAAACTACTCAAGCAAATATGTCCTCACAATGAGAAGCTGAACTAGCATATAATGCTACACTCATACTACCAGGCATAACCTAATTAAGCTTTCCTACTATTATCTACTCAATACTAGCATGCAATTCTCATAAGTTGAAGCACATAAAGTAGGCACATAAGGCATCACTCCTAGATCCTTAGTCCTATTCTAGCATGCTGTTCTACTGAGACTGTTTAACATAACATAAACTTGTATGGGTACTTTGGGGAATACTTACTTGAGCTTGGCCGGTCGCGCACATCACACACTTCGTACTTTTTTCCAAAACTCTTTAATTTACCTTTTTTGGAATCATTTTCTTAGAAAATTCTTTTATTCCCTCGATTTGAGTCCAGACACCCCCGAAGGTGTGTCCGAATCCCTCAAACCAGGGCTCTAATACCAACTTGTAACACCCCAAAAATACGGACCATAAATTTCATTTTAATTAAGTGATTTGCAAAACGTTTGTAACAGAATATCATACGATCATAACATTTAATAAAACAAGTCTCGTGGCCGTAACCCAAAACGTAAAACATAATAATATCAGAGTGCAAATCGCAGAAAGACTCATAATACGGAAAACAAAGAGCGTGTGTGTGTGTGATGAGCCACTACCACGCCGGCTCCTTCCCTTTGACTGAAGAGGTACCTGAAACAACAACTGAAAACCGTAAGCACGAAGCTTAGTGAGTTCCTCCACTGTACCACATACCATATAACCACATAACATACATATATTGTCAGGCATATCTGGGTGCCCGACCTACCCCTTTGGTCCTCTCGACGGGATACTGACTAGCATATATGGGTGCTGGCCTCCCCTTCGGTCCTCTCGACCGGATACTGACTAGCATATATGGGTGCTGGTCTCCCCCTTCTGTCCTCTCGACCGGATGATGGGGACTATTTCACCCCCTACCACTACCACATAACACATATCACATAATCTGTCTAGCATGGCTAGGCATGACCGCCCCTTCGGCCCTATCGACCGGTAATCTGGGGACTATCTCCCCTACTGTCACTAGCACATAACATCATATCATACTAGCACATAAACATATCACGGGAGGTAGCAACCCTAGATGAATATCACACAGACAATCATCTAACATACAACTCTTATTGGTGGGCCGGCACTGTGGCCATAGACCCACCGCTACTGGAAGGTAACTCACCTCGAAGTAGCTGTTGATTAGAGCGGGAACTGACTGTCTACTGCTGCTGCTGCTGTACCGGAAATCCTCCGATTATAATTCCCACAAAACGTTTATTCAAACACTGCTAGATGT